>NC_080562.1:4485000-4855833 GCF_030253575.1 Rhododendron vialii | reverse complement strand
TGTCAACCACAATTTAGGGAAAGTTATTAAGTTTTGGTGTTGTGTGATGGTGGTGGTGGTGTTAACAGAAGAAGAGAGAACGGGGAGAGAGAAGGGGAAGGGTAGGAGCAGGGCCGGCCCAATGGGGAGGCCCAAGAGGCCGCCGCCTTGGGCCTCCATATTTTGGGCCAAAAATGGGGCACCCCCTTCTTAGATAAGTATATATATTTTCTGTGTATAATTATAATACAAATTCCTTTGATAGTTCAGTGGTAAAGTGTTTGTTTTTTTACCTAAGTTGCTTAGGTTCAAATCTTGTTAAGGTACTTTTTTGAAGTGTCTTTTTGCCAAAAAAAAATTTCTTCTATCACACAAATTGGGGCTGCTGTGATTCAAACTTGAGTCTACTGAATATTATTGCAACCGTATAAGCCATTAAGGCCAAAATATTTACCATGTTAAATAGTATGAACGAAAATTATATATAGAAAAGTATTTTTGTTTATTGTTTTTAAATTAAAAAATTTATATAGAACACTATTCCACCACTTGGCCTAGAGCATCCAAATACCTTGGGCCGGCCCTGGGTAGGAGAAGAAGAAAAATGACTGGTGTGGTGGTGGTGTGTGTTGGTGGTGGTGGTGACTGGTGGGAGAAGACAAAACGGGGAGAGAGGGGGGAGAAGAGAAGACAGAACGGGGAGAGAGAGAAGGGGGAAGACGACTGGTGGCCTGTGGGAAGGGTATTTTAGAAAGCTCATGGATATTTGTTAGGTTGCGTATAACAAATTGTTATAAGATTTGTGAATTATGCTTAGAATAAGCTAAGTATAGAAAATTTGTAGTTGCAAATAGTTCGCACACCCCTCTTAAACGCAAGTGTGTAACGGTTCCAGTCGCCCTGAAATATGGTTTTCATCCAATATGCCCAAATCTATTTTCATAAAAATAAATTCATCAAAATCACCTCTAATTATGTATCAATCGATATCCGATTAACATAATATTTCACAATATTCATCTTGGTGATAAGTTCTACAACTTAAACAGTTTCGATCTAGAAATAAACTCGGTATGAGTTCGAAATTTACCAATTACACGCTGCAGTCCCAACTCCATTGGCTGCGACGTCGTTTTAATGTACATGCGAAGTCTCTGTGAAACGTGGGCAGCATCGTTTTATGTTACCTCGTGTCTCTTAAACGCGTGTTTGTAATGGAACGAGTGAAAACGATCCAAATCGTGCTTCAGCTTCGCGACATTAACCCCATCTCTCTCTCTCTCTCTCTCTCTCTCATGAACAAGGTCACCAGAACTGGTAAATCTCTCTCCTTTCCCACTATTGATACTTCTTTCTATACTATCACAGGCTTTCCTTTGAATTCCACAATACCGACACAAAGAGGTATGAGCTGATAAATATCGAGGAGACTCAAGAGAGAAGGGTGTAGAATCTTGAGCACTATGGAATTTACTCGTGTAGTGCATTGTCCTAAACCTTCACTCTAGGGTTTAGATAAAGTAGGTTTGGATGGGTGAAGACATAATACAATGAAGTTTTCTATTTGATTGAACTAGGTCATGCGCGAACTTGCAACCAAATCGATGTTTGGATGGCTTTTGTCGAATAAGAGGGCACCACCATTATCCGTTACCATTTGAAATGGCAAAGAAACGAGGGATTATAAGCACATTTTGAAAATATTTTCTTAGAGAACATAGCTTAGGATGCCATTTCATTGGTATAGGTTTATAAGTTGCTCATTGTATCAAGTTGATGTGGTGGTAGCCGGGTAGGGCTTATCAGCACCATATCATTGATTGGATAAGCCATGGTGGCACAAATGCGACACACTCCAAACATTGTGTAAATGTGCAAAACCTGGGCTCATATTTGGCTTTGTCCCATTCCTCACGTCTTCCTTTTTTTTTTCTGATAAGTTTCACCAGCAAAAGGGTAAATGAATCTTCTTGCTGATTAGTATCACCCAACACTTCCACAAGGTTACTCAATAATCCAGCTATTTGAGTAAATAGGGCTTATGGGTTCAAGAAGGAAAGGGAGTCAACTAGTTGAGAAGTCACTTTCCTTGTTGCAGAGGAAGAGTCTGATATGTCTTTTTCTCCTTGTGTCTTCTATTAAGCCCCCGTAACTGCAGTAAGAAGATAAAACTGTAATTGGTTAACTTAATTCCCCTTGAGTCATTTAGTAACACCTATTTACAGTCTTATTTCGTATGCACCTCAAACAATCAAAATGCCTAAAAGGAAAGGAGATGTGGCATACGGGAAGAATTTTTAAACTTGATTGGTTGGCTAGTTATTTTGACTTGGAAGCTGAAATCGACGAATTTCAGGTGGTTTTAACTGAAAAGAGTGTGCAACTACAATGGTGGTCAGAGAGGAGCGGCAGGCTGTAGAGTTGAAAAAATAAATTGGCATCTACAAATAGGTTCCATTGTGTCTTACCATTCCATAAACCTTGAGGTATAGTTCTTTGTGGTTTTAGCGACAGCCGAATAGAAAAGATTCAGCGCCTCGTGAAAGTAGGGAGGCATTAACAAACTCCAATTCTGTTTTGCCCTCCATACTAATGAATTAATAATATCGGGGGGGGGGGGGGGGGGGGGGGGGGAATTGTCGTTACTAAAAGGAGAGAGAAAATATTGAGGTTTTTCCAGTCTTAAGCACTTAATATCCCGAATTAAAGTTGAAATCCTTTCCCATGGAAACTCCTATGTGTCTAGGGATGGAACTGGCAAAGAAGTGTCCTACCCACTCACGTACTTGTAGCCAATATTCATGAAAATAAACCATGAGAAAATAACTACAAGATCAATATCAGTATCTTAAGGCCTCACAAAACGATAGGAAGAATGGAGCCACCAACTAATTTAAGTTCTATAAGCTATAATGAAATTAATATATAGGCGTAAAATAGGAAATATATGCCATGCGACTCATGCCGAATGAGAGAGAAGAGGGAGATGTAAATAATCGAATATTGCGACTGATTTTCCAAAGACAATTTCGGCACAACCCTCAGCCAGACTTCTAACTCCTTGCCCTCACTATTGAAGCAAGGACCAATGAAGGGTGAAGACTGAAGAGGGCTGAAAAAAAGCCTCCATATATTCGGGAACCATTCAAGAAAACACGGAAGTTGTTTGAGGAGTAACAAAGAGAGCCTTGATTGCTTTATGTACTCTGTCCTTGGATCCAGAGAGCATGTCAAGTGGATCAAAATCATTTATTTATGGACCTCTCTCTCACGCAATTTCAATGGGTGGTGCATTTTGAAGTGGCTTGTTCTTTTGTTAATGGCACTTCCCTCAGATATAGTCTCGAAAATGGAAGAAAGCCACATTTGGCTTTATCTCAAGACATAGGCAGACTTCCTCCTTAACGATACCACGGGGAAAAACTGAATGATCAGATATAAGAAGTGCAACATTACTAATGGTGTTGGCGTTGGCAGCATCAACTCGCCATGTTCACAAAGGCCATTCTTTTCAACTGACTTCAGAAAATCCCTGGATACATGGACACATGTCCCCGCATCAACATGTCCAGATCCTTTTTTTTGAACAGCAACATGTCCAGATCCTAATATTGGGGAGATTGCATGCTGCACATTTAGTTGCTCTGCAATTTCCCTTTTTGGGGCTGAAACAAGGTCTTGAGTTTCTTTCCACAGACGGCAGTCGTCCGAGGTTAGAGATGAATGGCCATCCCCAGTTTCAGAAACATGAGGTAAGCAAGGACAAGATTAACAGCTCCTTCTCCTCAGTAAATCCAATTGCTCTCATCTTGTTGCTCCAAAACCACCTCCATCTATTCCAAAGCTCAATTTGGTAGTCCAATAAGGTGATTTTGTGATTGTAAAACTGCTCGTTGGAGCCCTAACTTGTAGAAAATCCTTATTCGACCCTAAACACACCCTTAATGTCAATGGGCGGAACAATATCATGCCGCTCAACTTTAGTAGGAGATGAAAACTTCAAACAAAATGCTATTTTGTCATCATATACTTTCCACGATCAAATTGGAAACGCTACCATGCATAATGCTAAGATTGGTTAAATACTGTCAATTAGTTAGTGAAGCCCTTCTTGCTGTATCTACTATCTAGTGCTTAACATTTTGCACATTCGTTTTGTAGCGTAGCTAGTAATGTACCCCATTCTCAATCTCCGCTACCACAAGATGGATCTTCATTGGTACTTTAGGGCACTTGAAGAGGTGGTCATTCGTGTTCTTTTTTCAACATTTTCTATCAAGGCTTCCCGGATCGAGGGTATGACTGGTGTTTGGGTAGGTGAGTTACAAATCCTTGGTAATTTAGTTCTTGCTTTAGTTTTAAAGGTGAAATAATTAGGATATCTTGTTTTATGTTTGCTAGGAGAGAAAGGGCGTGAAAGTTGGAGAGAAGTGTAAGAAACACAATCTCCTTTCTCTTCTTTGGTTGAGACAAGTGAAGAGAAAGGAAAGCATAGATTATCTTTTACGCTTGTTGATGTACTTGTGCCTCAAAAATAGTACTATACATTGATATCCGTCTTGCATACTCCAGCCAAAAGTGGAAACTTACCACTCGCTAACTTTGGTATCCAAGAGGCGATGGGGTTCAAAAATCTATTCAAAAGTAGGTCTTATGGGATTCGAGCTTCCCTCCATTAATCCTCATTTCTCTCCCTCAAGCTTCAAAAAATAGATAATTGTGAAGAAGAGAGTTCAATTTCATGTTCATTTGTCTTGCATGTATTCAGGACGGAATAGGTCAGGGCGCCAATTATGCCCCGAGAAATATCTGAGAATAACATAAAATTTAAAGAAAGAGAAGCTTATGCGTAGAATCTTTTGGCTCCTTTCTGCTCTTCTAATCTGGTCAGACATAGCAACAATTGGGTTATTTTTAAGCAGCATAGCAATTATTTGGTTATTTGTATAGATCTTACCTCTTTCTTGAGGGAAAAAGTTCATCAGTTGTTTCTACAATCCTGTGATCATGAATAACATCTCTACGTTAATAATATCAAAATTTTGTAGTTTGTCTAGCCAATATAGAGTCTTTGTGCATATAATACGGACTCATGTCACACAACATACTGCAGATAATAGGTGAAAATTGGTGATTCTTTTGGATATAGTCTGTAGTACAAGTTAAGATCCTTGTTCAAAATGCATAGAGAAGTCCATTATCCTGCGAAATCTTAGAAGATGACTGTTGTGTTTTGAGGAAGATCAGCTACATGGCATCCTTCATCTCGATCTATGCATTTTTTCTGACTAATAATTGCATTTTATCACACTTTTACCAATAGTGCTCCATACAGTAGTAGTATATGCCTTCTTTTTTGGTTTCTCGAAAAATAAAGTAAGCTTTAGGAGTCTAATTAGTTGGATTCTTTCAGGAGATCAGAAAATTAGCAGCTATTGGGATACGAGTATCGCAATGGATAGCATATCATGGCTTAGCACTGAACGTCAACATTGATCTAGCTCCCTTTCAAAGGATAGTTCCATGTGGGATATGTGATCGTCGCGTTGGAAGCATAAAGGGATTGCTTCGAGAACATTTGTTGTCCAAACAATCTGGAATGCATCGTAATGATGATAGCAAATTGCTTGATATCACTCACAAATCCTTGGTCAAGGAGTTTTCTGAAGTATTTCAAGTTGAACTCCAATACAATGCAATCCCCAACTTGGAGTTACCAGAGGGGGAGCCATCAACTTTGGTAACTGGAAAATGAATTTAGCTTGGGGCCAATCACAGCTTATCCGGATCATTTCAGGCAGAGAAACAAATTGGTTGTAGGACACTGTTGAAATTTTTGCGGGTTCTTAAAAGTGTTGCTATGGCGATAACAAGAAATAGGCGATGCATCATCCTTGGTGCTATGTACGCTGACTTGACTTGACACATTCATCCGATTGAATCCACAATCAAAGGAGGACCGCAAGCTCAGGGCTCGACGAAACACAAAGTATCAACGTTAAGAAACTTCTTGGGTTAGCCGTGAAAGAAAGAGCTTTGCTTTCATTTCTCCATGTATATATTCATAGATGAGTCTACTAAAAGAGGGACCAGCCTTGGGAGGAGTGAACATTTGGGAAATGAAGTTGGAATCGGGTCAAATCTTGTGAACGGGCGGGCATGTGTTGGAAAAGGCTTGGACTGGTCATTGCTTTTAAAAATGACCATTGAAAGGCGAATTCTAGTATTTAACATGTGATCTGACTACTAAAAATATACCGGGTACACAAGTGGATCACACTTCCCTGCTAAATTCGAAAAAGCTTTCAAGAACTATTCTATGGGGACCATAGCATTCTCTGGTACGCGAAAGATTCAAATCCCAATCATTAACCTTTTTCATTTCATTACTTTGTGGTGGTTTGCTTCGGCAGCGTGTCTTTAAGCCTGTTAAATCGGTGTGTTTTTCGTAATAACTCGTGTCTTTTGCTTTTCGGGTGATTGAAAATGAAATGCTTTACTGTTAGATACTAGAAAAAAAAAACTTTTTTATTACCTTTGTTAGAATTTTCCAATTTGGGACCACCACCACCACCAGGTCCACCACCCCCAAAACTACATTTCTCATATCCCACACCTGATCCAACCCACTCTAACTTCATTTTTACCAAACTAACCCTTCACATTACTCCAAAACCTAGATCACACGACAGCAACACCGTTCACCGCAAGTGATCATCTGGTGCTCCTGGACTATTGCCATAAATGTGCAGTAAAAAACAGGCCCGGAGAGCACTGGGAGCGTCAGGCCCAGAGAGCAACACGCAGCGATGCTCCCGGTGCAAGTAACTTTCCCTGCACCGCCGTTACTACAAAACCCAAAAGCGAAAAAAAGCAAAAAAATAAAATAAAAAAATTTTAAACAAAAAAACAGCCACCGACTCTCAGAAAGAAGCTCTCTTCAACGACGTGACGGTGACTTTTGCCCCCAACGGCGACTTCCCAACCTCAATCTCGAACGAATCATACCTCAGGAAGAACTCCACCACGAGCAGCCTCGACATCAGCACCACGAAATCCTTCCCGGCGCACTGCTTGTTCCCCGTCGTCGGGCTCTCCGTCTCCGGCCCGTTGCTCCACAGCACGTGCCTCAGCAGCCTCTCCCCCTCCTCCCCGACGAACCGGCCCGGCACGAACTCCTCGGACCTCTCGAAGATCTTCGGGTCCTTGGTCGCGAACGGCTGGAACCCGAACAGCATCTCCCCTTCCCTCACCTCGAACGCCGCGTCGTGGCTCTCGATCACCATGTCCCGCTTCGCCCGCCCGAACTGCAGCGGCACGGGGGGCTCAATCCGCAGCGACTCGTACACCACCGATTTCATCAGCTCCATCTTCTCCATCGACCCCATCGTCACCTCCCCGCCGTTGGACCGCACGACCGACCTGATCTCCTGCGCCAACTCCGTGTGCAGCTTCACCCCGGCCCTCCCGATCCACTTCATCATGTTGGGGAAGAATAACTTCATACCTCCGAAGGAATTAAAACACGTTGCGAATAACAAATTGTGACAGGCCTCGTCGCGCGAAACCCCGATCCGTTCGGCTTCGTCGAGGATTGGCGTTGACGCGTTGTAGAAGAAATCGTAGAGTCGTTTGTAGTCGTTTTTGACGAGGAAGGGAGGGAGGCGGAAGCTGTGGACGGTGAGTTCTTCGATTAGTTTCGGTAAGCCGAGGGTCAGTACCGGGCCTATCTGGAACAAAACCCACTTGGTAACCAGTTTAGGACCGTCCGTTTTCAACGGGGTGTCGGCGGGGTTAGTCCCGTATAAGGATCCGGCGAGGAAATTGAACGCGGCCTGGTCGTTGGCGTCGCCGAAGCTGGACTTGCCCTTCTCAGCCAGATCGGATTCGAGGGTCTCGAAGAGCGCGGTGTAGGCGTCGTGGAACTCGGGTATGACGCGGTCGCGGCTGGACTTGAGGAGGAAGAACATGAGGCGCTTGAGCTTGCCGTGGGAGGGCTCGGAGGGGTCGAGGTAGGAGAGGACGCGGTAGCCGCCGGTGAGGTCGACGGAGGGCATGTAGGTGCCAGTGAAGAGGTCCTTCTTCTCGACCTTGGTGACGTCGAAGAGGACGGGGAAGCTCTTGCCGTCGAGGAGGACGACGACGTTCGGGTTGGCGGAGATGAAGGGGCCCGGCGGCATGTTGGCCCGGAACACGGTGGACTGGTACTTCTGGATGCGGGACTTGAAGTAGTCGTCGCGGCCCTGGTTGTAGAAGTAGTCGAGCCGGTCTCTGAGGGGGCCGATCAAGGGGAGCCCGTAGTTACCCGGGATTTTTCGGATCGGGAGGCTTGTGGGTTTTTCAGCCTTCGCCGCCGTAGACAGCGGCGGCAGGGCAGATGGTTTTTCCGATGAGACGGAAGCACGGATGATGAGGCGGTGGGTGGGGTGGCGTGATGTTAAGTTTGGTGATCTTTGTGAAGGGAATTGGAGGTGGAGAGAAGGGAAAGCTAGAGAAGCGGATGCCATTTTTTTTTTCAGAGGACTCTGCAATGAAGGCTTTCGACCGGTATTATACTAGTACTAGTATTTTGTTTCTGATTGGTTGATTGAGAAAGGCAGAGAATGAAAATGAGTAGGCTGATGTTAATAGTACATGAAGAAGATGTAGTAGCTGGTGTTGTATTCCTTTTCTTGTTCAAGTGGTCAGGAGGTGTATGTATATTTATATAGGACACGGGAACCCGCAGTAGCGAGGGGTGTAGTGCGCGATCGGAGCCGTTTTATGTATACGTATCGAATGTGGACGAGTGGGAGTGGTGATTTGTACAGTCATAGGTGGTTTCGTGAGGTGAGTCGTGAAATGAGTGCATTTAGACTAGTTTTTTTAAAATTTTTGTAGTATTGTGATTTTGTGGTGAGTGCAAATTCAACTTTCCTTTTGGCTTGCTTTTTGCTGCACCATATGTTACTCATGTTCTATTTTGAGAGATAGGTGTTGGTTGGTCGGAGCCGACTAAAATTTTGGGCTTGGACGGAGGAGGGTTAAAGCACACGCTCCGTTCAGTAGAGAAGAGTTGACCGGTGTGTGTCGGGGATAAGAGATCTAATCTACACTGTCGCAGGTGTCTGAAAAAAATCCTACTCACAGCATTGATGCCACTCAAGTACTAGCAAAAAAACAGATGGAAAGGAGTCGTTCTTTTTTGTTTGTTTGTATTTTTGGTACTTGACCTTGTTCGGTTTGAATTTTGAGAGAGATTTTTAAAAGTAGGAAATTGACTTCTACACATCCCTTTTTATAACACACACTCTTTTTTTTGTCTTTATTTGGTGTGAATTTACTCTATTGTCTCTTAATGTGTAAAAAAATGAACTTATGAAAGGGTAAAAAGATAAATTCACATGAATAAAAACAAAAAAAAGAGTGTATGTGGTAAAAAATGAAATGTAGAAGTCAATTCTCTAAAAGTAATGAGAGAAAAAAGATAAATATAGAGAATTTATTAAAAGATCTTAAGAGTTTTGAGTCCTCCAATTATTCTCACATTGTTGCAGGATCAAATTTGCTTGCGGTACTAGTCCTGAATCAAATGTAGGCCTTGTTCTCCGAAGGTTTTTTTATTTTGGGGGGAAGTTGTTTCTCTTATTTTGTCTTTATTCGGGGGTTTTTCGCGTTTATTATGAATTATTTATTCGACTCAACAAGATGAATAAAAAAAAGTAAAAAAATTTACTTCTACCCAATTATTTTTGAAAATATCCAAGATAAAATTCAAAAAATCGGCTTTTGGGGCTTCATATTGGATATTTTCAAAAATATTTGGGTAAAAACTTTTTCGATTTTTCGATTTTTCTTCGAGACGAATCAATAATTCACAAACGCTAGGCGCAAAACTAACAAATGCGGAAAAAAAAAATTCGAATAAGGATAAGACAAAAAAAAGTACCCAAAAAAAAAAAAAAAACTAAGAAGAACAGGGCCATGGTGTGAGAGATATTTAATCGTGCCGGTGTCTTGATGGGATGATAGGATATTCGTTGATGATTGTTCAACTGACTTCTTTCCGAGATCTGCCGAAAGTCTATTTGTAGTCACATTGAGGAGGTAACTACCTTGATAGCCGCCGCCGCCTCCTCCTCCTCCTCCTCCACCCCTTTTAGTTGAAAAAAAATCCGCTAAAAGATCACTGCAAAGAAACTTGTACCAATTAATTGTTCTGTTGAATACTTTTACCGGCAAAAGTATATTTTTATTGGTAAAATATCGAAACAAATATAGATCATTAAAAATGCTAACCGACAGTTACAATCACTTAGATTACATGAGTGCAATTCAAACTTGAACTGCAGATAAACCATTTCCGAAAGTCCATATTGGAATTGGCTACATTAACTTATGACTACATACAAGAAATTTATAAGATTTGTTTGTCGAGCTAACTTCTAAAAAATCAGATAAGATTTATGAGACTTTAATAGGAGAGTGCTACGGAAACCAACGAGGCACACTGACAAGAGCCACCGACGGTCGTGCGGGTCCACTTCGACCACCGGACGGCTGATCCGAGTCATTCAAAAATTTAAAAAAAGAAAAAAAGAGTGGGCCTCACGAGAATTAATGATATCCGATGTGCGTAGGTGCTCGATCCAAACACCTTAATTTTTCATATATATTGTCCCTATAAGCAACACCAAGCTCCCCCAAAAGCATCTCGGATTTGGGACAGAGGATCCTGAGTCCACGTTTTTGAGCAGTTGGATCAAAAATTCATGCATTTTAAAAGTCAAAAGCAGAGGAAAGTGATGGGGAAAGTCAAAGTACCGTGTTACCGAGTTTGGCTTCCGTCCACGCCCAACGTTGTTTTCATGGGTGCGCCTACGGTTCCCCATTACGAGCCACGGTCCAAACATCTGCTTCACGTGCCTGCTATCCATGCCTCTGCTTTTTAATTTATTTTTTTTACAAAATTAGCATATATTTTTTTAACCCAAATGCTTTGGCTACACTATTTTTAAAAAGGGGAGGTGGGAGTATTTTATTCACCCACCTAATCAATCAGCTACGTACGAAACCATTCCTTAAAGAAAATCATCTCGATCGAATGTGTAAATTACTGCTTGATTAAATCATTCAACTCTCGATCAAGTTCTACACCAAAAGTTGTTGAAGGTAAAACAAGTATTACCGGTTGATTAAGTTGATTTTCTAGAAAAATAGTTAGATTTTAACAAGCCTTACAAAAGGAACGACTCTGATCACCGAAGTAGAACTTAATTAGTGCGGACCTATACAATGTGGGAGACGTTTATTTACTTTTTATGTCGATGATCGAGATAGCACATGGTTACAATAGCATGAATCATGAATGTCCATTTTGCATTGTCCAAATGTTTGATTTATCAACTTTTGGTTTTTGGTAAAATAGAGGCATTCATGTGCAAGGCCAGGTTTGCAATAGTTTGATTTAATTTTGATTGTATTTTTCTATTTTTAAAAGTTTAATGAGTTTTGGATGGAAAAGGTAAATAATCAAAAGTTTAATTTAAATTTCAGTGAAGACTAAAATAAGTCAAAAGAGATACTAGTATTTTTTATTTTTACTTCTTTTCATCTTTTTTGAACTTTGTTCAAATTCAATCCAAATTTTTACACAATGGTCTGAATGGAGTATTGTTTGTCTTGTCGAGACGAATTTGGAAAAATATAACGTTTCAACGAAAATAATACTTATCCACCAACAACACAAATTAATAAGCCAACTACAAGAAATAAATGCGTCCACCAAACTACGTTGAAGTCCTTGGATTATCCCTAATCTATTGATATCCCTATGTATTGAATGTGCATATTGGCCTGATTCGGGCACAAGATCAGCCATGGATTTTGAAGATCTTCTTCCATTTAACGTTGTTGTGCATACTTATGAACCAAAGACAACTCAAGTATTTAATGCAGTACAATCTCTTCTTCCATTAGGAAAACCAAACAAAAGTAGTATTACCATTAATATTATTGGGTATGGGTAGATGCTGATACAAATTGGTTTTTTATTACCTACTTTGATGACACTTTACTGAGCAAGTGTGCACAACACTATCCTCAGTTTCAATGTACGCAACTCATCCTAAATCGTCAAAGGGCCCTTTAGCCAAACTTTCCTCGAACTTTTGACACCATCTTTTTTTTTCCCTTAATTTTTACTATATTTGGGTCAAGTTTTTGCATAATAGTTTTCGTCTCGATGAGAGAAATAGGTGAGGTATAAAAATATAGACCAAAGTTGAAAAAAGCTCATATAAGACGACCAAAAAAATCAAAAAATGACAGCAAAGTTGTCCAAAAACAATTCTATAACCACACACAAACACATACACATGTTCCTTCACAAGACATGTGACCTGTGAGCCTCACACAAACTGAAAGTGTACTATGTTTTTTTGGTCTTTTTGTCTTCTTATATGAATTATTTTTAACTTTAGTCTAAATTTTTACATTTTTTTAATTCCTCTCATTGGGACGAAACATATGATGTTTGATATTTCACTCAAATCTAGTAAAATTTAAGAAAAAATAACCATGTCAAAAAGTCCCCGAAAAGGAGAGGAGTACCAAGTTCAATTTGAAAAGGTAATATTAACTGTCTGGGATTTGAGATCAAAATAAAAAATGTTGAAAAAGCTAGTCATCAATTAATTGCATTGTTAAAGTTGCCCTGGGCACAAGGAAAAGCATATTAAATGAGATAAAATATTGGTAAACATGATAAGCCCTCGATAGTGTATATAAATGGGCTTATCGATACCAATTTTGTCTGTCTTTCGTGCATAACTTACTTTAATTAGATGATATTGCGCGGAGTTGATATTTTTGGCTCTTACAAGTTAAAAGTGAAAAACAAGGCATTTTGAACGCCAAGGAAAACAATTCGGGATCATCCAAAGAACCAAGACCATGTGGCACCCCGCCACCAAGTCCCAAGGAGCTTTTAAAGAAGTGTTGAAGAGTGTTCGGGATTTCAAAGGGGTCGTTAGAAGAAGAAAACAATTCGGAAGTTTTCTGCCAGCGATGTACCGGTACTGCGAAGCTGTGGTACCTGTACACCTCGGATAGATTTGGTCCAAAATGCTGAGAAACAAGACCTGTACTAGTACCGGGGTTTCGTGGTACCGGTACAACCTGGGAAAAATCTGCGTTTTTGTACCCGACTGCACTTTGACTTGGGAGTATTTTGGACCTTTGTAACCCGACTTTGAGGGCCTATAAGTACTTTCTAACCTCATTTTAGTAGGTTATCTTTCAATTTCACTTCTCTCTCTACCTCCCTCCTCTCCTTAGCTCTCACTCTCTCTTTAAAGAATGTTGATTTCTAGGGTTTGGAGGCTTGTGTTTTTCATTAAAGTTGTAAGTTAACTCAAGATCTTTCTTAATCTAGTTTTTATTTTCGTTTTTGTGAATGTTTTCGTATCTCTCCTCATTTCCCTTCATGTTTACACCCACTATGGGTGAGTAGTGTTCAAGGCTTGGTCATGGGGTAATTTTCTACCCCATGATTTAGGTAGTTTAATGGCTTCTTTCATTTTTTGTGCTTAATGTGGTTTGTGAATGGATTAAGTTTATTTTTATGTAACAAAACCTAGGGTTGTTAACCTCTTTGATTATGTGTAGGCAAGGACTTGATCTCTTGCCACATATAATGCTTGGAGCTATGTCACTCTAAGTGTTTGCAAAATGCCTCAAAGAACTTGTTAAGCTCTAATCTTTGGTCTAAACCTAGAGATGTTAACTTCTTTGATTGGGTGTAAACAAGCCTTTTGGCACACCCAATACTTAGAACCATGGCTCTCTTTGTGTTCGATAAAATGCCTAAACGAGTTTTCATCCATTTTCAAACCCCGTTGTATGAGTTAAACTTGATTTTCATGGTTAAATCTTCCGAGTGGGATCAAATGACAATGACTCTCATTTGAGTTATCGAAGAGAAGCATTGAACGGCCTAAGGTATGGGCGGAATGAACCCCTAGACCTTGCCGCTTTTAATTTCTAGTCAATCTTCGTTTTCAATTACGTTAGGAGGTAGAGAGAATTCCACCACTCAAAAGTTGGCCGTCTCAACGCCAAATCTAAAGGTTGGCGGTCCTAACGCTAAAAACCCTTCGTAAATCAAACCTTCCGGCCTAGCTCTATTGACTCCCTGTGGATTCGACCTCGGACTTCCGAGTTTATTATGCTATAACTGACCTAGCCCTACGCTTGGGGCGCTCTTTATTACGACGCATTTTGGTCGAGCAAGCAAAACACCAAAACTATTGCCCCCGGGACAACTATTAGCGGGACCAATTGTAAATTAGTACTTCCTCCGTCCCAATTTGTCTCTCGTCCTATCCTAACCGGCTAAAAAACTAATTATAACTTTTAATTGGTGATACCGATTATATGCAATATGGATCTTGTTTGATAAATCTCAATGAACTCTTTTAAACGACGTTTTTAAAATTACCTAAAATATTATAGATTGCAAGATATAATCAATTGAAAAGTGACATAGACTTCCAAAAAAGACAAAAGAATTGAAACGGAGGAGTACATTAAATAACAGTAAAGAGAATCTAAAGTAGAGAAAGGAGAGGCATTCCCATTATAAAGGTCGTCAAAAATACCTCTCTTTCGAATTTCCGTTTGACCCAAAAAAAAAAAAACCTCTCTTCCCACTAATACTCTTTTTTTTTATGAAAGTCGAAAAGATAATTTCGACTACCAACTCACTTATAGGCAATTGCACTTTCCACTAATACTCAAGTTCCCATTTTTAACCCTATCAGTCTATTGTGAAGACCTTTTCTTCTTCCTTTTTCCACCAATATTGTGAAGACTTCAAATGACTACCTTTCAATGGTCATTTAAAAACCAATTACAAGTGTATGCCTTTTCCTACACGACAGTTCACAACATTTGACTCGTTTCCAACTTTCATTCACTCATTTCCCAAATGTTCCCTCGTTTTCCAAATGCTGGCGTTTAAAGAATGGCATAAATAAAAAAGATGGACAAAAACGAAATGGGATAGAGGTAATATTATATAGTGAAAAGATTCGGCAGAATATGACATCTTTTTTTTATGGTCAAACGGAGAGTGTCAGAATATGACATCAATAAACAGTCAGACTAAGTAAAATGTAAAAGATGTAAGGAGTGTTTCACTTTTGAAAAAAAAAATTAATTTCAAGCTCAAAAATTATATATTTACGCAAATAATTTTTCTATCAATATCGATCTTGTTTGATAGATATCATTAAAATCTTTTAAACGGTGCAAAAATAATTGAAAAAATATTTTTTATTTTCATTATATTTGAGTTTGAAATTACCTTTTCTTTTCAAAAAATACTTTTTTACAAAACCGGAACACCTCGTAGTACGCTATAAAGAGATATACAAGCTTCCTGGGCTGTTTGTTATGTATTGCATAAAATAATTTATGATTTGTCATCCCGGGAGAAGAATAGCCCCGCGCTCTAGCCGACTGATCCCGTTGATCATAAAACAGGGACAGAATGTGTCACATTAGAGGTGGACGATTAGAGGTGTCCTCTAACCATCTCGATGAGGCTATGCGAGAGGGGAAGACTGCTCGCCGGAAAAAAGATCTAAAGTCAGACCCCGGTCCTCCCACCAGACCAAATAAGTACTCTGTAGTGCGGCTCGTAGTCCGGCTATGCAAGCCTCATATTCAGCGGCATTGTTACTGCCTGCCAGTGGAAGGTTTTCTGCTTTCAGTCAATCTACGCAGAGTGAATCGGTCCCTAAGGAACCCCCGAAAGGGCCGCCAACCGCAACGAGAGTAACCGGTTCAAGAGTAAGCACTGTTGGATAGAAGACTGGTATAGAATCAGCTGTGGGAAGAGAAGACCACGTAGCCTTGCTATTGCTTGATTGACTTCCGCTTTGCTTGTACTTACCAATTTGCTTGAACTGTGTTTTTTGCACTTTGACTGGGTGGACAGGGGTGCAGTTGCTGAGGATTTCTCGATCGTAGTAGATCTGGCCTCGTAACCGGAGCTCGGAGCGCGAAAACAAGAGCAGAAAGCGAAAGCGTAGAGGCTGATCCCTCTTTTCCTAGACTCAGCTATGATATATATGTGAAGAAATGTAACCCGAGCTCTTTCTTTCACTGCTAACCCCAAGAAGTTTCTTGTCGAGCTTGCGGTCCTCCTTCGCTTGTGAATTCAATTGGATGAATCTGTCAGGTCAAGGTAAATGTACGTAGCACCAAGGATGATGCATCACCTATTTCTTGTTCTCACGGCCTCGCCATGCAATACGTAAAAGAACCCGCAAAAGTTCAACAGTGTGCTGTGATTAGCCCCAAGCTAAATTCATTTTCCAGTTACTAAAGTTGATGGTTCCCCCTCTGATAACTCCAAGTTGGAGATTGCATTGTATTGGAGTTGAACTTGAAATACTTCAGAAAACTCCTTGACCAAGGACTTGTGAGTGACATCAAGCAATTCGCTATCATCAATATAATGCGTTCCAGATTGTTTGGACAACAAATGGTCTCCTAGCAATCCCCTTATGCTTCCAACGTGACTATCGCGTATCCCACATGGAACTATCATTTGAAAGGGTGCTAGATCAGTGTTGACGTTCAGTGCTAAGCCGTGATATGCTATCCATTGCGATACTCATATCCCAATAGCTGCTAATTTCTGATCTCCTAAAAGAATCCAACTAATTAGGCTCCTAAAGCTTGCTTTATTTTCAAGAAACCGAAATGGAAGGCATAGTACTACTGTATGAAGAGCACTAAAAGAAATGCATAAATTGTGATGTAGCTTTTTTCTAATCAGAATGCCATGTAGCTGATCTTCCTCAAAATACTTCAACAAAAACAGGTAACTCTATGAAAACAGTCATCCTTGAACATTTCACAGGATAATGGACTTCTCCATACATTTTTTAACAACAATCTTAACTTGTACTATGACTATCCAGAACAATCACTAATCACCTATTATATACATGATTTTGTGTGACGCGAGTCCGTACTAGATGCCCAAAGAGTCCATATTGCCTAGAAAAAACTACCAAATTTTGAAATTACTACAGTAGAGATGTTATTCATGATGAGAGGATTGTAGAAACGACTGACCAACTTTTCCCCTCCAGAAAGAGGTAAGATCTATACCAATAACCAAAATCATTGCTATGTTTCTTAACAAACACCCATTTATTGCTATGTCTGACCAGATTACTAGAGAGATGAATGCAAGAAAGGAGCCAAAAGATTCGACACACAAACTTCTCTTTCTTTAAATTCTATGAGCACGGAAAGTGGAAACACGCTTCTATAATTCTCAGATATTTCTCGGGGCATAATTAGCATCCTGAGCTACTCAGTCCTGAATACAAGTAAGATAAATGAACATGAAATTGAACTCATTCTTCGCAATCATCTATTTTTTGAAGCCTAAGGGAGAGAAATGAGGATAAACAGAGGGAAACTCGAATCCCTTAAGACCTACTTTTGAATAGATTTCTGAACAACACGTCCCCTCCAAAATGGAAGGAGTGGGACACCAAAGTTAGCGAGAGAAGGTAAGTTCCCACTTTCGGCTGGAGTATGCAAGACAGATATCAATAAAGTACTAGTATAGATTTTTTGAGGCACAAGTACATCAGCAAGCGTAAAAAATAAGTTATGCTTTCCTTTCTCTCTGCTTGTCTCAACCAAAGAAGAGAAAGGAGATTGTGTTTCTTACTCTTCTGTCCAACTTTCAGGTCCTTTCTCTTCCCTTTCTCTCCTCGCAAACATAAAACAAGATCTCGTAGTTATTTTACCTTCAACACTAATGCAAGAACTAAATTACCAAGGATTTGTAACTCACCAACCCAAACGCCAGTCATACTCTCAATCCGGGAAGCCTTGATAGAAAATGTTGAAAAAAGAACACGAATGACCACCTCTTCAAGTGCCCTAAAGTACCAATGAAGATCCATCTTGTGGTAGCAGAGAGGTACATTACTAGCTACAATACAAAACCAAAGCGCAAAATGTTAAACACTAGATAAAGCGAGAAGGGCTTCACCAACTGATTGACAGCATTTAACCAATCTTAGCATTACGGATGGTTGCGCTTTCAATTTGATTGTGGAAAGTATGCAATGACAAAATAACATTTTGTTTTAAGTTTTCATCTCCTACTAAAGTTCAGTGGAATGAATCATTCCGCCTCTATTGACATTAAGGGTGTGCTTAGGGTCAAAATAAGGAAGTGATGAATACAGGTCACACTATTTCTCACTGCCTCACTCTATCACTTGGTTACACTTTTCTACGAGTTAGGGCCCCAACGAGCATTTTTACGATCATAAAACTCAATCATCTTATTGGACTACCAAATTGAGCTTTGGCATGGATGGAGGTGATTTTAAGAGCAAAAAGATGAGAGCAATTGGATTTACAGAGAAGGAGCTGTTAATCTTGTTCTTGATTACAATGTGTTTTTGAAACTGAGGATGTCCATTCAACTCTAACCCCAGAAAGTGCCGGCAGTGGAAAGAAACTCAAGACCTTGTTTCAGCCCCAACAAGGGAAATTGCAGAGCAACTAAATGCGCAGCATGCAATCACCCCAATATCAGGTTCTGGACATGTTGACGCTGGCCCGCTGGGATACGTGTCCATGTATCCAGGGATTTTCTGGAGTCAGTTGAGATGAATATACTTTGTCAAAGCCCTTCATGGGGAGTTGATGCTGCAACACCAACACCGTTTGTAATGTTGCACTTCTTATATCTGATCATCCAGTTTTTTCCCATGGTATTCTTAAGCAGGAAGTCTGCATATCTGTTGAGATAAAGCCAAAACGTGGATTTCTTCCATTTTTTAGATATATATCCAAGGGGAATGCCATTAAAAAGAGAATAACCCGCTTCAAAATGAACCAGCCATTGGAATTGCGTGAAAGAGAGGTACAGAAATAAATGAATATGATCCGCTTGACATGTTCTTCGTATCCAAGGACAGAGAACATAAAACAATCAATGCTCTTTTTGATACTCCTCAAACAACTTCCATGTTTTCTTGAATGGTTCCCTAGTATATAGAGGCTTAGGTGGTGGGGGTGATAGCATCAGTTGTATGATGGGAGAGGTGTTTGAAGATGTACTCAGGTCTGTGATTCATACATATGATGGCCCATTGCCTAAGCACAACGAATTTCCTACACCTCATTGCTGAAGCTCTGTTTTCAGTTCAAGATTACTTGATCGGCTTCTCAAACTTCAGAAGGTTGATATCTTTGAATAGAAGCGGCAATTCATGCCTAATACAACTTTATTTCTCAGCCTTGTATGGTGTTTAGAGATCTGGGTGAATACTAAGTGTTGGACAGATATATGAATCCGCATTCATTGCCTTTGGATGAAAGCTTAAAGATTGTGAGAGACTTTTTGATAGCTGCAACTGAAAAGGACTTGAGCATGATGATTTGTTTTCGGGCCTAGGGAAGAGGAAGATATAGAATTTCCATACAGAAGTGTATTTATAAAGTCAACCGCCAAAATTTCAATTACAAGGCATCTTTTATTGACCTTGATATGAAACCGTGGAATAAGACGGAACGCAATTATGAATTGGACCAGAAGATACTAGATAGTCGGCTGCAATGCTCACCTTATGAACAGAGAGCATCAAAACGAGAATTCTGCGTACATTGAAGCTTATATAGCTGCACATTCAGATCAATCTAACACCGTGGAAGATGCTTCTGATGCTAGAGATCCTGCTGGTAACATGTCTTTGTTTCAGGACTCTTTTTCTGCATCTCCATCTTTATTTGTATTACTGTATACATACGGGGATGCACGTTGATCTTCTCCTCTCCTTTCCATCCCCCCCACCGCCCCAACAACCCCCCCGCCCCCCCTTTTTTTCAGCCCTCTTCACCCTTCATTGGTCCTTGGTTCAATAATGAGGGCATTGAGTTAGAACTTAGAAGTCTGGCTGAGGGTTGCGTCGAAATTGCCTTTCGAAAATCAGCCCAAAAATGGGATTATTTACATCTCTGTCTTTTCTCTCATTTGGCATGAGTCACATGGCATATATTTCTGATTTGACGCCTATATTTGAAAATCATTCTAGCTTATAGGACTTAAATTAGTTGGTGGCTAGAACAACTCTTGCAGGATCTCTTTCCTTCTCAAGTTCTCTCGGCCTATCTTGTACCTGTACTTATCATTAAATTCTTGGGGGGTTGGTACATCATTTAAACTTTCTCTAAGAAATTTTCGAGTATATTTATCGTATTCGGTTTCCTTTATAGAATTTCTTGACCTACGCATGAAGTAAAAAAACGTAGTGTCCCCCATACTGAACTGACTGCCATTATTAGTATCAAACCAATAGCGATTCATATAAGCTAAATTTTCAAATCGATAATTAGGCCAAAGAAAAAATTTGCATTTTATGACTTGATCTCTATATTGACCACAATATTCTCCCTCTCCCTATAGTTTTGTGAGGCCCTTGAGATACTGATATCGATGTTGTAGTTATTTTGTCATGGCTTATTTTCATGCATATCAGCTGCAGGTATGTGTGAGTGGGAAGGACACTTCTTTGATCATCCTTTTTTTAGGTTTTTAGTATAGAGGGCAAAACAGAATTGGAGTTTGTTGATGCCTTTCTACTTTCGCAAGGCGGTGAATCTTGTCTATTCGGCAGTTGCTAAAACCACAGAGAACTATGCCTCGAGGTTTATGGATGGTTAGTCTTAGACATAATGGAACCTATTCGTAAATGCTAATTTATTTTTTCAACTCTACAGCCTGCCGCTCCTCTCTGACCACCATTGTTCGCACACTCTTTTCAGTTAAAACCGCCTAAAATTCGTTGATTTCAGCTTCCAAGTCAAAATAACTAGCCAACCCAACAATTTTCAAAATTCCTCTTGTATGCCACATCTCCTTTCCTTTTAGGCATTTTGATTGTTTGAGGTGCATACGAAATACGCCTGTAAATGGGTGCTACTAAATGACTCAAGGGGTATTAAGCTAACCAATCACAGTTTTATCTCCTTACTGCAGTTATGAGAGCTTAAAAGAAGTCACAAGGAGAAAAAGACATCAAACTCTTCCTCTGCAACAAGGAAAGTGACTTATCAACTACTTGACACCCTTTCCCTCTTGAATCCATATGCCCTATTTACTCATACAGCTGGATTCTTGAGTAACCTTGTGGAAGTGTTGGGTGATACTAATCAGCAAGAAGATTTATTTACCCTTTTGCTGGTGAAACTTATCAGAAAAAGGAAGAAGTGAGGAATGGGACAATTGACAAAGCCAAATATGAGCCCAGGTTTTGCAGATTTACACAATGTTTGGAGTGCTTTTCCTATGTCGCATTTGTGCCACCATGGGGCTTATTCAAGCAATGACATGGTGCTGATGAGCCCTACCCTGCTACCACCACATCAACTTGATACGATGAGCAAATTATAAACTTCTACTAATGACATGGCATCCTAAGCTACGTTCTCTAAGTAAACATTTCGAAATGTGCTTGTAATCCCTCGTTTCTTTTCCATTTCAAATGGTAACAGAAAAAGGTGGCGCCCTCTTGTTCGACAAAGCCAACCCAAACATCGATTTGGTAGAAGTTCACGAAAAACCTAGTTCAATCAAATAGAAAACTTCATTGGATTATGTCTTCACCCATCCAAACCCTCTTTATCTAAACCCTAGACTGAAGGTTTAGGACAATGCACTCCATGAGTAAATTCCATAGTGCTCAAGATTCCACACCCTTCTCTCCTCAATATTTATAAGCTCATGCTTCTTTGTGTTGGTATTATGGAATGCAAAGAAAGCGTGTGATAGCATAGAATTATAGAAAGACATACTGATGCCAGGAAGAGTTTAAGAGATGAACAACATAAACTGTTAAAACAGTTGATACCAAATTCCCGGCATATGCTTGTAAGTTGGAGGTATAATTTACCTGACCAGGCCCATGGTACGTAACTTCACCACCGCGTTCCGTTCAGTAAACATCATAAGGAGCGTTAAATCAAAATTCAAGTAGTCTTCTGACCAGTACCCAACGTATAAACCGGGTGGTGTTGTAAAACAATCACGGAGTCAGAAAGGTCTTGGTTTATTTCGACTAATGCCTTCCTCTCCTTAACTATGGACTTCTGCCAAGACCATGCTTCAGATTAAGGAACTAGCACATTGTGCATGTCATAGCGGTCACACCTGTAATAACCCAATACTAAGTATCACAAGATGCAAATAAACCAAAGGTAAAAATCATGCATCGCGGCAATTTTTAACCTTCTTTTCTGTCTACAGCTTATCGAAGTGGCCTCCCATTCTTTGAAATTTGAGACTCGACTACATTGCAACGAGACACTAAAGGGACTAGATTTATACAATCTCTGTGAATTTTTTCCGGTAGTGCATGTTTGAATTGAGGCCAAACTGAGATTTGGCACAACAATCATGCTCTTATATACTCCACCAAGCAAGGGATGTCTCAAGCTGGAGAACAATGCATAAGAGCACAAATTACCAAATCAATATCAGCGAACCCATTGCAATATATATCGAAACAAGAATTGATCTTTATATTGCTTACCAAAGAAAATTATCAAACCCAGTCATTGATTGGTTGTAACTCAAATAATTATCATAATTATCTTTATATTAGAACAAAAATTGAACTTCAGGAACACCGCAGTAAGTAGTATCTTTTAACCGTAAAGACCCACTAACATTCAATGAAACAGAAAACGAAAAGGCGAAAATCTAAAACAATCTTAAGAAATTAAAGGGAGACTGGGGTGAGAATTCGCAACCAAAATTAGAGGAAACCCGTTTCTTCTTGAGTACGTAATTGGAGCGGAAATAGTTCCTTGATAAATACTATCGAATCCAAAAATTGGACAAAGGACTGAACATAGTAATCGAAATTGAAAACTAGTGTAATTAAAATATTGGGAAAGGAGAGAGTTACCAGTTCCTCGTGTGGAAGAAGATGGCGCTAATGTTGTGAAGATCGCGATATCCATACGACAGCGTTGAATATGACAGGGAAACGGGTTTGATGGTTTTCATTCAGTGTATCTGAACCTATTTTAAGAAACAAATATAGACAGAAATACATCAAGATCAAGTATCAATCTGAATCCAATTGACATGAATTTTAACATGGTGTACTCCTATAATGATTTCTACAAAATGACTGTCTCAGATCATTGAAAATTGAAGCATACAGGTAGAAATTCTCTAGGAATTGAAGACGCCAGGTTAAGGGAAGGAGACGGGTTCGATATTTTTCATTCAGTGTGGCTAGACCTATTTTAAGAAACACAAATAAACACAAATGCATCAATATCAGGTATAATCTGTATTCGATTAACATGATTTTATATATAATTTATGATTTTAGTAATTTATACATAATAAACATCTCAAATTGTTGAAATATAAAAAATATAGGTAGAGATCCTTATGTTTAGTCACCCAAGAGCTCTTTGAACTATCGTCTCTTTAAAACGACGATGTTTTGAGGCACTTCGCATTGTGAAGATGAGAAGTCTGTTGAATTTTATTTTTACTCTTAAAAAAATCCCTTTTTTATCTGCCGCCTATCTATAAAGCAAAAGCAAGTAGCGGCCGCTCCATAGAACAGTTGCTATGGTCCAAGTCCAAGAGTCATTTCTTTGAGGTATACTTCTCATGCCTCTACTCTTTCTCTTTGATTAGTTTTATGGGTTTTACCCAGTTTCAAAAGCGTTTCTGATTTCAATTGATCTGTTGATTGCTGGATTAGAGTGGGTTTCTCTGTGATGATTAAAATGATGACGAGTCTGATCTCTATTTATCCATTCCGTTCACCCATGACGACAATGAGGCATTTGTCTGAGAGAAAATCCCCTCTTTTCTTTAGCCTAGTGTGTATGGCAACCTTAATGAACAGTTACATTGAGTTTTATTTCTTTACTCGTCTGGCAAGTCGTTGAACGTTATCCTTAAATGTGTTTGGTTAATACAGTGGGATCTACGATTTTAGATTGAGCTTATCTGTTGTTTTAATAAATCATATTGGAGGGTAATGTTTACCCACTTTTCGGTGGATGAGGAGATTTATTTTCATTCAAGTGGGTCGTTCTAACCCAGCTTGCACCCATACAGAAAAATCTGATCCTAAAAGATTGTCGCAATGCACTGTGCCTGCATACACGTATAGTGCATGATGACATGGTTGTTTGGATGTTGGGTGGGTATGGACTATGGACTCTGATTTTGTTCACTCACTTGGCATGTCGGGGAATGAAACTCCCTCTTGTGGCTGGTTAAATTAGTAGGACTTGCCTTAACATTTTAATCAATTGGTTCTGTTCATTCTCTTGTCAAGTGGTTGGACAAAATCAATTTTAGTGCATCTCACATGAAGCCATAGTTTTATCTTTCATGAAAGTATTATGAACTTTGAATTTCGAATTTGAAGATAGTTTAGATCACGTTTGCTGGTTTTATCCATTTTCAATCACTCAGACTGAAAATGGCTCCAAACTCTAAGCCTATCGCTTGTTTTATCAACTTGTCAGGTGAATGAGGAAATTTGTTTTCATTCAAGTGTTCTAAACAAGCTTGTTGAGTGCATTGCGATTCTGATTTTTTTTTTTTGTTTCTTAGCCATATTGGAGCAACATGAGACCGACCCTGTTATTGTGCTTGTGTATATAAGCAAAAAATACTTTCTCGATGTGTTTACATGTTTAGTGCATGATGACATGGTTGTTTGGAAGTTGGATGCTTATCGACTCTAATTTTGTTTACCCACTTGACATGTCGTTGAATGAAACTAACTTTTGTGGTTGGTTAAAATAGTAGGGCTTGCCTTGACATTTTAATCATTTGATTATGTTCATTCTTGTGCAAGTGGGTGAACAAAATCCGTTTTAGTGCATCTCATATCAACGGCCATAGTTTTCTCTTACAAAATCCGTTTTAGTGCATCTCATACCCACGGCCATAGTTTTCTCTTGCATTAAACTATTATGAATTTTGAAATTCAAATTTGAGGAATTGAGATCAGGTCATAGTAGCTTGTTTCATCTATTTTCGATCTTTAGAAGGAAAAAGGCTCCAAACTGTAAGCCTATCACTTCTAATGGATTATATTGTTTGGTGTCCTTTGGTCTTTATGATAGAATGTAGATTTAAGCATGTTAAAGAATCTACAGTCGTCTTGTCAAATCTGACATATCGAGGCAAACCCACTCTCATAGATAGGAAGGATAGAATGGCATTTGGCATCATTGTTGTTTAAGTATCATGTTTTAGAAATCAAAATGTAACATAGGAGTTTCTTCAACACAGATGTCATCTTGGGGATGTCAAGTTCTATTTAAAGGTGCTTATATTGCAATTGAAGACTTAGATACTTGGCATCTCCAAAATCTGAACTACTTGTAAAAAAAATCTGAACTTCATCTGGAAAATTACGACTACTTTTACTGAAACTTAGCACCAACATATTTGTCCTTTGACTTTCCAAGTGGGATGACTATTAAAATGGGAATCTCCAATAGTCCTTTTTCTTCGATCGATGCTATGACATGGGACACATGTATATATATAACAACATGGTATATTGCTTTTGCTATGCCAAGTTTTACACCCAAGTTTATATGTCAAAAAATCCCCATGGAGACTGACATTTAAATGGGAGAGAAACAAACTATCGTTTCTTTACCATAAATAAGGGTGTCAAACAAAAAATGAAATCTTCAAATTTGGAGATTGCGAAATCTTTCTCGGACTTAGGAGCAGCTCCAACACTGCCATCATGATCAGCTTAGAGTGGATAAAGACAAAGTAACCAATGGAGTGCTAGATCACCTGTTTCTTTACCATAAATAAGGGTGTCAAACAACATATGAATTCTTCAAATTTGGAGATTGTGAAAACTTTCTCGGACTTAGGAGCAGCTCCAACACTGCCATCATGATCAGCTTAGAGTGGATAAACACAAAGTAACCAATGGAGTGCTAGATCACTCCAACGACCGGCCAACTTGAAAGAGAAATCTGTGTTGCCATTTGGAATATGAATTCTGCTGCCTAATTTGGCAGTTCAAAAATTGGTATGCCAGATGATAAAGTTCAACATTATTTTGTTTGGCCATTCCAAAGTTAAACCTTGAAGTTTGAATTTGGGGGATTGTTGGAAATGGGGGTTAAAAACCTGTGGTAATATAAGGAATTTGGCACTTCATTTAAAGTCTATTTTGCAAAGCTTGTTCTTCATTGTATTATGCAATGCAGGTTACAATGCTTAACAAAAGCAAATACTTTAAAACTCTACGAAGTCCATTTTGCTGAATGCCAAAAGTTATTTTAGCGTGAGGATGCAATGTTGGTTGTCAAAATCATTCTCATTGGACATCTTCAAGAAATTAATTTGCAAGTCCTTTTTAGCCTTTTAAAATTTGTTAGTTAAGAACTCATGCAAGCATCGCCTGTTCCTTACTGATGTAGAACCTTATTTAGCCTTACTTAAGAACAGCTCCAAATGAGGACAAACTGCGAATTCTGCCAATTGTTGAGGTAAGTGTAACTAATGGGATTTATTAGGTTGGAGGACAAGAAATTCTTGCAATGAGAGTTGTGTCGAATGACCTCTGTCCTCATTTGGGCTATGTGTAACTTCCAAAATAGGATGCCCATATCCCTCTGATTATCTTAGTGGGTGAATTTGAATTTTGAAGACATTGGTTGGTGTTTGTTTCGACGAACAAATTGGAAGAGTATGGATTCAAGGGATGTTTATGGAGGTAATGTAATTGCATCCTTTACACTTGCTTTGTATGAGCACTTCCATGTTTGTGCATTGGATGGTTTTGTTCCCTCTATTAGCCGTTGTTGGCTTACGCAAGTGAAATAACATCTGATTCTGGGATTATGTCTCATCTGCCTCTTTATGCCAGTTAGCATTGAATGGAACATAGAGTGCCTGAGGATTTGTCTATCAGTAACAAACCAAATTCTTTTGTGTCTCATACTGGGAAAAGCCTTGCATTAACCATTGGTCTGGCCCTTGGCTGCTAACGAAATTACCTTGAGCGGAAAGATTACTCATAGTTACCAGTGAATGGAGAGTCCTAAAATGACATTTATGGTTTGTGAATTAAGTGCAGGTTTGAATTCCAAAGCAGTGGAATTTACTCAGTTTTGATTCTTTTGGCTATTTGGTTATGCAGAAATACGTCTCTCGTTGCCAATCTAGCCTTTGTACTGTCTTATGTGATTCAGTTTTACAGGGGAGCAATATGGTAGCTTGTATTGGAGACTAGAAATCGATTCTCTAATATCCCCCTCTCTGAAGATTTGTTTACTGAAGGAGAGGATAAAAGTTCACGTGTCTCAAATGTACCTGTCCATTGCTGCAAATTTGAAAGCTTTGACTATGGAGGGATATGCATGAATATATGTCCAAGTTGCGTTGCCCGATGCTAGGGGTTGAAGTGCAAGCACACTTGGTTAGCTTTCTCTGCTTATATCACCGAAAGCAGTGATTGGTCTCTTACCTGTAATTTTTACTCTATTTGTTGTTGGCAAAGTTTTCAGAGACGAAAACGTTGGGCAAGGCTGTTGACGTCTCATGAGGCAAAGCGTTGATTCGAATATTTCTGTATACTTTCCACATGTTCCTCTCTGCCTTTCCATTGCAATTCGTGTCAATATTTGTGTGAATGAAGAATTCATGTTGGTATTAAGCATCCAATATCATGCGCCTCCTGTGTTTTTCTGTGCTATGATCTCTCTCATGGGACCGTAGATTTGTGGTTCGGCAACTACTGTTTTGTGGTTTTTTTGCAAGCTGTTGGATGTGAACAGCTCCTTATGTTACGCCGGTAAAGGAATAAACAAAAACTTAGTATGTTATGCTACTATAGCTCGGATTCATTATGTTCTGTTTCGATGGAATTGGAGTTGGGACCTGTGCTGCGCCTGAAAACGACACTTTTTGAGGTCAAATTTGGAGACAAGCCAAGACACCACATGCTACTATAGCTCGGATTCATTATGTTCTGTTTCGATGGAATTGGAGTTGGGACCTGTGCTGCGCCTGAAAACGACACTTTTTGAGGTCAAATTTGGAGACAAGCCAAGACACCACTTGGGCCGTTTTGAGGCCAAATCCCGAGCCGTGGCAAACTTACAACCACTTGAGCTTCTTAGTCGAGCTAAGACTTAACTCATGCGGTACACAATGTGAAAATTCTAAACCTGACGAGCACACAAAAACAACGGTGTGCCTTTCTTCTCAATTCTTTCCTAAGCGCGGCTGAAACTCGAGAGTTTGCTACTTTCATACTATGTCTTAGTTTTGAAATCCTCCGGGTGCTTTCAATTCTTATAGGACCAATGCATCAAAGCTTTGCTCTAAAAATATAGGCCGGTGTTGAATTGTCTAATACATGGTTCTGTTCGTAAATTTTGTCTCCATTAGCGGACGATGGAATTGGTTCTCGAGATTTAATCAAAGTGCTCGTAAGTTATAAATATCGAAAAAAGATTCGAACTTTGTCAATTGTCGGTTCACCTGTCTTTTGTTTTTTTGATCCGCGTCGGTTCACCTGTCCAAAAAGCAAAAATAGAAAGAGTAGTACTCCTTCCTACTACAAAACAAAGTAGTAAAAGAAATGAGGCACCAGAATGATCGTCCATTTTGCTTTCTCTATGTACTATAACTATAAGCATCAGGAACAGTAGTCATCCTGACCAACGGCCTCGATTAATTATGACAACTGGTATTTGACTATAACACTCCACGAGGAAAAAATATCCAATGCCCCTGGGATACTGTCAGTTCTCTTTTCAATCGCACATTTTTGTGGAGCTCAAGATTAAGTACGAAGATTCCACAACAATGTATGGTGGAAAGAAGCTTGGGGCACCGCTACGTGGTGTCCCAAAGACATTGAATAATCTCTCATCAAATTTACGGTTTGCAAGAAAGGCTAGAGTTTTGGCGTGTACCGGTGTACCCTGCTTTCCTCCGTGGAGGCAGGAGTTCAAGCCCTGCAAAAGGCACGGATGGAGTTCAGGACTATGAATAGCTTTTGAACTCCTATAAACTCTATAAACTAATCCCCTAAGAGCATCTCCAATCCATCCAAAATAGAGGATGGATGTAACACATTGAGGGGAGATTTTGTAATTTATTCCATTTTTTCTTCACTTTTTGTACTTTTTGGGAGAATCTTTGAGGGACCCATCGTCCTTTTTAGAGTTTTGGAGGAATTTTGTACTCCAAATTTACTTTTGCTCCTCCATTTTTAGAGGACCAAATTTACTTTTGGAGGACCAAACTCTAAAAAGGACGGTGGGTCCCTCAAAAATTTTAGAGCATCTCCAATCCACCTCTATTTTTTCAAAATAGAGGATGGATGTGACACATTGAGGGGAAATTTTATAGTTTATTCTCTTTTTTCTTCACTTTTTGTACTTTTTGGGAGAATTTTTGAGGGATCCACCGTCCTTTTTAGAGTTTGGTCATCCAAAAGTAAATTTGGTCCTCTAAAAATGGAGGACCAAAAGTAAATTTGGAGTACAAAATTCCTCCAAACTCTAAAAAGGACGATGGGTCCCTCAAAGATTCTCTCAAAAAGTACAAAAAGTGAAGAAAAAATGGAATAAATTACAAAATCTCCCCTCAATGTGTTACATCCATCCTCTATTTTGGAGGAAATGGAGATGGATTGGAGATGCTCTAAGAGTATCCACAGTGGAATAATCAAAATCAAAATGTTGGTAAGGTTAGCAATATTTGTTCAAAAAAGTACTCACATTGGAATAACCAAACTTAATAACCTCTTAGCAACTCATCAAAATTTGGCCTTTGAATAATCAAAAACTAGCAACATTTTGCCAATAACCAAATTTTTCTCTCTCAATCAAGTACACCATCATTACACAAAAATATTCTCTCTCTCTCAACAATGTTTTCAAAAAATAATTTTAAAAAATTGTATTTTTCAAAATTTTTTGTATTTTTCAAAAACCTTTTTTTTTATTTACGAAATACTGTTTTTTTTAAAATTTTAAAAACTGTAAGTAAATAAAGTGTGTGTTTTTAAAAAACAGTTTTTGAAATTTCAAAACTATTTACAAAACTGTTTTTTTGGTAAACGGTTTTTGAAATTTCAAAACTCTTTTTACACAAAATCTGTTTTAAAAAACTCTATTTATAGAAAACTGTTTGTTTAAATACAATTCTTTCAAAATTTCTCAAAATTGTATTTATAGTTTTTAAGTGAACAAAGTGCGTTTTTTGAAAAACTGTTTTTTGTTTTCAAAAACTTTTTTTTATACAACTATTTTTAACATAAACTGTTTTTTTCTTCAAAAACTGTTTTTTCAAAAAATATGCGCGAAATGAAGGGAAAAAATTTGGAGGGCTCATTGATTTTGATTATGTGCAAGAAATAACCAATGTGGGATTTAACATTGCTAATTTTAACAATCTCTAAATGGATAATCAAAATTTGATATGACATATTTTGATTATTCATATTTGTTTATTTCACTGATACTCTAACTCCCCGCTGATGATGTATAAAGTATAAACTGTGAAAAAAAAGAAAAGGGAAAAGGGAAATAGAAAGGTTAAAGCTGTGCATGCCGCCACGTGCGCGGACTAAAAACTCTCTTCGTTCCAACCCCGTAGTCCAAGGAAAGGAATCAATTCTTAAAGATTCTTCCGCCAAGCCAACGTTGGAAAATCGCCCACCAATAAAAAAAAGTCCGTGGAAAGTTCCGGGTAAAAGCTCCACGTGTCCGGCTTATAACTTTCCGCAGTTGGACCCACACGCTGCCCTCAGCACAAATACAACATGTGAGAGAGCGTCATTCCAATGCAATGCCGGAAAAATGGCGAAACGGAAAGTCAAAACCAACCTCTCCAAGTTATCCTATTTGATTTGCACCATACGTACATCGGGTTGTATAAGAATAAGGGTCATTATTTAGCCCGAACATCCCACGGTCCGTCCAAAGCCCGCACAATCCGTTGGGCTTTTACCCAGTTCGAGCCCGTCCGCTAGCCTAGTTCGTAATTTTCAATGGATGGGCTTGGGCCTAAGTATTTTTGTTTGACCCATGCGTGAGGCCCACCCGACAACTCGTCTATTATACTAATTTATTATGCTTCATTTTAGTCCACTACCACCAACTATTCTAATTTATTATGCTCCACTAAGCAAATAAAGAAAAAAAGTTCACTTACTGAGAGAGAGAGACAAAATTCTAGTCTTGAAAAACTAGAGAGGTGTGTGGGGTGCTCTATACATTTGTGGTTGGCTATAGAAGCCTCGTCGACTGGAGGAGTTCTTTTTATGCTCTCAATACTATAATATATAAGATATACATATACATACAATATATAATGTGTATGATTGTAATGAGTGTGAGGTGCTAATATTATATACATTTTTTTATCGTACTAATATAATGTACTTTTTTTTTTGTGAGGCTCGACCCATGAGCCCGCCCGAACTTTGGCTCGCCAGCCCGGCAATTGGGCCAGCCTATAGGCGGGCTTGGGCTTCAACTTAAGAAATACAGCCCGACCCGCAAAAAGAAAAAACCCACTCAGCCCATCCCGCGAGCAAGCTTGGGTAGTGACTTAACGGGCTGGGCCGGCCCGGCCCAACCCGATAATGACCCTTATATAAGACTCATTTTGAATTTATTTAAAATATATTTTTTCTAAGTTTCATATAAATGATCAAAATTACTTAATTTATTTAAAAAAAAATTTAAGGAATTTTTTTTAAAAATTAACTCAGTCAAATGTCGGTAAAAATTTATCAAATATTTGTTCATTCTTTCATTAAGAAGTTGAGTAAATAAGACCCCGTTCCGCTTTCTCCCAAAACTTTCTTTTTGCAAAAAGAATGTAATTTCAAATTTAAATATAACGAAAATGAAAAATGATTTTTCAATTTTTTTTTGCACCGTTTAAAAGATTTCAATAAGACCTATCAAAAAATATCCATATTAGTAAAAAAATTATTTGCGTAAACACATGATTTTTGACCTTAAAATTACCTTATTTTTCTCAAAACCTTCTTTTTTTAAAAGTGAAACAGCTCCTAATTGATCAAGTCATTATCGATATCTTACTAAGTTAATTTTTCTATAAAGACCCTTCAAAAATACTTCAATAAATTTAACGGTTCCAATTATTTGTGTTAGATTTCGGAATGAGTCTCGCACAACCCAGTTTACAGCCAACGGTGCACCCATAGTCCGCGAAAGGCACCTCCCGTCCCCATGTAAAGACAAAATTCAGCTCATATGCCACGAATCTTCTCTTTCTTCCACACGCTCCTATATATATACACCTCTCTCTCTTCACATGTATACAACCCGACCAAACAGATCTAAAGTCTAACCTAACCTCTGGGTCTTCGTCTTCCTTCTCCTGCCAGCAGTTAAATCCAAAAATGGCAGCCACTAGATTGCTTCGCAGCGGTAGGCCTCTGGGTCTTCGTCTTCCTTCTCCTCCTTCTTCTTCCTACTCGACATCGTCATCGAAGAGTAAGATTTTTATGAACCTAAGCAGAGGGGATGAGATCAGAGAGAAGAGAATCGGCGGCGAGAAGAAATCGTCAGGGACTGTAAAGGCAGTGGCTGTTGCCGAGAGAATCAATTCTGTTTTGGAACCACAAACGAAGAACATCGAAGGCGTGGATTTGGCTTGGCTCCTCCTGAGGAAGGTTACTAATGCGGCGCTTGTTATCCTTCAAGTGGCTACCAAACCAAGGCCACGGGTATTGAACCCACAGATGTTCATTGAGAGAGTACGTTCCAGCCTTTTCACATTCTCGTTCGTTAATTCTTTTGTCTCTGTGAAATGATTTTCACATTTTCCTTTTTATCGTTATAATTATTTCCATATGTATAACTGCCTTGGGACAAAAAAAAATTCACTGTTTTTTTGTTTTTCTTTTTTTAGCAAGCAAAAATATCAATTTTTGGGGCTACTTGTAAAGACGTCACAAATCCAGGGATGTTGTCAGGCACCCTCGGTCAAGCGGGTGCCGAGCGCATCCGGCCGCTCATCTCATGTATTATGTCTTTTACATAAAGACATTAATGGATTATTGTCTGCACATGCGTGAGAATCTCGTGTCAAGATCTTGAAGGTGCATAATTGCATATTTAGTAGAAAATGATTTTAGCATTCTTTTTTTATTAAGTGCACTTATTCATATAAAATTACAAAATTGCCCTTTCACATGTGAGGAAACAATTCAAAACTAACTATATATATAAAGAATCGATATTAAACACTTATATATATATATATATATATGTGTGTGTGTGTGTGTGTGTGTGTGTAATAAAAAAAGGCCAGCTAATTAACATCGTTTCCCATATTCAATTCCTGCTAAAAAGTTGGTACAATTTTCATAGAATTTACAGTACTATCAAAAATATATTTTCCTACTTTGTCTTTTTATATGAAAGACTAATACATTTACGTCATTTTCCAAAAAAAAAAAAAAACATGCACATGCATGGAACACATGCAAGACGAATATACGAATAATATCTCTCTCTTTTTTCAAAATTCTGCAGGCCTTAATTGACTGCCGATTCTTCGCACTATTTGCTGTTGCCGGATCCTTACTTGGCTCAGTATTGTGCTTCCTAGAGGTAAAGATTCATAATTTTATTTCTACCTCTTGTTAATTGAACGAAGAAAAATTAATTTCCGTGTTATTTTTCCATTCGAAGAACTATACATCCCAACTGACTTCACAACACGATTAATTTGCAGGGTTTCTTCCTCGTTATACAGTCGTATGTCTACTACTTTAACATGTTATCGCAAAACTTGGATCAAGGACATGTGGTGCAGCTACTAATTGAAGCTATAGGTATGCCTGTGATCTCTCTCTCTCTCTCTCTCTCTCTCTCTCTCTCTCTCTCTCTCTCTCTCTCTCTCTCTCTCATGGTATATATGTGCTCAACTAACCTTTTGTGATTCTACATATCCAATGCATGAAATTAATAACAAAAATGGATACTTATTTTTTATGCAGATATGTTCCTGGTAGGAACAGCACTGCTTGTTTTTGGAATGGGCTTGCATGTCATGTTTGTGGGAACGAATCATCTACAAACCAAAGGCCCACAACTCCCCGGATCAAACTTGTTTGGGCTCTTCCATCTCAAGGTGATCACCCTGGTCAACTAGGCTCTTGTTTTTTCATAAACGAAAAACAAAAAATTGACAACTTTACCAAATAGAGCCCTAATGTTTAGCTTTGCTATTTATTGAATGATTAATTAGAGAATAAACAAGTGTTACTCTAAAGAACAAAATGCAATTGCACAAATGATTCTAAACTCTCTGAATGTAATAATTTTCAGACACTTCCGAGATGGGCGTGCATGCAATCGATAACGCAAGCAAAGTCGAAAATCGGGCACGCCGTGGTTATGATACTGCAAGTGGGAGTGTTGGAGAAATTCAGGAGTATTCCTTTGGTTACGGGGTTGGATCTGGCTTGCTTCGCGGGCGCCGTGTTTGTTTCTTCAGCTTGTGTTTTCCTACTATCCCGGTTATCCGTTGGCGGTACCGTGCCCACATAGGTAGCCAAGAAATCTCCAACGTTTACATCGATAACTGACCAAGGAAGCATATTATATATACATACCGATCTGAAATGGCGAAGGACGGGAAGCTACTCAACGTCAAGGAAAGCAAGCAAGTCTTTTACTAACGTACGTGGCAAAATACGAGGATGACCTGTCTGGTCTGATCGTTTAACGGCTCTTTCTAAAGGAAGCATTGTACACACTTATAGAATTAGAGAAGAATAAAAAATATAAATCAAAAAAAGCTATACATAGAGAGAGCTTTCTAAGAAAAGCAAGAAAGAAAGCCAAAAATCACCCGATAAAGTTTGTTCATTTCTTGTTTTTGTTTTTATCATATTCTTTCGTAGTATTTGTATTGCGCGCGTTCGTAAGGATCAAATTTCTTTTTTCTTTTTTATTTTGCTCGGCGAGATCCAATTTCTTTGTATCTTATAGATAGATATTTTGATTTGTACGCAAATAAGATGTCTGAAAGTAATTACTTGCCTATTGTGAAAATCTGTCTGGAATTGTTTTCCAGATACACGAATAAAGTTGGGTGTAAATTAAATTGCGAGTGAACCTGAGGTGTTACTTGTTTAAATGATGGGAAGGCATTAAAAAGGTGGGGTGACATTAACAATAACCGGAATGTTTAGAAGGAAAGTGATTTTCACATTCTCTTTTTATACGCTTGCATTCCTCTTTTGTTCTTATGCATGTAAAATTATTAAACTATCTTTTATTCTATGTTCACTTTCTATATGCGAGGGTTAATTTGATAATTTTGTAAACAAGAATTACAGAATCAAGAATATTATGTATTTTCACTATCAAATACATACTGTGAAAATACATAAAAGGATTCGCATAAAAACTACCTGGATACATGTAGTTATATAAGATAAGAGTAATTAAGATCCAAGCCCTTAGTAGAAGAGATAATAAATCCAGCCAGCAATTCAAGAGCAAAGCAAGCTCTTGGGAAAAAAAAGTCTCTATCTTTGGAGCCTCTTTCTAAAGTAATATTCAAACTATCTTACGTAGATGGGGTAAGTCTAAATTTTTTCAGTGCGTACTTGGTTGAGAGAGGACCTCCTCCTCAAATAGCCTAAACGTCATCTACCCATCATAAATAAGTTCAGCAAATAATTTCTAGATCTAACCACATTCATTTATTCCAGAGGCACCACCGCAAACACTTGCACGTGATGTTTGCTAACTAATACCCTGTGTGACATAATCACTTAATGAATTTTTCTTACAAATTTTACATAAATAAAGACAATAAAAGAAGTGCAGATAGATAATAATAAAAAAGTGTGTGGAAATCGTTCATTAAAAACTATAATCAACAGTAACAAATGAAGTGGCCGGCCTTTTCAGCAGTACTTATTGGGGACCAAAATGAAAGCATCATCAAGAATGAGCATGATCTAAGTCTTCATGAAACGACCCAGAGTTATAGCTTAAGCGGTACAAGCGAGCGCTTAGGTGCCGGTGTCAATGTGTGAGATCTTAGGTTCGAATAGATGCAACGACGTTGGCATGTGCCGTAGAAATTTTACTCTGCCACGGAGTAATATTTTAACATCCTACTGTCCCCAAAAAAAAAAGAAAAAGAAGCAGCGCTTCGTGGAACGATTCGGAAACTTCAGAGTGCTTTGAGGTTTTCTTGTTCGTCATTTGCCAAGTCGTCGATCAACTGCTTTCCCGTCAGGTAAGAGAAAGTCCTAGGCTCTGTTTGGAAACTACTCCTTTAGGATCATCTCCAATCCGGTCCATGTTCGTCAAGTTAGTCCTGTTTTCTTTCTATTCAGGATCAATTTTGATAATTCAAACAGTTCACATAATTGTGTTAATTTCAGTTGTTTAATTCATTTGCTTTTTCGTGGATTCACACCAAACGCTGTATTCTTAAGTACTAAAAGCCGGGGGAACATGCGATTCGTGTGCAAATTTAATTTTGACAAAACATGCACGATAGCTTCCTGCTTATTGTTTGTTTTGATTGAATTTTGACAAAATATTGACAAGATATGCACAATAATTGCCCGCGTATTGTTTGTTTGTTTGATTGAATTTTGACGAAGTAGGCAAACTTCGACTGGTACACATCGCGTCTGTCTATTCGGCTCTTACATAAAATTGGAAAGACCAATCTTCTCTCCAAACAATAAGATGACTTGACTAGCAAAGACACAAAAACATGACCCGTTTGTTTTCGAATCTGTCTTTTATTTTACGTTTTCTTTCCTTTTTTTTTTTTTTTTTGGAACGCCTTTATTTTAAGTTTTCAATTTTTTTTTTCAAAAAAAAACAGAAAACTCATTTGGGGATTGCTTGGCAGTATTAAAAAAGAAAACCGTAAATCCAAGTAAATGGACTATTAAGGAGGTGAGTAGTGATCTCTTTCCCTCACTTTTAACGTGAATGAATATTGTAAAATACGTGCTCATTTAATTTTATTACTTGTTTCTGCAACACGGTGAAGACAACAAGGAGAATAATGTAATTTCTCAAAGCTTTTTCTTTTATGGTTGAATTTGTGCAATTAAGAACAGAGGGAGTATATCATCTAATCATGTACTTAATTAGGGGTGCAAAAAAGCTAAGCCGAGCTAAGTTTTGCAGTGTTCGAACTTGACTTGTTTATTAAACGAGCCGAGTCTATACAAACGAGCCGAGTTGAGCTTTTGAGTGTTGAGCTCAGATCGTTTATACACGAGCCTAAAATTCAAACTCAAGCTCGACTTGACCTCAAGCCTTGTTTCGTTTGTAGCCCTACATATAACTAGCAATGTTCGGTCTGATTTTGGTAAGGATACGTTTAGTAGGCCTAAAGATTACGTAGCTGCATTGTGCAGAGAGAGTTTGTGGTTCAATTGAGAGAGAGTGTGTGTGTTAATACCTTTGCTGATAAATTGGGTTGAAACTCGGATATTCCCGTTCCACTAAAGTTCTTATTTTTTTATTTTACGAGACAGGTCATTTTTTCAAAATATATCACATTTAATTCAAAAAATAAATACTTCCTGTTAGCGGAACGGAGCCTCAAAATAAAATTCAATCAAAGGATCGAATATATCAATGGTTCCCCATAGCAGATGCGGAGGAAAGCAGCATCAAGCAAATACATTGGCTAAAGCTCCGTGCATTTCTCTATCTTCTACCCGTTCCTAACTTTTATGTCTTTGTCTAAAAGATTTGATACACACAAATTTACCACATCGCGCGGTTAGAGTTATTTTCCTCAATGTTACCAACCTATGCATAGCACGAGTTTTATGCTAGTGATCAGTGAAAGAATACCATATAATTGGCCATACTGGTTGAAAATTTGATCGGCAATTTTTTTTTAAATAAATCATTGACGGAATTACGACGATTAAAAGAGACTCGAGCTTAAAAAGGCATCACGATGGAAATTAACCTAACATCCCAACGAGGTTGGCACCTCAGGCCCTGACAAAATTACACGTCAATGCCATCTGAAGTTACAAATGTCTGATTGACTATTGGTTTCATTGAAATATCCTGGATAAGCATATCTGTTAAACAAGTGTAATTCAAAGTAAGCTCAAAATAAGTCAATAGCCATCAACTGAAATGCCGCTAAATAAGTTACAGTCTCCATTTTGCCAACTGATCGGTTCAGTTCGACAATAAAATCATAGCAATGTAAAATAGGAATAATAATTAACTAAATGAGAAGTACTACCATACACACACCTCTCTAAAAGTGTTTCGAATTCGTGACATTGTGTATAAAAATTCATTATATTTTGTATTGACATTTATAAGATTTGTAAAAAAAATTCATAATTGTTTAAAAAATTCATAATCAATGCCTTGACGAAGATACCCTCACGTACGGAATTTCTCGCGAGCCAATCGCAGTAAATTGAGTGGGCTAAATTGAAAATGAAATTATTGGATGACATGCATGTCCCCTTTCTCTTCCAATAAGCACGACGTCGGCCGTGTTAATTTGTTTGAGAGCTTTATTTTGATATTTCGACTTCTGATTTTAAGTAAGCAGGCTTTTACCAAATATAATTCCAGTTGCAATGATAAACCTCCACACTTATTACTCCCTTCGTCTCATAATATTTGTTCAATCCGCAAAAACAATTTTTGCAAGAAAAATTTAAAAAAAAAAAATCAATCGTTTACTAGATAACGATGAGTACTTTTAATTTATGAAAAAAAGTTTTATCTTGAAAGAAATGCATTAATTTTTTAGTCCTCTTTTTACAGACCGGACAAATATTTTGAAATGAAAGGAGTATTACAGAGACTCTTCTTGTTAACGACACCACTAAAATTAATAATTGGGTGAGTCTCTTGTCCACTCAAAAGCTCTCTGCCCCTTTGGCTCTCGCCAGGAGGAAACTCCCTGAGCATTTATCTTCTGGGTTTGTCCGTCTTCTTTGGCAGGCTTATCAAGTTGATGGTTTGGAAACAGGTTTCAAAATTTGGAAAGGCACATTTGGGAGGCACGCGACTTTCTTTGCCACTCTTTGGTCATTAGTGAGGTGGAGGATTTGATCAAGACTAGGATAGCTATATGGATGAATGTTAAGTTCAATATAAAGGTATACTCTATGAAGGATTTTAAAATCTTTTTACATGGAATTCGTAAGCTGAAACTATAGGTTGATGTTGAAGTGTTGTACCGTTCAACTTTCGGTTGGATGCTTTTTTATCTTTTTTCGTTTTCTTTTTCTTTTTTCACTCTTTCCGTAGGTGAGCATTTGTATGCTCATCTGCATGCCCCGTCCTCGATGTACCCCTTTTTAGTTTTATAAAATGTTTCGATTTGCCGAGAAAAAAAAAAGTAGTATAAAAGGGAATCGAGAAGCGTAGATTCCTTTATAAGCTTGTGATTTTGAGTAAACTTTGCATCGATCACACCGAACATGTCCTCTAATTGATCTCTAGTATCCCATGCACCCATCCTCTTTTAATTGTAGTCATGGCAGCTTAAACTAATGTTTGATCAGTTTGAGCTGATGTTGAAATTTCCAGGGACTTCTTCTTCTTCTTCTAGCTTGTGACATGGCTGATGATTCAGCAATTGTAAGAACAGGTGCAGGATTAGAGTCATGCACGTGAATTGCAAGCCTAGGCGCGCGGGTGATTCTCGTCAGCATTCGACTTCACCGGTATGTCTTAAACGAGCAACAGTATTGCATGTCGCTAAATTTCGATCCCGGGCCTTAGATCATGTCGTTGTATAGTTAGATGCTTATACTCATGAATGTTCTGAAAAATTCAAAATAATGGAGCAAAATCGTGACAAGAGTCGACTACGGTCTTTTTCTCACATCATATTGGTCTTCTTGAGTTTGTGGCTTTTCTTTGTGCATTCACAGAGAAATGTGGTGAATCTTGGAACACCACGGCCTTCTCCACCTTCTCAACTGCCGCCACCGCCTCCTCCACCTCCCCCGCTGCCTCCGCCTTTTTCGTTTTCTTCGCCGCCTCCACATCGACGCTCCAGCCCACCGGCTGAACAAAAGATCAATTTGCCGAACTATGAACTTTATGATCATCTGGTTGAAAAAGCCATGGCGGAGGAAGATAAGTCCCTGCGAGAGGCATTTGAAAAATCCATGAGGCATAGGGAGGCCTTAAAAGATGCCGTTGACGCTGTCCGCATGGTACTTTTATTATTCTTTATTTTGGTTTAATCTTTTGTTTTTAGTTTCTTCGCTATTTATTTATTTATGGATAAATTCATAAGGTTAATTTGCAAATAATCCTACAATAGAGCCTATGGGTTTCTGAAATGGGCAAATTGAGTAGGAGGACATACTATAAGGGTTTTTGCTATAATAAGGATATAAATATTTTTTCGTAAAGTCTATTAGACATTCTGTCCATGATTTACAAAAAAACCTCTCTATGATTGATTGGCGTTGACCAAGGTTGACCAGCATAAACCACAGTTGACCTGCGTTGACCAAGGTTGACCGGCATAAACCACAGTTGACCTGCGTTGACCAAGGTTAACCGGCGTTGAAAGTGTCTAAAACCCTAGAGTACAATATATGAAAGTGCCTAAAATCCTAGGGTACCCTATGAAAGTGTCTAAACCGCTAAAATCCTATAATAGGAAAGTGCACCCTAAAACCCTATGAAAGTGCAACAAGCTCGAAAAACACGAAAAAAAAACATTTTGTATTAGCCAAACAAGGTCATTGTCTCATTTAAGACAATTTAAATGAAAAAATACATTTTTTGTGCTTGTCTCATTAATGGCAATTTTTTCTTATCACAGACTCTAGACTCTAAAATATTTTTATTAATAGACTCTACACATCACAGAAACTTAAACTAAACTAAAGCTCCTATGTAGTTGTTTCATTTGGACTTTAGACTAAAATGTTGTTCTGAAAATTAAATTCCCCACTGTCTTGACCTTGCTCCAGTGTCCGTGTGTGCACAGGTTCATCAGTGCACTCACCAAAGACCCAAACTAAGCGGGAGAGTCACCTCCATTTTAGAAATCAAATCTCTAAAAAAATCAATAGGTCTTCTTCAAGATTCTCTCATATAAAGTACGAAAAGTTAAAGAAAAATGGGAGTAAATCACAAAATCTTCCTTCAATATAGAGATTTGGAGCATTATAGAGCTTGATCGGAGTTTCTCTTCAAGGAATAGATTTGAGCGATCATATATCGCGCGGTTTAAAGACTGATCCTTGATCATATAATTATAGATCTTCATGTTTTCTAAAAGATTATAAATGAATATCAAGGGTATGTTTATGTGGAATTTGTTCATGAACTTGAATAGATTTCAACAAGCAGCTCAATATTTTGTTTGGTGAGAGACAAAATTGGGTTAGTTGTGTATTTCTGAGAAGACTCTGAGATTTCCTGTATAGATATAACGGTCCGTTTGATTAGCGAGATAATGGTAAAAAATGCAAAAAAGAAATTTTTTGTTTTTTTTTGTGTTTACTTAGCAAAAATATCCTAGAAAGTAGTAGAAAGTGAATTTTCCAATACAATCCTCTGAAGCATGAAAACTTACTTCACTTTTTCTCACAAAATATGCAGAAAAATTTGATTTTCTTGAGAAAATCAACAACAATTACTCTAAAACTTCCTCAACACCACTTACTCTAAAACTTCCTTCTTTATGATCATCTTCCTTTTTCTATTCTTGAAAAACTTCCATTGTAATCAAACGGATGTGAGGGAAAAAAAATTCTCTTCTTTTACTTCACTTTCTATCATTTTTACTTTTCATTTTATTTTTCTTGCTAATCAAACAGAACCTAAATTCAAACACTGAGAAGAAAAAAAATGTGTAAAATATCTGTCCACAATCCTTTCTTTTCTTTTCTACCCATGACCCATTACAGGAAACTAACTGTAAAGTCTTTGACTAACCTACAGAGAGAAAGGAAAGATTTTGAGGAAGCACTAGCAATGAAAGCAAAAGAAGTTGAGAACATGAGACAGCAGGTCAAAGAAATCGCGATCAATCTCTGCATTGCCTTGGACGAGAAATTATCTCTACATATCGAAATCGCAAAGTCCAACCAGATGGATCAAGAGTCTGAACAGAACATGCTCTCTGCTCTGGAAGAGTTGGAAGAGTGTAAGATGGAACGCGACGATCTGCAGGAGCAGGCCTCCAACATGATCACGCCTCTGTCTTTCTCCCTCCACGAGATCGAAAGAGCGACTGGCAACTTTGACCCGTCGATGAAGATTGGTCAAGGGGGTTATGGACCTGTTTACAGAGGTTTCCTTCGTCACACTCATGTGGCTATAAAGACTTTGATCTCTCAAAGCATGCAAGGCCGCTCAGAATTTCAACAAGAGGTATACTGGGTTTTTTAGACTGTAGTTTCTTTTTGTTGAAAATTATAAGTTCGAATAGAAGAGCTGAATTGATTTTGTTATCATGGAAGCAGGAGTTGGATTCTAACTAGTTATCCATATACTTTTATGCACAAAGTTATTATCTACCGATAAGGGTATCGATTGAGACATCGAGTGTAGTCCTCCCTCCACAAGATACCAGGTAGTTACCGGCCTATGCCCTAGATAGCCTCAAGGGTCCTTTGAGCCCAGGGCTTCCTCATACTTATCACATTCTCTTCCTACATGCCCATTCCACACATACTAGGTCAATACCAGAACCGGCCTAATCCCTAGGTAGCCTCAAGGGGCATGCGAAACGGAATATTTGCCCATTGGTCCACTACTTAGGCTCGAGCTATGTCTTCCCATGCTATTGCATTTTGCACGTATCGATATTTTGTTGCCTGCAAAATGTTGTGCTATTTTGTTGATGTCGTACTAGAATCGAACTGGTATGGTTCTTGTGCATTTGGAAACGGCCTTGTTTGTTCCGGCTTGGACCATCGTCTCAATAAAGGGCATGGAACAATTAATTGTTCGGGTGTTATGAAAATGGGTTTTTGTGTCTTTGTTCATTCATGCGCTATAAACAACAAAAGAGGATTGTTTTGATGCACCAAACTGTAAGTAAAATTTACTGTCACATTACTCAGTATATTCGACCTTCATGTTTGCACGTTGTAGTCGTCTCAATTCTTCTTTAGTTGCTACGTATTTTTTTATCAAGAGGGAACCATGTCAATTCGTGGCTTCTCTTCGTTTATTTAGGTCCATATTCTGAGTAAGTTGAGGCATCCAAACCTTGTCACGCTCATTGGAAGTTGCCCGGATGCTTGTATTATCATCTATGAGTATCTCCCAAATGGAAGCCTTGAAGACAGACTCAGCTGTAGAGACAACTCGAACCCCCTATCCTGGAAAACTCGAATACGTCTTGCAGCGGAGCTCTGTTCTGTTCTCATCTTCCTTCATTCTGACAGCATAGTACACGGTAATCTGAAACCTGATAATATCCTTCTAGATGCTAACTATGTGTGCAAACTCAGTGACTTCAGGATATGTCGTGTGGTAAATCGAAACAAGGAATCTAGCGACACGACAGGGTGTTACGTGACTGTCCCAAAGGGCACTTTTGGATACATAGATCCTGATTTCGCAGGAGAGCTTACCCCGCAATCAGATGTATAGCTGCAGAGACAACTCGAACCCCCTATCCTGGAAAACTCGAATACGTCTTGCAGCGGAGCTCTGTTCTGTTCTCATCTTCCTTCATTCTGACAGCATAGTACACGGTAATCTGAAACCTGATAATATCCTTCTAAATGTTAACTATGTGTGCAAACTCAGTGACTTCAGGATATGTCGTGTGGTAAATCGAAACAAGGAATCTAGCGACACGACAGGGTGTTACGTGACTGTCCCAAAGGGCACTTTTGGATACATAGATCCTGATTTCGCAGGAGAGCTTACCCCGCAATCAGATGTATAGCTGCAGAGACAACTCGAACCCCCTATCCTGGAAAACTCGAATACGTCTTGCAGCGGAGCTCTGTTCTGTTCTCATCTTCCTTCATTCTGACAGCATAGTACACGGTAATCTGAAACCTGATAATATCCTTCTAAATGTTAACTATGTGTGCAAACTCAGTGACTTCAGGATATGTCGTGTGGTAAATCGAAACAAGGAATCTAGCGACACGACAGGGTGTTACGTGACTGTCCCAAAGGGCACTTTTGGATACATAGATCCTGATTTCGCAGGAGAGCTTACCCCGCAATCAGATGTATATTCGTTCGGAGTCATATTGTTACGGTTATTGACTGGAAATAAATCGGTGGTGGGGTTACCGGAGAAAATGCAAAAGGCATTAGATCGGGGAAGATTGAAAGATATACTAGATCCTAGAGTGGAGGACTGACCTTTTGTGCAAGCCCAGCAGCTGGCTCACTTAGCAATGAGGTGTTGCGAGAGGAATCGTAGGAGCCGGCCGGACCTTGCCTCGGAGGTGTGGAGGTTGCTTGAGCCGATGAGAGCTTCATATGATATCTCGTCATTCCAAGTGAGTTCCGAGGAGAGTCGCCCGACTCCGCCGTATTTTATCTGTCCTATCCTTCAGGTTGGTCCCTTGGTTCTCATCTCAATTTCTTTTAGTGGTTTGTATTGAACATTTTTTGCTAAATTCGCCCATAACCCTTTTTACAAAATAAGTGATTCTTTGTAGTCTTTATAAACCAGCTTTATACTGCCATTGTTTGTATTGATCCCTCGCCACGGAGCCTAATAGTTTTGGTCTGTGAAGCATTGACACGCCTAAGTAGTTGTCGTATGCGTGTCGGAAAGGCCGATCGAGGACACGAACACACATGCCAAGTTGCGTGCCCAAATGATTTTATTAACTTTCAAGTAGGAAACACGCAAGAGACACAACTTGGACATGCGGGAGTGAAACATGTATTGGGACATGGCGGAGGGATTTTGTTAACTCTGTAAACCATATACACTGAAGTGCGGAAACAAGTGGTTTGGGTTACCTCTCACAAACTTTAACCGAACTGGATTTTGATGGATGGATTACATACTTCGGAAAACTCCTCGTGTAAACAAAACCTGTTGTTCTTGGCCAACATGGTTCATCTTGCGGTGGCTTAAACTTGCAGGACATCATGGTAGATCCACATGTAGCAGCTGATGGCTATACTTATGAACTGGAGGCTCTGAGAGGATGGCTCGACGAGGGCCACAGCACGTCGCCCATGACCAACCTCCAGCTGCCACACTGCAATGTCGTCCCGAATCACGGTCTCCGTTCTGCAATTCAGGAGTGGCAGCAACTGCAGCGGCGATGAGCTCGCGGTTTCAAATTTTGTCCCACAAGTTTTTCTGTTTTTGGGTTTTCTTCTCGTTGATTTGTTGGATCTTCATACTTTGCACCAGAATCATATCCAGTCATCATGTGTATATAAGAACGTACAAGTGTTTTTTTTTAAAAAAAACAAATGTGTATCACAAATGTTACTGCCAAAGTATGAGATTCATATTGTTGGCCAGAGACAGATTTTATAACCTGTGACTACGTTATTAATGTCCAAGGTTGCTGTATGTATAAGGTTGTGTTACACTTAGAATTGAATTTGTGAAGGGAAAGGATCGAAAGTAGAATTAAGATAAACAAAAGTACTAGTACTCCGGCCTCCATCATTTTTTCTTGAAATCGTGTCATTTTATGATAAAAATATCATGTCCTCTCTTTTTTCTCTTCTCCTTATAACTGAATTCTACTCCTGATAGTATAACTTGAAAACTATGTAAAGAAATCTAAGGATGTGTGCACGCTCCAACGCGCATTTAAGCATTTAAGCTAGGGATGGCAACGAGTCGGTTCGACCTAGGTTTTGGAAGAATCAAAACCAAAGCCAAACACGAAAACTAAAACCGAAATCAAACCCGACTGGACTTGAAAAACTTAAACCCCCCCCCCCCCCAAAAAAAAAAAAAAAAGACACAAGTTTCGGTTTTACCCGTACCCAAATCGTTGCCCGCCCAATTCCTCTAATTATCATCGACACAGAAAATCCAAAAGTATCAATCCAAAACTCTTTTTTGTTTTTGAGAAAAAACTTTTTTTGAAAACTGTTTTCAAAAAAGATTTTCGAAAAAAGAAAGTTTGGAAATTAGTTTTTATAAAAAAATTTAAAAAATCAATTTTGGAAATCAGTTTTTTGAAAACATTTTTTGGAAATCAGTTTCAATTTTGAAAGTACTTTTTGAGAATAATTACAATATCATGGATAAGACTTTTTTTTAAAATAATCCCCTCTTTGCTAATTCTACTCAATCCACCTCCCCCTATATAATTTAGTACCCCCATATAAGTATCAAAATAATACCGGGACTAATAATCCTGACAGTCATCTTAGAACCAAATGTAAGATAACTCAAAATTAAGTACAATTAATTCTATCTCAGGCAGTTAATCCACGTATCGAAGATGCCTTGAGATTAAAATGTAAAGGGAAGAAATCAAAGATTATCATTGGGCCCAAACCATCGTAGCCCCCTCCAACCCAAGCCCATCGTGTTGGGCCTGAAACCACTATTGCGCCGAGTGGGAGACCCTGAAAATTTAACAAAAGAACCAAGGGCCTATGTTGGCAAATAAATATTTAACGGACAGGATCAAATCTCAATCCGGTCTCTCTCCTCAAGCATGTCAAAACCCTAGCTATATATATTCTCCGTTCCTACAATTCTCAACCCCTTCATCAAAACCCTAGAGCAGAGCAGTCTCTTCTTCCTCTCATTAAGCACCAGATCCGTATCTCCACAACAAGTGCTCTCTCTCTCTCTCTCTCTCTCTCTCTCTCTCTCTCTCTGGTGATACATAAGCCTAGTTGATTCCTTACTGATTGTGGTTTTTTGTTGTGCTTTTTCCCTGAGCAGGAATGAAGGTGGTCGCTGCGTATTTGCTGGCCGTTTTGGGAGGCAACGCCTCGCCTTGCGCCGATGACTTGAAGGACATCCTCGGTTCAGGTACCGCCGTTGTTGATTATTTTCACATTTGTGCTTTTGTTTTAACATCTAATTGGTTGATATTTTTTGGGTTGTATACGATCTTAATATCATTTCGATTAGTTGCTGCCTCCTTAACTCAAAACTGAGTCGATCTTTACGGTTACGACCTACGGGTTACTTGTGAGTAGATATACGTTGAAGTTTGGTTCCGTGAGATCTGATTGTATAGACTCCGGTACCTACTTACCGGCGTGGATATTTTGTTTACCTGATGTCCGATTATTGAAAGTTGATTTTGGAATGTTTTTCTGTTTGAGTTACTGTCAATTCGATGTTTTCGATACAACGTGTATTTGTAACCCTCGTTTCATGTGGGGTGGGACCGTCGCGTACACGGACCCGTGTCATATGAGAACTATATCAGATGAAGATGCTCTGCCAGGAATATTTACCATGTTTAATTAGGTTTTATTGGAGTGCTGGTGGCTTAAGAGTTAGGACTCATCTGGTCAAGTCCATAGCTTAGAACTTGTCTCCTGATTTAATTGTTTTGTAGTATAAGGGCAGATATTACAGTTATCTATTGGGGTATTGTGTTGTATTTGTCTGTTGCACCCACAATTCATTCCGAACACGGTTTGGACATAGTTATATATGTACCGTCCTTGTACTCTGTCTCTCTCTATTTCCACTATGAGTCCAATTTCATGAAGAGCAGGATGTCTCTGTGGTAGATACAGTTCTTTATATTATGAAATTTCTGTTTGTTTCCTAGTTACTTGTGAATTTTATTTTTAAAGTGCATGACTGGGGAATTGGTGGATTTTGAAAAGCCATTGAGGTCATGATGTTTGGATGATGAAATAAATCAGACGGATTCCCAATGATATCTCTTTTTCCAAGGGATGATTACACAACCAGCTACTTCTGACACATCATCATGTTCTCTCCCCCATTATTATTTTTGTTTTCTAAATTGTGTAGCATTATATTTTTGATGGTTTGCCAAAACTGATTTTGTTTGTGCCAAAACTCTTGTGCATAAAAGCTGTGTACCTTGCACATGGTACAAATGTTTTATGCACTATAGTTTTGGCAGTAACAAAACCCTTCAATAGAGTTTTTAGTCTTGCTTTAATCTCGAAAGAGGAAAAGAAGATACGAGAGGCCGATGATGTGAGAAATATTTGCTACTCTTGATTGGAATTCTTTTTAATCCCACATGATGATTCCTATCCACCAAGATCTCTGAGGCCTCTTTTCACTCAACTAATACAACACAAACAAAATTTGCAAATGGACACAATCATGAGATCCTCGTTGGCTAGCTGGTAATGAATTATTTTTTGGTGGTTTACAGTTGGAGCCGAGGCTGATGATGAAAGGATTGAGTTGCTATTGTCTGAAGTTAAGGGAAAAGATATCACGGAACTAATTGCCGCTGGAAGGGAAAAGTTGGCTTCAGTTCCTGCTGGAGGTGGTGGCGGGGTTGCCGTGGCTGCTGTGTCCGCTGGTGGCGGTGCTGCTGCTGCTGCTCCTGCTGCTGCAGAGTCAAAGAAAGAGGAGAAAGTTGAAGAGAAAGAGGAATCCGATGATGTAAGCCATTTTTTGATACTGTTAATTCTATTTCCCACATTTGAGATGTATCATTAGCTTATTAATTAATTTTCACTTGTTGCACGTGATTTCCATATTGCCTGACTTGTCTACTCTTTTGGTTGCAGGATATGGGCTTCAGTCTCTTTGACTAGGGGGTCATGGTGTTGGTTTTATGCGGAGCCTAGTTGCTATCTTTTTTGTTGAATTTAGTAGTTCTTCTCTGTTGGTTATCCGAGTAGTAGTTGGAGTTTTGAAATGCTTGTCGAAATATAATTCCGGATTTTGTATTGATCATTTGTGGTTGCACCTGGGATTGAGATTATGGTGTTTGCAAGTTGCAACTTTGCCATGCTAGTTTAGTTCACTTATTGCACGTGCGTGCTTGGTTCATGTTGGTTTGCTGGTTTAAATTTTATCTTCATACGAATGCTACGTTGTACTGATTTTACCGCCGCCACAGCTGCCTAGTGTGGTGGTGTTGAAGATTACGAAAGCTTGGCGTTCCACCAATGATAGGTGTTGGCTGCAATCATAGGAATCGGTCTTCTTCCTAGTTAAATAGTGGAAAATGTCACTGTTACTTCTGAAGTAATTATTTTGCAAACATCAAGCTTATGAAATTATGACCAGATCGTAACCAAAAAAAAGGTGACATGCATTTCGGGAGAAATTGTATGTGTGAGGAGTGATATTTGGTTGTGCATTTCGGACTCAATTTAGCTAAATTTTGTATCGCTATTTGCCTGCGTGATTTTCAGTGTTATAGCATGGTACACTGTTTTGATATGATGGCAAGATTCTTGGGGGTGTTTCGCCTAATAGTTGGTTTTTTTTAAAAAGACAAAAAAAAATAAACAAAGTGGCTTATTTAGCCAAAATACTACCCGGTCATTTCACCAAAAATAGTATGGGGAAATATTTTCCTCCTAGATTACAGGGCAAAATGATTATTTGGTTAATTAAGTACGGTGGGTTGCATGGCAACATCAATCATTCTAGCATCACAAACATATATACAAACACATGAGTTATGGGTTCTGCAAACACTACACACTTCTAATGTATGTGGGCTCTAACAAGTACAAATGATGAAATAAACACATCTAAGAGCATCCACAATGTAATAATCAAAATTAGAAGATTTTTAAAGTTAACAATGTGTCCTTAAAAAAGTGCTCACATTGTAATAATCAAAGTCAACCTCCTAACCAATAATTAAATTTGGGCATTTGAATAATCAAAAGTAACAATGTGAGATTTTATATTGCTAACTTTAGCAACTCTCTAAATGAATAATCAAAAGCTGACCTGACAAATTTTGATTATTACATTGCGGATGCTCTAACAATGTTCGTCTTATGTCGTTTGGTGCTTACTGGAAGATGCACATTCTTCTTACGTCAACATGATGAGGGCTAACACTCTTGGTTCGTAGTAGTAGTGAAATAGAGGGTGGGGCAAAATCCTGTGTTTATCGTTGGATACTACAGGTCTGGGGTGAGAACTTGAACTGCTATATATGGAGGGTTGTCATCATTTTTAGAGAAGTCCAATGGTGCAAAAATGACTTGAGTCATTGTAAAAAAATGATAGAAATGGAAAAAACTAGTGGCCCCACGGTTCTACATTTCTGATGTCATTTTTTACTTCAGCTATTTGTGCCACACCATCGGTTTCAACAACTAATTTTAAATTGGATTGCACCATTGTACCATTAGTGGGAGTTTGTTGAAAAAATGATCCAAAGGGAAATTTTGTATAAAAAGAAAATAGCATTGCACCCACAATTAGGGGTGTGCATGGGTCGGGTCGGGTTTGGCCTGTACCCACCATCCGACCTGACTAGTCGGGGTGGAAATTTCTGGAACCGAAGCTGTCACGCCCCGCCCTGCGCACGACACCCTATGCGGGCCCGAGCCAGTGCGGCCACGTGCCCACGACGATCCCATCCATCTTTGCACAATATTGTCCGCTTTAGACGCCCAAAGACCGTAGACTTCCCAGTAGGCCGCCGGTTGAGGGGGGGCAAGTCACAATTTTATAAGGAATGATCCATCTTACTTGTACAAGACCTTTTAAAGCCGTGAGGGCGGGCCAAAGAACGTAGAGACCTAACAGTTAAGTGTGCTCATCCTGGGATAGTCTAGGGATGGGTGACCCTACTGGGAAGTCTACGATTTTTGGTCCGCCCTCACTGCTTTTAAAAGGTCTTGTACAAGTAAGATGGATCATTCCTTATAAATTGTGACCTGCCCCCCCCTCAACCGGCGAGTAGGTTGTCACAGAAGCCGAACCGAGTACCTAGAAGAACCGTCCGAAAATCGATTCTTGTCATCGGGTTGGGTCCGTCGGGTTGGACCAATAGAGCCAGAAAATGCAAACCGGAGGAGGGACATGAAACGCAGAAAAGGGGAAAAATCTGTTCCTCTTGTTGCAATAAAGTCAAGAAAACACAAATCTGTGGAAGAAAGACAAGAAAATACAGAAAACATACCGGACGGCTTGAGTCTGGCCGCCGGACGGTGTACATCTAGCGGAGGGAAAGAGAGAGAGAGGACTGGACAGTGTGCGATGGCAACGAGTCGGCGGCATCAGATCTGGAGTGGAGGACCATGGAGCGTCGGCTGAGTCTCTAACGATTGGCTGCCTTTGGTGTTATGAAAAACTGAGAGAATAAGGGTTATTATGTATATATATGTGAATTATTTATGTATATATAATATGGTCGGGTCGGGTCGGACCCAACGGGTTATCTGGGTACAGATTCGAACCCAAACTGAAAATCAAAAAAAATTGTATATTCCAACCCGTACCCGTCCGAAACAGTTGGTTGAAAACCGCCCGAATCCCTTCGGGTTGGGTTTGCAGACCCGCGGGTATTTTGCACACCCCTGCCCACAATGCTAGTTTTGGGGAAAATACCCAATATTCATGGCTCAAGTAATTTTGACTTACCTCATGGTTTTGCTCTTAAATTAGCAATCCCGTGACTTCGAATTGAAAAATGAACAACTGAAGGGAGCAATCTGTGACAGGGATCAAACTATTGGGTTTTCTTTGTAATGGTCGTCGCCACATAGTAGTATATCGAAATTCCCCGCGATCGATTCAGAACCAGCCCAAAATCGAGCAGGTACGCTTCTCTCTCTCTCTCTCTCTCTCTCTCTCTCTCTCTCTCTCTCTCTCTCTCTGTATCTGTTTGCTGTTTGTTATGCTTAATTTAGAAGCCTAAACATGGCATGTTTTGGGGTGTCCTTGAAAGAGTGTTGGGATGTCCGACCCTCCCACGAGGAGTGAATCAATCTAACGCATATGCACTAGTACCATTCTTCTGACGGCACCTTATTCGTAGCATTATCTTTCGGGGGCCTGAAGCAGCTGCTTTCTAGGCACCCAGGGCCGGCCCTGCTAGTTGTTTGCCTAGTTGGTGAATTGCATTTCCTTTGTTTAGGTTGCGTCTTCTAGTATATTTTCCTACGTTAGATTTTTTTTTTTGTAGATTCACGCACATTACTAGAACAGGTTTTCATCTGGTTGTTTTTCTATCTATAACAAATAGAATAGGTTATGTGGAGATGGATGTGTAGCAAGATTTTGCGAGTTAATTAAAAACGAAAACCTCCACAAAATAGTAGGGGTAACACAGTTAGAAGATGAGATGAGGGAATAACTTAAGTTGGGTTTGACGTGCCTATTGTAAATCAGTTGATGCTATAGTTAGAGGCGTAATATGGTTACAGTAGAAGGTAGCATTAAGGGGAGGGGTTGACCAAAATTAGTCCTTTAAAGGTGGTAGTTTGAAATGATCCTGGTTTTTCGGATATCGTGGAACACGATGCTCTCGATAGAGCTCAACGGAGAAAACAAATTAATTTGGCGGACCCCAATTGTTTGGGACTTAAGGCTCGACTTGGTTTGGTTTTAAGCCTACCCCACAACGTGAACTAATCGTCACTCATTTTGTTCAACAAATTCTGTGAGTCAGAATATAGAGTATAATGAAAACACATTTATGTTATGCAAGATCCATTTAGATATGCAAAGTTTTCAACTTTCACGTCGTTATCCTCTTCCTCATGTTTCTTTTCCTCGATTTCTTTCTTTGAAGTATCAAATCACTAGTAACCTTGATATTTTTTCTCTATTTGGTTGAATAATCTTCCAGGTATAGCAGAGCCTTTGGGGGGGAATAAATAAATGGAGTGTGTGGTTCAGGGAATCATAGAGACTCAGGTAACGATGAAAAGTACTAGGGTATTATAACCTGTTGTTGTCTTGCATTTTTACATGATGTGTCTGCGGCATATGATGGTCTGGAAAATCTCAGTTCTTCTCTTAATATCAATGGGGAACAAGATAAAAAGAGTTGAATGTAGTTTTGCAAACACATTATATGTGCCCATGCCTGAGTGACCTAACTACATTTGACATAGGTTTGTGTCTTCGGGAAATATATTCGGATGCCAGTGTACAACATTTTTGATAGGGTCTTTGTGTTTTTTGTTATTATGGAAAACATCTACATTAGCTTCATATCTTACTCAGATATATATAAATAAATAAATAAAAAAGGAGCTTCATATCTTACTCACCAAAGAATAACGGTGAAGGAAAATATCATATCAAGTAAACAAGGATGATTAGACCCGTTACGGTTCCAATGTGTGTACGTTGACTGAAAGTATACCTCCCCAAACTTGCACGAGTGTTCACGCCACCAACACAGACAAACATAATACGGCCATTGCAAATGATTATACTATGGTGGATCAATACATTTTTTCGCTGGTAATAACAAGTTTGGTAACTAGTTTGGAAAGTGAGTAGTGGAAGAGAAGGGAGGAGGATAGGTTTGTTTAGGGCGGAGGATGTGTTTATTCAGGGTGGAGAATTGAATGTCTTTGTGATGGTTGCCTTCATTTCAATTAATAGGTATGTATCTTGCTTTTATTTTAAGTTAATAGGTATCTATTTCTTCTTATTTTGGATCTATGGTATTGAATGGCACTTAAAGGTTGGAGGCTTGGAGCCCGACATACTATAGTTTAAAAGTTTTTCAAGTTTGTGGAGAGCAATGTTTCAACTTTAAACCTAGATAATATGATCAACTCTTGTTATGTTTCATTTTTAGGGCCATAAAGGCTCTCTTAGATAACTTTATGATTATCATCTGCAAACGGGATAAGTCAATGAAATCTCATCGATAATGACGTTCTGTAATGGGCATCACATGGGAGGGGAAGGGCGAGTGCCTTTAAGAAGTAATCGTGTTAATACCTCCCAAGGTCTAGCTAGAAGCAGTTTGCCAAAGATGAAGTTCAAGTAACAGATAGAGGTTATTTAGCAATAAAGGTACTGAGTTCAATTTTTTGGTCTATCCAAATGTTGAGAAATAATCGAGTTATTCATGTAGTTCAAACCTTAGGGGTACTTATTATGTGCTTATTTTGGCCTAATAGTTTACTACCTTGCATCTCTCTTGCACCTCCACACCTCCTTGGGTACAGAATGATCTTTAGGCAGCTGGTGGCTCTAAAAATAAAATGTAGAGCACCTTCTTGAAAAAGTTAGACATAAAATCTCAGAGAATTTAAGTTGATGTTTTAAAAGGATAATTGTTGTATAACTTGAATTACACCATCCTTGTGGTATCTTATCTTTAGGTGTTTTTTTTCCCTTACAGCATGTTGAGGCCCTTGAGATTCTTCTTCAAGGTCTTTGTGGTGTTCATAAAGAACGTTTAAGGATCCACGAGTTGTGCCTAAAAAGTTCCCCAAATCTTGGTAAGTCCTTTTTTGCCTCAATATTGGACCCTGGGGCCTGCAGTGAACCATCTGAGCAAACTTTTTGGAGACGTACAAGCTTTAGGGTAGGGATTTTCAGTAGATAAAGGTACAATCAAAGTCACAAACAGAACGTGAACATTTTGTGGAAAAATCATGTCAGCTCAGAACATTGTATTGATGATAATTGACAACTTATTGTTTTCAATTGAGAGCTATCCGGATAAAATTAAGTTTATGCTCTCTCATTTTCAGGAGTTGTATCTTCAGAGGTTCGACTTTTATGCGATCTTGAGCAGCCTGAACCTACTTGGTGAAAATTTGATTTCTCATGCCCTGTTTTTCCCTCTTCTGTTTTTTTTCCTGAGTGCTTGTGTAGTTGTACAGTTGTACTAATGGAAAATTTAAACGTGCGTTCTCGAGTAGGACTGTCCGACATGTTGGGGGTGCAATGAGAGGTGCTGGTGCAGAACAAATTTCAGTCCTGGTGAGGACTATGGTGGAAAGTAAAGTAAGCAAGAATGTGCTCCGCTTGTTTTATACACTGGGCTACAAGTTAGATCATGAGCTGCTGAGAGTAGGATTTGCCTTCCATTTCCAAAGAGTCGCTCAAATAACTGTTACGGTCTCTTCAGTTAATAAGATGCTAAAACTGCATGCTACTGATGAGGCTGTGCCCGTGACACCTGGCATTCAGCTTGTTGAAGTAACCGCCCCTGCATCATCTGAAAACTACAGTGAAGTTGTCGCTGCCGTGTCATCCTTCTGTGAATACCTAGCGCCGTAAGTTCTTTTATTCAATTTTTTTGCTTTGCCCTTCATTTTTTTTTTATTATTTTGCTTGTATAATGCATATTAGAAGCCTTAGTGCATAACTGAAGCTACCTTCTTGTAAATTCAATAAATTGTCACCGTTGATGGCCAAGAGGGAACTCTACGGTACTCTAATTGTGCTAGGGTGTGCAAGAGGGAACCTTGCAGTACTGTAATAGAAGACAAAAACTATAAGATGAATCCAACTCAAATATAAAATGGACAGGGGACCCCATTCGGCACTCCCTATCCAACTCCGCCACACAGAACCCTCCTTCGCCTCTTCCCCCAAGACACTTCCCCTACCACCCCAGCGGTCCCTGTCTCACCCATATATTTTCAGGAAAGGTTCAATTGTCATAGACGTGATTGGTTCGATGATGCCCAATGGTGATGACTATTGTTGGAAAAAGAGAGGAAGAAGTTGGGTAGAGATTTAAGGGTCCTGCGATATGGGTTGGGAACTCCTCCCCACATATTGGGGTTTCGCGTTTTAACCTCTCAAACCCCCCCTTTCCACTAGCAGTTGGTATGGTTGGGAACTCAGAGACTTGGGTTTTATACATCCCTACCTGTAAATTCTCTCCTAATCAGCACAAGTAGTTTAGAAATTTTCTCTCACCACATGTTATAGGATGGATCTCAAAAGATCTGACTTCAAACTATACATCCTAGGTTCATTTGAATACTTTTTTCTTCAGATTCTATACGTCGCTACGAGATTTAGCATGAACTATGTATTAATGTATACTCTCTTCAAATCGAGTATCTGTATCATTGCATAAAAATGAGTAACCTAGTTGTTGTCTCTTCTCAGGTTGCTCCACTTGTCAAAACCTGGTATTTCAACTGGGGTTGTCCCTACTGCTGCTGCCGCTGCTGCATCTCTTATGTCGGATGGTGGAGGCACGACTTTGTAGCAGTGTTCTAAAATAAACAACATGGAATACTGTATCCGTGATGCCAATTATAGGTTTTAGATACTATCAGGCCTGAAATCTGCTAGCATTGAACTTAAAGACTGCTGTAAGTCCTCCAAGTAGGCAATTTTATGACTTGTATGAAGCACAGTTCTACAAACAATTCCTTTGTGTGTGTTTTTTTTAGATAAGTTGTTTGTACATGTGTAGTTGATTCCAAGTTCCAAATTATGGCTTGAAGCGATTTATTCTAACAGCATCTGGCTTATCTGGGCCATATTTTGAGGGCCTTCAAGGCAAGTTTTGATGCTTCAAATGCGCTGGCTACTGCAGTGGCATGTATTAGGCTTGTTTTTCTTTCATTCTCCGGGTAAGCTAGCTGGTATTTATCGCATCAGTTGCCTTTGAATAGTTATAACTTCTCTTTTCCAAATTTCGTAAAGGTGACTCTATTATCAACATTGCTTGTGAATTCTGATTCTCCGATTATCAATCCTTTTCGTAAAAGCCACTAGACAAAGAACACATTGCAAAAACCTTTGCCCATGCGAGTGGAGCACGCCCTACCCCTCCAATTGCCAATGAGGCTGCACAACATTGGCATATGGTATAATGAGGCGGTGCTATGTTGACATATGGTGTTATGCACAAATTACTGTGTTAGTAGACTTACTTCCATAGGCAGTCAGGTGGTCAATACAGACGGCTTGCTGTCTCCGTAAAGCTTCCCTCCTACTTTCTCTGCAGAACGGGGTACATGTAGGGCTTCCCGGGATGAGAGCGCAGAGCTGTGAATCTACTCTCTCTCTCTCTCTCTCTCTCTCTCTCTCTCTCTCTCACAGCCCAAATGTATCAAACTGGGCTTATTAACTCGGAGATGAAGCAAAAAATCGAAGACACTATACCATCACCAATCTCTTGACAATCTATGAGTATTCACATTATCATCAGTTCCATATCAATTAGAACATCCAACTTTCAGCACGTGGTTCACAACTACATGGTAACAAATCCACAGCAAAGTAACAAAACAATGGCTTTCCTGGGGAAAAAAATAACCTTCCACAGGTGATTGTCAAAGGAAGTAGCAATATTGACAACAGCACTTCCAAATAAAAGAAGAATGACTGCAGCCACTTCACCGCTGAGACTCAAATTCAATATACAGAATTACAGTATACAAAAATGCCTACGAGTCTAACTTGTTAGAGGCTTAGCCTTGCGTATGTGGCCCATACTATTGACAAGATCTTTGCGGGTGCAAACCGGGAACATATTGATGTTCTTTAACACTTTCAGCCGCCAGAGAACGTATGGGAAACTAAGCTGATCCCGAGAAGTGAAACGGACCACTTCGTTGAACCAAAGGCAAGTGAACAGATTAGTCAATGGAGTATGCTCCCTTGCAAGAACAGAAGCTTCAGCTAGAGCTGTACAAGCCAAAAGAAAATTAACTGAGCACATAAAGAATAGTTCACGTAACAGGGCAACAAGAGCTGTGCAGGCCAACATATTAAAACAGCCTTTCAACCCGTTGATTACCCAACATCATCATATTTAACTATAAACCTAAGAAGATCACATCTCTTACGTTTGATTAAACTTTTGCAGTAAGGATTAAATATCAGACAGAGATAAAATCCCACAAAATATGGGATTCATATTACCCAGGGGATGTGACATTATTTATCTCATAGTTCAACGGAAATACAAATCTGATTGGATAAAATCATAAAACTACTATTCAAGTCAAACCAATAGGCTATATCTAGTTAATAACATGCTTCCACAATAAGAAGTGGATCTTAGTAAGACATCATAACTATTGATATGATACTCCACCAGCAAAGTGTTTGTGATCTTAGCAGATAGCAAAGAAAACAATAAACAAATAATCCACTTAAAGTATTTGTGCATTGGTGTAGTAACACATAAGCACAAAGCATAGTTAAAATTAGTTTTTTGCCTTCTGCATTATTAACGATTACTGTTTTTACTAATATAATCACCTTGACAACAAGGGGTGTGTAAAATCTTACCTTTCTTTCCATTAAACCTTTTGTCCTCAGGGAGGCCATCATGGCGATATTGCCTCAACTGGACCTCAACTTCTTCAGGGGTGGCTTTGTTTTTCTTCACAACAGCCTTCGCCTCATCATACACACTACTCCTAGCCCCATGTTCTGAAATTGCAAGTACAGCATTTGAACGCCAAAGAAGTGCTTCCAAAACACCCAAAGGGTCCCTTCTGAATTGGGACTTTGAGTCTACCCAGATAGAATATCTTGCTTGAGGAAAGAGCCGATGACTCAGCATCTAATAACAGCAAAAATGAACAAAATGCATGCAATTCAGAGGTTTCATGATAGCTTAAAATCACAGCCACACATACTTCTATAGGTACTTTTTCCTATAAGTTATCCTGCTATATGACGTGACCTATTCAAGTTTATAAGGATTATTGCTGAGTCTAACCCATTTACACAACCACCAAGAAGGAGAGACATCAGCCACCACAACAATGTGTCAAAATCGAGGTCTGGACTCTGGGGGAACCCACCTTTAAATATGATCAGAGATACCTTCACGACAACTGAGTCCTAAAAGCATAGTGTTGCAAGTTTTCATCTCAAATCTTGTGCAAAAAGATGAAAGCTGCAAATTATCAACAATATGAAATATCTGCATAGCCTAATTTGTTGGCATAAATGCGAGTTTAATTGTAGTCATGTTTGTTCAGATGAAGAAAACATTGCTTTATAATTGCAAGAAAATCAAATGGAAAGATAAATGACAACAAGGAAAACACACCATCACATGTTTACCTTAGGAATTTTGCCATTTAACCTTTGGTCTTTGAAAGGAAGATTCTTAACAACAACGATGCGCCATTTCCCAATATATTGGTTCTCACCAATTCTACGTCCCTCTGCTTCCTGTGCAGCAACAGTGATTTCATCCCAAAATGCCACATAGCAAACCTGCATCAATTCAGTATTCTAAGCATTAAGGAACAGAAGTGGCCTAGAAAGAAAATAGACATGACTGTTGCTTCCTAGGAAAGAACCTTTCTAAGTGATGCCTCTGACATTCCAATGGGTTGATACAAATCATCACCACCGCCAAAAGCACAAGTAGACACTGCAACTTGACAGGTTTGCAAGAACTTTTTGTCCTCATCAGATATCTTGAACCCTCCATTCTCACTGTAGAAACCACAATGTACCACAGCTGTTTCCCTCACCTGCAACATTCGTTTATGTACAGCCACCAGTGTCAGATGAAATGGACAGATACAACATCTAGACTACCAAGTAAAGGCACGAGACTAAAGACAAAACAAGAAGCCCAAGCAAGAGTTCCTCGTGAGAAGTACAATTGAGTTACAGGAAATCGGAAGAAGTAATTTGCATTGAACTCTGACAAGACTATCTATACCATGTTAATGATGTCAAAATGTAGCTTATAACCTTGTAACTTTTCTCTCTCTGCTCTAGAGTTTGGTTTCCAGTAAACAGATTAAATCTTGTGGCTTCCGTATGCTGTTGAGATATGGTAATGTTCCCTTGTACATAAGGTGTATCATTCTCTGATATGTAAACCACTCTTTTAATAGGATTCGCGGTTTCTTTTCCCTTGGGAATATCCAAGTGCTGAAGTTCTTCAGGAGGTAGGAGCTTCAAGCAACCTGATATAATCCACAAAAACTTGTCATGATTTGAACTGCCTTTAACATCTGTATGAGGTAAGATGGAGGAAACAAAGATACAGTACAATATCCCAATGAATCACATTGTTCACGTATTTCAAATCCCAACATAAGCTGAACAAATTTACAAGTTTTGAAATCACTACAAACAATGGCAACCAAATCCAAGACGATCAATTAGATTCATCTGCCCCTGATATTCATGGCATGTTAAGATGAAATATTTTACTCCAATTTAAAATCAACACAAACAATGAGTCAATGACAAACAAATCCAAAATGATCAATTAGCATCTACCACAATAACCATGGCTTGTGTATCCCGTTATTTGATATTTCTTTACGCATCCAAATAACAATATAGTTCAAGACAAAAGAAAAGGGTTGGGTGTGTGTGTAGTATGGGGGCTTTTTTTCTTTTTTTTGGTACATCAGTAAACTATTTTAGTACATTTTCCCCAGGCCCCCAATTCCAGAAGTTTCGTCTTGCAATTGCTACCCCATCAATTACTTACAAGTAACAAATAGTCAAAGCTACATACATCATTCACCTATGTTCGGCATTACCAAGTTACTAACATACTTAAGGACCCAATTTACTTTAAGTGTTCCAAAAACACATAACATGGCAATGCATAACCGTGGATTATTACCTATTTCACTGAGGATAGTGTACATGAGTTGTGTTGATAAGCTAAATGTGCAGAGAAAGATAAGCTGGAAAAAGTTTATGGGAGATCAGTCAAACTCAAACCACTTTCCTGGTAAACCCAGGAAAACAAGTTTTTATTTGATTCAATGGATCTCCACAACTCTAGGAAGTAATCTTTGAAGATAACAGCATGTATAGCCCAATTCATTTTTCTGAGAAGTTACAGTAGTTAGCTGCAAAACAAGGACAGAATCCACACATACACGCCAACAACTTATAAATAGCTTAACGAGTGTTGGGTTGTTATGATTATAAACTTTCTTTTATTTTTTTTTATAAGTATGATCATTATTGAGAGACCATCATAAGAAAATCAATTGAGATCATGTGTGTATCAATAGAAGAACATTATAAAAGTTCTGATCTTTACTGGAAACTTGGGCCCCCAATTAGTAAAGTTATACTATGTAATTTGATCTTTATAACATGAAATCAAATCTTTCTTTCTTTTTTTGGGTAATTAATTCTTGGTTTATTTGAGAAAGGGGACCTTTTGGAAAAATTGGAAAAGGCAACAAGAGGATGTTTAAATCTTGACAGATTTTATCGAAATATCAATGTTCTAAAAGTTGGCTGCCTAGTCCGACTAGTCCCCTCCTAGGCGCTAGGCTTGGACCAATGTTCTAAAAGGGAAAAACGAGAATGTGAAAATGAGCCTCCCAAACAGGCACTTAGATTAGACAGCCACTTGTCGGCGCTAGGCATCCCTTTTTCAGCCTAGCGATTTTTAGAACATAGCTAAATATCAAAATTATTGAGGATGAATCTTCAATGCCGTAACAGCAATAGAGCACATATTTTCCAATTAATAAACTAGTATAGTGCTGCCGTTAATTTTATCGCTACAAGTTATGAAATAGATACAGCTCCATTTTACGAGCTCGCTCTGGGCCCTGAAAAACTCTGGACGGTCCTGGCCAAAACCTAAAAGCCCCAGCCAGTCATCTCAAGTCTAATGCTCAAAGAGAATAACCCAGCAAAAATAGCCCTCTTTTCCGATAGTAAACAAGTAGATGCACGAACTCAAGCGATTAAAAGATTCTGAGAGAGAGAGAGAGAGAATTACGTTCTCTGACGCCACCGACCATACGCGTAAGCGGATCGAGTCGATTCAAGTTCCCTTCCGATTTGCTTTCCAAGGCCGGTCCGGTTTTCCTATGAGAATTACGCTCCGAGTCGACCGGTAGAATCGGTCTGCGGCCGATTCGTGAGGCCTCGAAAACGAGGAGAACGGCGAAGGGGAGGAAGAGCAAGACGGGCCACCATCTCAGCAGTTCCCTGAGGAATCGCTGGGCCAGCTCGTTCTTGCCTCGTGGTTTCTTGCGCTTTCTGCGGACCCGGGGTTTCGTTTTTCCGGCGACGTCGTCGGAGTCGTCATCGGAGAGGGAAATTGGTATGCTGTTGTTGTTGAACATTGGGGAGAGCGATCGATATCAGTGTGATGTCGACTGTGCTTTAGAAATCCGAGAGAGAGAGAGAGAGAGAGAGAGAAATTCCTTGTTAAAACGATGCCGTTGCCTTCGGGGAGGCTCCTGTTCGAGATCCAGTTTGGGCCTTTGCGGGCGCCTATTGGGCCCACAACAATGAGCGGCATAGCATAGTTCATTTTGTAAAGCTCGTCAAATTTTTTCATATGGGAAAATAACGGTCATAGTTCATTTTGTAAAGCTCGTCAAATTTTTTCATATGGGAAAATAACGGTCAATGACGTATTTTGATAATTAATACCCGCTAAAGATATTTTTAGCATTAACAATTGTTCATAGCATGTCCTAGACCTAAAAATATTAGTTTGGTCGAATACGAAGTTGTCTAGTCTAGAGAGAGAAAGTCCCACATCTCTCTAGAAATCTCTTCCAGATTTGCCGATTGGGGGAGGCTGCCGCCTCCTCGCCTCCCTCCCCTCCTCCTCTTCCCCTTCGTCCCTCCTCGCCTCTCTCCTCTCTCACCTTCATGCTTCCGGGTTCCTCAGGTTATGGGGCGAGGGTTTGTTTAATGGCGAGGTCTCCTCGGGGTCGGCAGCACCAACAAATGGTGGTTCTTCAAGCTTGTTTTGTTCCTTCGTCTCCAGATCTGAAGGCCTCGATCCTGAGGTGAGGTAATAAGGTGTGCAGTTGGGTTTCGGGGGGGTTAGGGGTTTTCTGCTTTTCGTTTCTTTTCTTTGTTTTGTTCTTCCGGCGGTTCCCGCTAGATTTCTACCGGCTGTTTAGGGTTTTTCCCAAATCAGTCCGATCTGGTACCAATTTGGTTGTTTCCCCAAATCTGGTGTGGAAGAGGTGGTGGGCGAATAATTCATGCGCCTATTGAGGAATAGTCCGATGAAGGTGGGTTGATTGTGGTCTGATCTTGCTCTGTGCGCTTCCGGCCTCGCTCCGGTGGCTGTTTTTCGGGGTCCAGATTTCATAGGTGCTTTCTCGAGTTTGAACTGGGAGTCCGGTCTGTTTGGGATTCTCTTCTATCTAGACCTAGATTGGTTCTCTTCTGGCGATTTCGCTGGTCTTGCTTCTGAAGGGGGTGTCTGTGTTAAAGTCTTTGTAGTTTTGGTTCATTTTTGTATCTTTTGATGAAATCTTTATTGCCTTCGGGCTTTATTATGAAATGAATTGACTGTGTTAGTATATATATATCGGTAGATACACGATCGAAAAAGATTTGTACAACTTATACAAATCTATTTCAATCATATACTTATTAATGTTCAATCAGGCAAATTTTTTACTTATCAATGAATGATTAGGAAAAAATGTTGTGAGCCCGAGATGGGTGAAGAAAGACCCAAAACTGGACTTCGAACTGGATAGAGGAAACTAGACCAAGCCTCCCCCTTGCTTTCTCGTCTCACTCAAGTAGGAGAGTTCAGAAAATACAGCAAAGCTATACACACACTATCCAACCACACTCTCTTATATATGTGCGGAACCCGCACGTATAATTGTGAAGCCCACACATGACGGAAATCACACATACGTAAGAGATTTGTGGTTGGTGGGTGTGGGCACGCGCCCCAAAAATTTTCCATTTTTAGTCTTAAAGAAAATCGGTGTGCGGCCCCCTCTTTGAAAAAAGCGCGGCGAAACGCTTCGATTCAGAGTCGCCACTCGGGTTTTAGCGATGAGAGCACCCAAGGAACCAAACTCGAAAACGTTTGCTACGTTTGTTTGATTTTGAAAAGGCGTAAACTGGTCCGTCGCCACCTTCGATATCTGAGGTTCGGGAGTCAGGTTACGAGAGGGGAAGGGTTTTATGGCACCCCTCTCGCCCAATCCGAAGATCGATCTCTACTTGAGCATTTTATAAAACGTTTGTATTTTTCTCTCATTCATCTTTTTTTTTTTTAGCCAATTAGGGCGGGGAAGCAGTTAATGGGGATTAAAACTGTAACAAGTTGTGATTTATGCGGCAAAATGGTTTATGAATGACTTGATTGCAATGCTAAATATAGATTGAGAACAAGCACTGAGCAGCTTGAATAAATTGAAGTACGCTGCCTTGAAGGAACGCAAGCAGGTTCTGTCAGCATGCACTGGCCGAGCCACTGCATGCTGATTGGACATGCGCACGCCACCTCATAACTGGCGTACTCCACTTGTTTGGTTGCTCGGTCTTTGTTTGCAATCCTCTGGGCTCTGGAAGGGGACCAGCGCACACCCAGGACAAACCACGCAGTTTAATAGAACATAATATATGCAGTTACAGACAGATGAAATAACTGGAAGCCATAAAAATAGACAGGAAACCCCCTAAACAGAGTGGAGACATAAAAGAGGCCAAGATTAAGCTAAAATGCAAGGGCCAGCCACTGGATCCTAGTTTTAACTGTCGTACGCCAGTCATGGACTGCCGTACGCACATTTTACCCTAATCCAGTGCTTGGCTTTTGCTTCACCTGGGCTCTAGAACATGACCAGAAGGATCCCAGAGGCCTTTTGAATAGACGATGAGCAGGCAATAACTACCACATCTAAACAGTTCTAAATATACAGAAAGCAGTAAACTGGTTATTTAGCATGCTAAGGTGATCGACTGAAATGTGAGATAACAGAAATGAGAGTCCATGATCCCCACGCCAGTAATGCTCGTACTGCCATGACTGGCGTACGGCATAAACGTACTGGTGCGCGCCACTTGCCATCTCATACGATTCACGTATTTCACCAGTTTAAGACCAGGACTAGTATTGTTTACTAGCCTGGGCCTTACTGGTCCCCCTCAGGGGCCGAAAATAAAAAAAGACGTAAATGTGGTATACCTTTTTGTATTGAAGTTTGAAGGTTGTGTTGAGCTCAAAGGTTGAAGATGGAGGATGAGATGATGACTGGATGTCAATAGGGTGTATGGAAGTGGGTTGCTCTCCTTTCTCTTTCAATGGAAGAAGAGAGATAAAGAGCTAGAAGAGAGGAGAGGAAGGTCTTTTCCTTCTTAATGTGTCTAACCCCTTGCAAATGAATGCAAGGGGGGTATTTATAGAGGAGAGAGGGACTGAGATCAGTTGAGGCTAGGCCTTGTTTGGCTGGTTGGGGCAAGGTTGGAGCCTCCCATGCATTAAATGCATGGGACTTGCCTTGATGGAGGGTGTAGGAGAGAGAGGGAACGGGCCTGGACGATATAATCATCAGGGGCTACTGTGGCCGACGTCAGGGTGGCACAAAAATCCCGCCCAAGTGGCTGAATAAAGTTGATTTGACTGGAATTGACTGGCGTGCGCCACATATGTACTGGCGTGCGCCGGTGATAGCTGAGTCAACGGTCGATGACTGACACGTGGCAGCTAACTGGCGTACGTTATCAAGGTATTGGCGTAAGCCAGTTTGGGTTTTGCTGGGGCTGTTTAGCTCTGGTTTGAAGGGTTCGACATGGGTTTGAAAGAGGCTCGGGCTGCTCAAAGCTCAAACACACCATCATCCTCGGACTGTTCTCGACCATTAATCATTATTGGAAAAATAAAAGATCGACAAATAACGTTATTTGGACAGTCCGAAATGGGGTATCTACAGTGGGTGTGGAAATTTATCATTTTCTAAAAAATAATAATAATAATAATAATTACACTTAAACATCCAACAATCTAAAGAGTCGTCGGTTCCTCTTATTTAAAGGACTATTGTTAATCCAGTGGAATCCTTTTTCTTTTCTTTTTTTTTGGTAATGCAAGGTATTCCGGACCAACTTGCCCACGCCTCGGACTAATTCCTATAGCCCATCTAACGGTTGTTTCACACGCTTACATGTAGGGTGATGAAATAGCCCCAAGAGTTGCTGGAAAAAACAATCGAACCTGAGACCTTGAGAATTAACAAACTCCTTAGCATTAAAAAATATATTTTTTCTTCTCTCTTATTTTAAGTACTTTTTTCTTTATAAAATTTGAAATCCATCCAAAAATCTCAGATTCGAAACCGCTAAAAAACCTCAAACAAACCATCGGTTTGGAGGTTGCGCAGGTTGAATATGAACTAAAAAATAGTACTCCATATTCAAACCCACCGAAACCGATCCGCAGACCTCCCTGGTATCCAGCACTATATTTTTCCCTAGTGGAGCTACATTTTAGCTTCTGCAAGACGAATTGTTGTTGAGGAGTCGAAATGTTTTTTTTGCTAGCAGCCAACGAACATGATTTTTTTTTTTTTTTTTTCATGTTAGAACCTCTCAACGACTCTACAAAATGAACGAATCCAATCATTGTTGCTGCGGACCCAGAACGGGGCCCAAAGAAATTGTAAATAGACGGAAATGGACCATAACAAACTTGACAGGACCATTCCCCCAGAATCAGTGCTAAAGCTACAAGTTAGAGAAAAGAAACAAAAAGGAGAAGAAAATAAAATGTTTCCCTTCTTTCATTGTTGGGATTTCGTCGGAGGGAGATGGAGAGATGAAAATGTAAGAGAATTTGGATAGAAACTTATTTTGTTTTCCTCCTAATTTATTTTCCATTTCCCCTCTCCTCTTTATTTGTGTAGTTTTCTTGTTATTTCCTGTTCAATTTCTTCTTTCTATCAAACAAAAGAAAATCCTATTCCTCGTCACTTTTTTTTTTTTTTTTTGATCTTGTTAAGAGTCGCGCTGAGAACAATCGTCAACGAAATTTGAAACTGATGCCTCTACTGCACTTATTTTCCTGTAAATTTATTACTCATTTTAAGCATGTTAACAAATGATCTGAAGATAATCATCCACAAGATTTTTTGTTTTATTTTTGACCTATCAAACAACCGAAACTAACTACTTTCTCTAGAGCTTTTTTTCTCTCATTTCTTTCCTATTCCGATCGCTTTCCCTTTCACATGTACTATCAATCAAAGGAACAGAGCAAAATGCATCTTATCCCTACTCAGCTCCAACGGGGAATAGAGCTCAACTCGTATCATCGAGCTGTGCATTGGACGCGCTTTTATTTGGAAATGACAATGGCAATATGCTCGGCTTTGGATATGTAGCATTCAATCAGTTCCGCTACATATTTATCATACGATTCCGATCAGTATGACTGGCAATTTGGGACCGCTGAATTATGCTGGATTGCATTTGTAGTTAATGGAGATATCAGGTCAGAGTGTAAAACCTAAGAAACTAAACTCAAGTAGAGAAAATCCAGTCAAAACAGCAAAACTATTATGGTTATGTAAGGATAGCATGATCTTCATTTAGGACAGATCCAACTGAAAGAATGCGCACATCTTTCAGCATATAGAACCCCCATTTAAAGGTTAAACGAAGGTCTGCAACTGGATAGCAAGAACAAGCCATCACCTAAGGGCCTAAGGTTGCAAACGAACCGAGCCGTCCGCAAACTCTTCGATGTTCGACTTGGTAAAAGATTGTTTGAGTTCGATTCGTCTACGAGACAAACGGAACTTGAGAATCATTTTTAGGCTCGTTTTAATAAATGAGCCAACTCCGAACATGACAGTATTTGGCTCAGTTAGACTCGCGAACCTCGAGTATATCCCTATAGTGAAAATTTTATGTATAACTTGAATATGAATATACTTATATGACATTAATATGTATACACATAGTATAGGGACGCAATGAAAACTAAGGACTCATACATGTACTATAAACTTATAGGTGTACATCTTCTATAATTTTGTATGCTTATGAACGTATGCGTATATTTTTTATCGTTAAAGCTCGTCAACAAGCTTGAGCTCGACTTGAACCTAGGCCAGCTTGGCTCACCAAATTTTTATTGGGCTCAAGCTCGAGTTTGTTAAAACTTAACTAACCAAACCTGAACATTCTAATAGAACTCGGCTCGGCTCGTTTGCAACCCTAGGGCATCACCTCCTCTCAATCGGACCCACTCACAAACTGAGAACTATATAGGCTTTTCACAGATGCTTTACGGCTTCCACTTCCAATATATGCATGTCAGTAGCTTTTCTGTTTCCACAGATGCATTACTCAGCTATCTTGACATTAACACTGACTTGAACTATGAATAACGACTATCTGGACATTAACACAGACTTGAACTATGAATAACTACAGTGCACGAACCGTCAGGTAATGGCATATAGGCTTTTCACAGATGCATTACGGATTCCACTTCCAATATATGCATGTCAGCAGCTTTTCTTAAGCAAGTTTGGATGCTTTCTCTCCACCGGTTGATTAATACGGGGCTATAATGTGGATTGCTTGCTGGAGAGGGCCCAACAAATCATTTTCAATGTATTCATACCTGCAAATGGCATATCTGTAAATGAACTTAAAAACCTTATGGGAATGCTTAACACAAAGGAAATTAACTAATTAAAATAAAGCAACTCCTATTGCATTTTCAGTTTAATTCATTTTCTCATCGCACCTAAAATAAGCTCCTCATGATACAAGTTTTAATGACTCATTCAAAACTTAGGAACAAAACAATATCGACTTTGACAAGATCCATTAGGTGAGTTTGGCAGTATCTATTTAACATTAAGGCCTAATAAACCCAAAAGCGTAATACTTATGGCTTTAATCGAAGATGAACTACTAGTGCACAATTGCTCCATGAGAAAATTTGGGGTTTAAGACTTACAGTGCTCTGCAGAGGTTATCCACCACTTTAGACAAACAAATGACCTTCATTCTTGTTTCTGCAAATTCATCCTTTGCATACACCTTAAATGGCTCTTCCAAAACCATAGATAGCTTCTCGACATATGCCTCAATTTGTTGCTGCTGGTCCTCAAACAAGTTCTGTTTTATTTCCCTTGTCTCCTTTGTCATTTCATTCTGGAAGAGATCGTGGCCAAACATGTAATACGCAAATGGGTAGGAATAAGAGAGAATCCGCCTTGATCGGAAGAGTGTGTAGATTCCTTTTTCCACCCAACTGAGATCTTGCAATGCTGGTTCTCCAGTTTCCAATTTTGAAATCTTCATCTTTAATTTTTCCTTCAAATGAACTTCAGCTTCCAAGGAAGCTGTATGAACTTTGTAGCGACTGTGATAGTGCATGAAACGCCACAGGTACGTTCTGGCACACTCTAAATTTTTCTCCTTGTCTTTTGTATATCGGGCACAAAGGTGACCTTCAATAGAGTACCCTGTGTGACCTGCACCTGTGGCTGCACCACACAGCCAACTGAAAAAAGAGAAAAGAAACAAGAAAATTAAACAAGCACCCCTTCATGATCACGAATTTTCCAACTGCTAACATTTTTCATCATAATGCGACAAGAACTTTCTCCCATTTAAATGTAAGCAAACTGTTATTCTGCAATGTTCAAATAAAGAAAAAAAAAATCCAACAATCAACACCATCTCAATGCTAACAAGTAAAACAGGTCATGGTAGTGACAGTTCCATTACATTTCTGCGGAAAAAAAATTCCTAACCGCTAAAGACTGAAAATCAATGTAAACTAAAATGGAGAATGGTCTTTTGGGCCCATGATAAGCAATTTAGTTGTTCCAGAAATACATCTATGAAAAGAAGATGTCGCATGCAGCGGAGAGCCAATGTGGATCCAATGGGGGCACATTTCTTCAAGAACTTCACCGACATAATTTTTCTTAGAAAATTGCTCCTTCCAAAGCTCTTACTAAAAATCTTTTTTAGCCCCTATAGTTTATTCAAAAGTTGGCGATAGCCTGGTGTATGCACAGAAGAACATCTTTGATAGCTATACTAAAAAGACTATAAAGCAAACTTTTAAAACATGAAAATTCATCACAATCCATAGTAAAAGTTACATCAGAAACTTTTGCAACTAATGCATTTGTTTTTGCTTATTTTATCTGCAAAAAGGCTATGGTTTTCGTGACCTCATTTATCCCCAATTTTCTTTTTGTTAGGATTGTGTTCAATAGCTACCCTCAGTAATGTAAAATCCTGCAACTAGTTGCCTTCATTTCTTTCGTCGGACAGTCTCCTACAAATACAATGCTTGCCATCCTGAGCTATATGTCAGTTTTTTCCTTGTTTATTGATGGTGTTTTGCTGCTTCTCTGATGTTTTAGTAGCGGATTAGGTAAAGCATTACAAGAAGAAGCACAACACCATCTCTAAACAACAGGATTGACCAGCAATAGACCTCCAGGAGACTATCCAACAGAAGAAGTGCATGCAACCCCAACCCCCCTGCAAATGAAAGGAAGAACCAGATTAAATTTCTCACCAAAAAGGTTGTCCACATACACAACGTACTAGGTTGCATCCTCCATTCTTCTCCACTGCTTTGTGACATTTAGGGCAGGATTTTGTGTGGGCTGTAATCCAATTAACCGTCTCAGATTCTTTCTGGCACTTGCCCATCCAAAGCTTCCACATCAGACATGAACAAGGTGAGTGTGCTTCTGATGAACAACTAAAACAGAATTGCATACCACAGTCACATTCAACCTCACAATATTTATCATTCTCAACACGTATCGCATTTCCGCATTGGGGAACACTAGGGCACCATTTTACCCTCTTGTTATCGTCAATATAAGATTCTAGGAGAAAACGATCAAATTTTTTCGCCAGATCAGGATTCCTCGTACACACAAGGTTTCTGATTTTCCCTTCATCACAGATGGTATTGCACCTGTGCGCCATGCACCTAATGCGTCTACTCTGGCCCTCGTTTATCTTCACAATGAAGTGCTCTGTCCAACCTTTACAAAGAGACAAGTGAACAACTTAGATTGTGTTCTTAGAAAAACTGAGGTGAAAATAGTAAGCGGACCAAAACATAAAAACTGGAGAAGTATAACTTTAAGTTCAAAGACACCTAATTACTGCAGTGTATCATTAATGCCTTAAAACGAGCTTGTACCCCGCAACTTGAGCAAGGCTTAAAGGAAATATCCTCATTCAAAAAAGAAAGGGCGTCACTAACGTAAAACTGCGTCAGCAACAATGTCAGAAGTAGTGGGCAGTAACCATGCCAATTACTTCTATCCGATTATATTGGATCTGGAATTCTCATGTATCCATTGTCTTAGGCAAGCTTCATTGTTAAAGGACACAATCCAAGTGCCTGCTATATATTTACATCCTTTTGTACAGTTACAAGCGCACTATTTCTCTTGATTAAGTAATTTAGATTCATCCTTAGTGCAAGAGTTGCCTTTTGGAATCTAGAAAAAGAAGGTACATTGAGCAGTTGCTACTCTGGTAAATTAGTAGTCTAACGGAATACAGAAGGCAAAGGGTGTTCAAGATTGTTTCTCGAAATCCACCCTATGTCAGCAGAATATGTGTAGAATCATATTTTCCTTCTCTGTAGTAGTTACTTATGTCAACGGACAACTTTACAATAAGATCCTTCAATCCTTCGAAAGAATCTGTGATTGAGGAAGAGAAAAGAAACAAATAATGAAGTGCTCACACTTGTTGCAGAAACAATGTCCACAGTCCATTGTAGTTGTCCCATTAGCAGGAGTATCCTCCATGCAAATGTCGCACCGTATGTCTTCAGATGAAGAATGACCCGAGGATAGGTCATTATGCTCCTCCATCATCACACCAGCTTCCTTAAACAACCATTCTTCCCCTTTGTCTACAAACACGGCAAAGACTTTATCGACATCCCAGCGATAATGCATAAGCAAGGTCCGTGCATGCTGTTCCTTCAAAGACAGCAAGTCCATTACTCTTTCCAGGTCATCCATCTACGCTAAAGAATACCAGCGGTTCACATCCATCACAGAAAACAAAGTACAAAAGCACATATGTACATGTGCTCTATTAGAACAATCACACACTAGAAGTTTTGAACGTTATGTCTAACCTGTACAGCCAAAAGAGAATCTTCTGTGATTACCTGCAGAAGATGAAGGAACAGCGCGCGATTATATGCACTCTTTATGCAAAGAAATATCATAAGAACACATAAATCTCAGGAATTCTTTGCTCACATAAAAAAGATAGAAACAATTATAAGAGTGGGAACTAGATTACTCACTAAAAACTCACAAATTCGCTACAATTGAACTGTGACCCCACTTTTCTTTAGCATGAAATAAATTTTCAAATATCGTATGTTGTAAAGTTTAACTTTTTCCTCTAGCAAAAGTTCATAAGAAAGAGGGAGGAACCAAAAAAAAGTTAAGCAAATCTTTTGTTTCGAACAAATAGCATTTGTTCGGATGGTAATTATGGCAAGCTACAATTTCTTCTGATGAAAGTCCAGACGGATGGTCCAGAACACTTGGTTATATTTGAAAACATATATTTGACCATCCAAAACACTTAGTCATGACCCCTAACAGTATACAACATACATGCATATCTCTTACTCAAAATGGAACTTTCAAGTTCAAGATTTAGTAGCTATCCTCTCAATAGTTTCAAACTCGAAACAAATTCTCTACAAACTATTTTGAAAGAACATCATATCTCACAGTTTCTCAAATGAAGAATACATTGAACTGGGAAAAATACAAGGTATCCTGAAGCTCGTTTACCCATCTAAATTATTGAATATCCATATGCACCTGTAGATGAAACGGTGAGCATGATAGCTCGTAGGGACAACACTAACAAAGCTAAAAACTGACATGGTGGCATGTGCTCTCACGTTAAAACAATAGCAAGGTAAAATAATTCCACCGCATAAAAGCAGGTTCCCTTTGACTTTCTCATTTTCTAACATTTCGATATAGAATCATAGATTACCAACCCAAGAAACCAATATATAAGAAAAGAAAGAATACCTACCAATCCAAATTCCTCATAAGTAATTAAGTACTACAAGTTCTACATCAGGGTAGTTATTCAAACCATGTGTACATTCAAGAAATCAAGTCACTAACCCAAATGAAATTTCACGATAATCCATACAACAAACACTTCAAGAAAAGGAAGTACTCCCATACCAACACTCAAACTATAGAAATGAAGAGCATTTACCTAATGTAGTGTTCAGTTCAACACATTAGTAAACTATGACCTTGGGTGGTCCATTCTGACCCATTTCAATATTAAGTCTAGATATTGTGCAGATACATATTCATAGCAGATTCATCAAATTAGTATCATCGTATTATCAACTAAAATAACATCTTCCACAATCTCCAAAACCAGCTTGCAATCTCAACCAACTTGAACGTGTAATCGAGAATAATTGGGTACTAGTATCTCCCCATCTCTCAAGAGTCTCGATGTAATCGAGTACAAGCACCACTCTTATCCTTGGGGTAATCAGGTACAAGTACCACCCCAATCCTGGGGAAATTGGGTACAAGTACCACCCCAAATGTCTTCACTTCCGGTCTGTCACCGAGGAGCGCGCTAAGCCCAACTTGTCCTCTTAGGTACTTTAACCTCAGTAATTCTGCAAATTTATTGACCATAAGGTTCTCTCGATCCCAGCTTATTCCAATGACTCCATCAATTTTCTAACTCATAAGGGCCCAAAAGACTCTAGCTTGGACATCAATAAACAAGCCTAAACGCAAAATTCACCACATAAATAATGGAAATCAAAACAAACGTTTCTTGCCAAAAGCAAATTTAGATTTCCATTGGACCATCTCTACAAACATATGGCAAGCAAGGTGAAACAATGAAGAACCTTGAAGTTATCTATCACCAATTTCTTCACATGTTCAAGTATCACAAGTAATCATTGTTGGATTCGGTTTGCATACGAACTTTACATTTACTGGTACACACACATCTCGAGGGAAAAAAAAACCAATAGGAGTCATGATTATATTTTGCAAACTTAAGCAACCAACCCATATTCCTTTGTCCAACACAACCAAACTGGAGAAAGCTAGAATTCCCCATTTGGTAACGTAAAGACTTATCTATCAACCTTTTATCAAGTAAACACTTAGCGTACATCATGTGGAAACTTTATATCCATCTCAAAACTAATTTGGCAATGAGTGAAAAGGCCCCAAATGTTACTAAGTGATCACTCACTCCACACCCAAGCAACGTGGACTCTAGTTTAACATCCCCTCACATGTAGCCACGTTTGAGGTCTGTTACGTGTATCCTCTTTTTAGGACTCTATTTCCTTAACACATCAAGTATATACGCTATGTTTTGGGGTTTTCCACGATACCATCTTGTATCTATATTCAAGTACTTTTAGAAACAAGTTGGAGAACTTAAACATCTTTCATGTAATCTTTTCACAAGATCAAGTACAGTTATTATACACAGTACGAGGCATTTCTTATACTCTTCTATGGAATTTCACTCTAGCATAATTAACACATCATACAACTTCGAAATTATCTCATGTATCTATAAACATGGGTAAAAAGTTGAGATGGCCGAGTTGGTCTAAAACGCCAGATTAAGGTTCTGGTCCGAAAGGGCGTGGGTTCAAATCCCACTCTCAACATTCTTCTTATTATCATGTGCATACCAATGCTCTGGACTATCAATGCAGGAAGCATGTTAATGTGCACAAAAATTGAATTAGGTATCTAGGCCTGCCCTCTCTGATGTCATTTGGCTTCTATTTGGGGGCATGGTTTCGCAGAAAACAGGCATTCGGGAACCATTGTTTCAGTGGCATTCTTAGAGCAGTCACTTTGTGTATGTTGCCAAAGGTTGGGTTTGTCTCCAAACCTTCCCCGCCCATACCCTCAATAATTGGGCACAACATGAATTCTGTTGTTGTCGTTGATCTATAAACATGGGTATTGTTCGTTACCCAAAAAAACTTTTCTTTACCAAAAAACAAACATGGGTAATGTTACCAATGCATCAATTTCAATAGCATCAAGTTTCCCAAAATTCCTCGTATTTTATTCATTAAAAACAAATATTCAACTCATGTAAGTCAAATAAAACATATCATAATAACTTAGTGGAACCGTACCTGAATTAAGCAATCCGAAAATGTGGCGAACTCCAAAGTGGTCTGATGATGACTTTGCTGGGAAGCCTGGGATGGTTTCGAAGCTCTCATTGTAGAACAACGTTTCTTCTTGGCTCTTTTAGTCCTTAGATTAGATTGATCGAATTTGGCATTTGGGTTCCCAAAAACTAAACAGAATTATAATCTCAGAGAGAGAGATCAACGTGAGAGGGAGGGAGGGAGGGAGGTACGGACTGAATGGAAAGTCAAAATTGATATCCTGCTGCTGACTACTTTTTCCACTGCTACTCCGTAATAATTACAGTAAATATTACAAAGAGCCCCCTCAGGTTTTATTAAACCTGCTCTTTGCTATAATGTATAATACAAAACTCGCACTTTAACCCCAAGTTTGTTTGTTTGTTTGTTTTTTATTTTAATTTTACTTAAGGAGGCCTGGTATAGTGGTATAGTGGTATAGTCCAGGAAGAAAATTAGATGGCTTTGAACCGTCCAATTTTTTTTCTGAACAGTTTCTTGGATCCGGTTTTGTGAGTCCTATCATTTTTGTTTACTTAATGTGACGCTCATTCCTCGAGTAGTTCCACCGTAAAATCATTTGATGTTATTATTGGCCATACAGAATATTTGGTATTGGGGCACAACATATCGGTGCCAAGGCCACTGAATAACTACTCAGGTTCTATGACCCTCTTTTAGTTGACCTCTCGCACTCAGAAGGAAAACATGTATCAAAGCATCTCCAAGTACAATACTCTACTTGAGAGTGTTCAAATAATGTAAGTTATTCAAAAATTGAGTATGAATGAGTCTACTATTCATTTTGTTTATAAACTAACCCAATACTCTATTTTCTACCTTTATTTTTAAAAAAACCCCAATTTAAAACTCAAATATTTCACTCTTTCCCTCTAAAATTTGAATTTTTATATTTCAACATATTTTCAAAAATAGTTGAGATTTGTCCCAATTTTAAAGCTAATGAGATTATCTTTTGATTGGTATGAACTTTATAACAAATTGATGACAAATGTATGCAAATAAATTACTACAAGCTATACTCATTTTAGAACATGGAGAAATAGTGATTTGGAGGTTCACTTCTACATTTGTGTAAGCCCAACACACTTTGTGGCGTGGACCACACAAATACTCCGTATGTGATAGAGAAAAGATTTGAGCACCACGTGACGATATCCATAGGCATTGAATAATTTTCCCTCAAGCATGCACATACCAATTTCACGAATACCACAGCCAACATGGCCCACATAATACTAGTAAAAGGCTGCGTAATCACTCAAAACGATCGAACATTAGATATAAATTCGGGTCTCTTTTCATTTTTTTTTTAAACCTGCCTTGTACGGCTAGATCGCGATTCGCGACACAATGTTGGCCTTGTTCAAGTGCAAGAAAAATTTACTCTAACTTCTTTTGCTGTAACCTTTGGTGTGTTTATTTGCCAAGAAACTGGTGGAACTCATACCTTCAGTTCTTTCCAGCAAAATGAATCCTCATAAAAAGAAATGAATTTTTATTCTTCTGTAAAAAAATTTATCGTTAGAACGCAAGGGAAAATAATTTTATTTTCTTTTTACTTCACTGTATTTCACTTTTTCTGAAATTACATTTTCCACACAACATTCTTTACAATTGAACGAAATTGTAGACCTCTACTTTGATTTCACGTTTACCCAGGTTCAACCAAATGTATTAAGAGACCGATTATGGTTCGGGGGGGTTTGGCCTAGTCGGAAATTTCAAGGGACCTCCAAAACCCAGTAAGAACAAAAAGAATAAATCAGCTGGGCAATTTTTCAAATCAGACAGCAATCAGGAACAGTAACACATAAATGTGGGTCGCAGCGCGACACAAACTTCGCTTAAGTTACAACGCGCTTCTGTTCTTTTATACAAACTCTACATGAAAGAAGCTGTACACCAGGTTTTCGATCGTAAAAACATAATAAGGCAGTTTCTGCACCTGGCGAATGGAACATGAAAGTCCTACTTCAAAAACACTATGACCAGTGATTTGGGACTGGTGAATTTTGCTGGAGGCATTTTTAAAGTCATGGAAATCAGGTCAGAGTGTAAAACCCCATGAAGTTCTAAACTAGGTACATATAGATTATAGCCATTAAGAAATAAGCAACTACAGAAAATCCAGTCAGACAATAAAATTATTATGATTATATGAAGATAGCATGAGCTCCGTAAGAACAGATCCAACTGAGAAAAACCTAACAAGATAAGGCAAAAGCCACAAAAAAAGGACTGCCAGCGGTTCAAACCTTCGGGTAGAAGAAACAAACTTCTACGGGATCCCCGTGTCTAATTATTTTGAACTAAAAGGATATATGCACATCTTTCAGGATATAGACCCCCCATGTTAAGGCTAAATAAATACTATCTGCAAACTAAATAAAATCGCTAAGGAGGATACGCAGACTATGTTAACCCTAAACAGCCGGTGATTCCTTTGGCCACAGTTCTTCAACTGAATAACAAGAACGAGCCATCACCTCTTGTCAATCGGATCCACTTGCAAATTGAGAACAATATCCACTTCCTATATATGCATGTTAGTAGCTTTTCACAAATGCATTACCCAGTTCTCTTGACATTAACACGGACCTGAACTATCAAGTTACCATTGAGAACTGACCGTTAGGTAATGGAAAATTCCAAAGGGCAGAGGATTTTATACAGCCATCCATACCATTTTTGCAGTCATTTCTTAAGCAAGTTTGGATGCTTTCTCCGCACCCGTTGATTTATAAGGAGCTATATTGTGGCTTCCATGCTGGAGAGCGCCCAGTAAATCATTTTCGATGCATTCATACCTGCAAATAGTCTATCTGTAAATGAACTTAACAAACTTATGGGAATGCTTAAAACACAACAAATTAACTAATTAAAAAAAATCAACTCCTATTGCATTTTCAGTTTAATTCACTTTCCAATTGCACTTAAAATAAGCTCAATTCCTCATAAAATTAATTATAATGGCTCAATTAAAAATTTAGGAGTGGAACAATCTCTACTTCGAAATGATCAATTAGGTGAGTTCAGCAGTAATTCTCTTTAACATGAAGGCCTATTAACCAAAATCCCTATTATCATTGGCTTTAATCAAAGATAAACTACTATTGTGCAATTGGTTCATGAGAAAACATGGGTTTTAAACTTACAGTGTTCTGCAGAGGTTATCCACCAAATAAGACAGATTAAGGACCTTCATTCTTGTTTCGGTAACTTTATCCTCAGTATACTCCTCAAATGGCTCTTCCAAAACCATAGAGAGCTTCTCCACATTTGCCTCAAATTGCTGCTGCTGGTCCTCAAACAAGTTCTGTTTTATTTCCCTTTCCTCCTCTGTCATTTCGTTTTGGAAGAGCTCATGGCCAAACATGTAATACGCAAACGGGTAAGAATATGAGAGAGCCCGCCTTGATCGGAAGAGCGTGTAGAGTCCATTTTCCACCCACTTGAGATCTTGGGATGCTGATTCTCCAGTTTCCAATTTCGAAATTTTCACGTATATTTTTTCCTTCAGCTGAACTTCAGCTTTCAAAGAATCTGAATGAGCTTTGTAGCGATTGTGATAGTGAATGTAGCGCCACAGGTACTTTTTTGCAAGCTCTAAATTTTTCTCTTGCTCTTCTGTATACCGGCCACAACTGTGATTCTGAATAGAGTCCCATGTGTGAGCTGACCCTGTGGCTGCACCACAAAGCCAACTGGAAACAAAAAGGAAAAGAAACAAGAAAATCAAACAAGCAACCCTTTATGAATTTATTTTCTGGCTACTAACAGTCTTCATCATAATGCGACAAGAGCTTTCCCCCACTTAAATATAAACTGTTAATCCGAAATCTTAAGAAAAAGAAACAAAGTTCTCCAAGAATCAACACCATCACAATGCTAACAAGTAACACGGAGTGATAAGAGTGACACTGCGACAGTTCCATTAAGGTAAAGTGACAAAAACTGCACTGACATCTATGAAAAGAAGAGTTTGCATGAATGGAAAGCCAATGTAGACCCAATGCAGGCAGATGTCCTCAGTGAATCAATAACTGCACTGACATCCAATTTTCCTTGGAAATAATTTGCTCCTTCTAAAGCTCTTACTGAAAATCATTTTTAGCCCCTGAAGTTTAATCCAAAAATTGGGCGATAGCCTGGTTGTATGCATGGAGGAACATCTTTGATACCCTTGATAAAAAAAACTATAATGCAAGCGTTTAGAATGTGAAAAGTCATCACGATGTATTGTAAAAGTCTGCCTCAGAAACTTTTGTAACTAATGTATTTGTTTTGCTTATTTTCTATGCAAAAAAAAAAACAACTGTGATTTTCATATTCTAATTTGTCCCCAATTTTTTGTTATCAGGAGTCCAGGACTGTGTTCAATAGCTGCATTTATTTCTCTCTTCTTTTTTGAACGGCAGTTGCATTTATTTCTTTCGCCGGACACTCTCCTTCAAATGCAGTGCTTTCCAATCCAGAGCTGTAAATCACTTTTTACCTAATTTATTGATAGTGTTTTGCTGCTTCTCTGACGTTTTGTTGTGCATTATTTCTTTCGCCGGACACTCTCCTACAAATGCAGTGCTTTCCAATCCAGAGCTGTAAATCACTTTTTACCTAGTTTATTGATAGTGTTTTGCTGCTTCTCTGATGTTTTGTTGTGCATTAGGTAAAATATCACAAGAAGAAGCACAACAGCATCAATAAACAACAGGATTGACAAGCAATAGACTTCAAGGAGACTATCCAACAAAAGAAATGCATGCAGCCCCCAACTGCACTGCAAATATAAGGAAGAAAAAGATTAAAATTCTCACCAAAAAGTTTGTCCACATATGCAATATACTAGGTTGCATCCTCCATTCTTCTCCACTGCTTTGAGACATTTAGGGCAGGGTTTCGTATGAACTGTAATCCAATTAACTGTCTCCGATTCATTCTGGCACTTGCCCATCCAACGCTTCCACATCAGACATGAACATGGTGAGTGCGCTTCTGATGAACAATTAAAACAGAATTGCATACCACAGTCACATTCAACCTCACAATATTTGTCTTTCCCAACGCGTATCGCATTTCCACAGTGGGGAACACTAGGGCACCATTTTACCATCTTATTGTCCTCAATATAAGATTCTAGGAGAAAACGATCAAATTTTTCAGCCAGATCAGGATGCTTCATACACACAAGGTTTCTGATTTTCCCTTCATCACAGATGGTATTGCACTTGTGCGCCATGCACCTAATGCGTCTACTCTGGCCCTCTTTTATCTTCACGATGAAGTGCTCTGTCCAACCTTTACAAACAGATGAGTGAACAACATAGATTTTGTGTTCTAAAAAGGTTGAGGTGAACCCCAAACCATAACATAACATAAAACTGGTTAAGTATAACTACCAATTACTGCAGTGTATCATTAATGCCTTCAAAAGATCTTATACCACAACTTGCATCATCGCATGGGCTTACAGGAAAAATCCTCAATCCAAAACTTTAAAAGGCATCACTATTGTAAAACTGTGTTAGCATTAGCAACAATGTCAGAATTAGAGGCAGTAACCTTGCTCGTCACTTTTATCCTTCCATATTGGATGTGAAATTCCCATGTACTTACTCTTACAATTATGAGCACTGTTTCTCTTGACTAACTAATTTAGATTCACCATTATTCCAAGATGTCTGAGAGAATACATACATATCCCTGTACGGTTACAACTTACAAGCACTATTTCACTTGATTAAATGATTCAGGTTCACCATTATTCCAAGAGGTCTGAGATTTATCGTTTGTGCATATATTCCAAAGGTTAGGTCTGCCTCCGGTCTCTACTGCCCAAACCCCATTGATTGGGAATTACATGGGTACTAGAATGGTTGCTATTATTGTTATGTTTATTCCAAGAGGTTGCCTTTTGAATCTAGAGAAAGAAGGTACATGGAGCCCATACCCCATTGATTGGGATACTGTAATGGTTGCTTGCCTTTTGGAGTCTAGAGAAAGAAGGTGCATTGAGCGGTTGTTACTCTGGTAAACTAGTAGTCTAATGGATTACAAAAGGAAAAGGATGTTAAAGATTGCTTTTTGTAGTCCACCCAATGTCAACAGAATATGCATACATTTCTGTTTTCATTATGCATCTGTAATAGCTACTTGTGTCAACTGGTAAGAATTTTGCAATAAGATATAATAACAGAATCTACGATTGAGGAAGAGAAAAGAAAAAAGTAGCGAAGTGCTCACACTCGTTGCAGAAACAATGTCCACAGTCCATTGTTGTCGTCTCATTAGCAGGAAAATCCTCCATGCAAATGTCACACCTTACATCTCCAGATGAAGAACAAACGGGGGATAGGTCATTATGCTCCTCCAGCGTCACACCAGCTTCCTTAAACAACCATTCTTTCCCCATCTCTACAAACACGGTGAAGACCTTATCGACATCCCAACGATAATGAATAAGTAAGGTCCGTGCATGGTGGTCCTTCACAGATAGCAAGTCCATTACTTTTTGCAAGTCACCCCTCTGCATTGAGGATACCAGCGATTCACATCCATCAAAGAAAGCTAAAATATGAAAGGATAAATAATTAAATATGACGTGTACTCTATTAGCATAATCACACACTAGGAATTTTGGGCATTACGTCTTACCTGTGCAGCCAAAAGAGAATCTTTTGTGATTACCTGCAGTAGTTGAAAGAAGATAGCACAATGGTAAGCTGTCCTTGTGCAAGAAATATCAAACGAATACTTAAATCTCAGGAATTCTTTACTCAAACATAAACAGTAAAATTGTGGGAACTCGATTACTCTAAGTTTGCACTTTGAACCCATTAAACTCACAAAATCGAAGTTCAATCGCATCATACAATAAGGGGAGAAAAAAATAAAAACACTCCGACCGAGCTTTGCCCCGGCCGGCTTTAATTGAGACCCGCAGGTCCCGCAGATTAGTCGAGGTGGCGCTTAAGCCCGGACACACCCGAGGTCATCAAAAAACAAAGGGGAAAACCCTCCATGATATTTCACCTTCTGTATATCTAATAACAAAACCCTTAATCCAAATTTCCTCTCCATGTTTCCAAAGAAAACAAGAATCGCTAAATGACCCATCTTTTTTCCAACAATTTCTTTTCCACTGGACCAAACAGATAGTTTTGAAGAAAGCGAAATTACATTACCTGGCTCGACGAAGCTTCCTCGTTCGGCCGTCGAGATTCGCTCTCTGGTTCTTCGAATCCATCCGAAAAGCCACAATCATCGTCGAAATGTTCGTCAAAGCCACAATCATCGCCGTAATGTTCGTCGTCGCTGATCGCGTAATCTTCCATTGAAACCAAAACCCCCCGTATTTTTATCTCTCTCTATTATATATGTATAGGTACATATATCTAAAACTAAAAAGATTGTGACACAATGTAGAGAGAGAAACTTCGAGAGGAAGGAAAACCCAGCAGATAGAGAGAGAGATTGAATTGAAGTTTCCAAATAGTATGAGGGTTTTGTAAGGGAATGGTCACCCAATTGGAACTTTGATCAGTATGAGTAGAGAGAGAGAGAGAGACTGGGTTTATATAGTTTCTCGGTTTAAGGTGGACTTCTGTTACCCATAGGAAAACGAGTGCTGCTGCGAGTACCGACGCCATCGTACCGAAGGCCGCGCCGGGCCGTCTCCGGCCATTGGAAGGCTTATTCGAGTCGTCCAAAAATTCTAAAAAAAATCCTGAGAGGGCCTACGCGGAAATCAATGGCATCCGATGTGTGTATACATACATACACAAAAAATAGAGTGTTTAGATCAAGTACCCTACACACATCGGATGCCGTTGATTTCCGCGTAGGCCCCCTTTGTTTTTTTTTAGAATTTTTGAACGGCCCGACGCAGCCGTCGGTACGATTTCCCTCCCACGGCGTCGGTACCTGTATCATTTCTGTCGGAAAACTACTCTGTTTGGTACCAATTGGAAAATTACAAACGAAAATGTCAGAAATTGATAGAAATATTTATGGCATTGATAATGCCAATCTCCAGGGAGGGAGTGGCAAAATCAATTTCATATAAGCATTGATAATGCCATTTTTTAAATTGATAATCGCACTCTCTTTTGAGAGTGGTATTATAAATTTGAGAACTGACATCATAAATTTCTAAAATTTATGATGCTAATACTTTACTAGCAAAAATGACTTAAAATGTGTCATTGTATACAAATGGTACCGAACTATATGGTGGAAAACACAAAGAGATTCAAAAAGAGGAAAATAATTACAATAAATAGTTCGAGATAAAGAAAAGATGAATCCATATTGAATAATCAGATCGATGGCATATATTTTTTTTAAAAATATATATATATATACTTTTGTCACATTCATGTGCGACCATCACAAGACGCGTAATATACGCTTCCTTTCGTACTTCAGTCCAGCTGCATTCGAATTCCAAGCATTAGATTAGATCCAATTTGCGTTGAACTAAAAATCCTGTCAAAAGGAAATACATTCGTACTAGTACAAAATCATATACCAAAAAAAAAAAGATATGATTAATTGAATGAGCCTAGTATCATCATCATGAAACAAACTCAACTCTGTTTCATATAAATATAACGTGAATCAAATTTAAGATGGACCATCCAAAATTCATAAAAAATAATTCTCTTTACTTATTGTAGACCTTCCTGGGGGAGTGTTGTGTAAGTGCGCAACACGATGTTGTGCAATCTTAACTATTCAAAAGTGTTTTAGATGGTTCGAATTTTTTAAAAAAACTTTTCCGACTCTTCGCTCCGTTTGTTTGGACGTAAAATATTTTTCGGTAAAATGTTTTATCTATTTTTTAGTGTTTGGTTGTGTAAAAAATAAGGAAAACATTTTACATGTAAAACATTTTCCATTAACTGGATGAAAATAACTTACACTTAAATCTTCCGTAAGTTATTTTCCGAAATGAACTCGTTGTCTTCTATTGCAATTCTCACTGCTCAGTGTCCTCGATCGTCAGTCCTAAGCCACGTTTAATTCTAATATTCTCAGATCTCTCCACTGTTTAATCCCCCTTCTCTCTCTATACTATTTTGTTGATTTCTGAAAATATTTTTCAAGTGTCAACCAAACACCAAAAAATAAAAATTTGAAGTTTGTTTTCTAATAAAACATTTTACACCAAAATAAACGGAGCCTATATTTCACGATGAATTTCATTTTACATCATATGACAACCCAACTAGAATATAAGAATATATGCATTCGCGGTCCATGAATAAAGTCAAACAAAATCTAGCTAGCCAACTGTTTAAACAAAGACTCATACTGATTAAACAAAGACTCCTGAATCCGGTCGAAAAAAGTGTTCACATGGAAAGAAGAAGCAAGAACCTTAACAAGAAGGGTTTTCAAAAGCCATGTCACGGTACCCACCAAAAGACACACCCAAACCCTATTCTCAAGCGGAAACAACAGGAGGGAATTTTTTTAAGACTTTTCTCCTTTTCCCTCGCTTTCTTCAAGTTCCAAACAGATAAGTTCGAAAGGGGAAAGACCTCTCCATATCCGAGCTTGAGTTTAACTTATTTATCACATTAGTCGATCTCGTACAATCTTCAATCAAGTCGAACACGAATTGATCTGGAGTAGCTCTGATTTGTTAAACATCATAACTCGAACAAGCCGAGTGATAACTTGCTTGTTTAAAAGGGAATGTTAACTATTGTAAAGAGCAAAAACCTAAAAAAACACTTGCACCAGATTAGATAAAAAGATTAGGTATTTTACGATTTATGAAGGTTAGCTCTCTACTTTTACCTAAGAACTATCCACAAGGTATCATAGAAATTGTACCTTTTTCACTAGTTATTTTTCCTATCATTGGAGTACATGCTCTGAATAATGGACCCGCTAGACTACAAGGGCTAATCCATTTTTTTTTTTCGCTATGCTGTTCTTATTGGATCGGTATAGAAAAGAATCCAAGATCCTTCCTTTGCCTATGGACCATGGTCCATGAGATGGGCCTCATCTTGGACTACTTAATATGAGCCCAAAGTCAAACCTGGTTCTTTTTAGGGGTTTTGTTAAATTAAAAACTAGGGCTGCCCATGGATCGGTTCGGTTTTCAATCCGATCCGCTCGCGGGGGATTATCGTATTTATAACCATTTGTGAGTGTTTTTTGGTCGGATCTGTTTGGATGTGGTTTAGGCAAATCGATTTGGGCAGTTTAGACGGATTTGAGCATGCAATTTATTTTTTTTATAGGTTTACCTACTTTTTTGTTCCCTATAGAATAATCTCGGTTTCATTTTATCTTTGATTTCAATTTTACCCTTGTATTTTCTAACCTATTTCAATGTTACCCTTTTCTGTCAAAACTTGGATGATAAATGCCCAAGTGGCTAACGGCTAGGTGATGTGTGTGGATTCTAGATCTTCTTTCATACATCTTCCCCACCCTCTTCATACCCATTACCCCACCAGTAAAAGCCCTAAATCCACAAATTCGTTTTCTCCGAACCCACCGATTTAGATGTTATTCGGTGGGTCCGAGGGAAACGAATTTGGTGATTTAGGATTTTAACTGATGGGGGTATGAAGATGGTGGGAAAGAAATATAAAAGAGGGTCCACAGTTCACATCACCTTGCCGTTATCCACTTAGGCATTTATCGTTTAAGTTTTGACGGAAAGAGTAACATCTGAAATAGGTTTGAAAATACAAGGGTAAAATTGAAATCGGAAATTTTGTGAGGACGAGAACGCAAGTAAGTCTATTTTGTAGGGACAAAAAACGTAGATAAGCCTTTTTTATTTATACACCAAAATATTAAAGGGGAGTGATTTTGCCACTCATCTTTTTGCTAATGTCACTCTCCTTTGTGTCTTTATTAGATGATTTATTTTGTGAGAGAAGGAGAATGGCGTCAAAGAAAAGAGAAGCGACAAAATTAATTTCCAATATTAAAAAATAAAATTTCAAAACTTCCAAGTCCAAACAAGTCTAAACATTCATCCACCGCAACAGAGGAAGACTCTGGTGCAAGACGAGAAGCCATGGTCTAAAAAACAGAACCCATTATTGTTTATCTTCTGTACTACAAATTCGGGTAATACATCCAGAACACAGAATTGTCAAATGATTTTTTGTATTGTTTTTTTCTTTTTTCAAGCACGGTAACTTAGTTTTCTTTTGCTGCTTAATTATAAAATTATCATTTTGTTTTTAACCAATGTTTAATGAAGAAAAAAAAAGGACAAATGAACCAAAATTCAATTAACTATTATGTGTACGAGATGTCTAAATATACTTTTGTTTATATCCGTTTTTTGGCACCGCGGATTGGGTGAGGAATAAATGGCCTGTTGAAAACCAAATGGAGCCCATGAAGGATGGAGCCGATTTGGATCGAAGAGGCTGAGCCCACGATTTTAGGGAAATTGGTTGTTTGCTGTGAGCAGTTATTTCCCTCCAAAGTTCAAAGGCTAATTGACTAGGTCAATTGGTTACATGTCAAGCTCATACAAAAGGAGGAAGTAGGGAAAATTATGTAAAAATGAGCACAAAATTTCAAAAAAATTTATTAGAATATGTTTAACATGAACATTGATAAGTTTTAAAATGATCGAAGTAGTTTTATTAATGATATTATTTTAAAACATTGCTCTTAGACAGTTACAAATAAATACAATTAAGAAAAAATCATTCGAAATAGACACACACATGTTCGGAAACCAACAAATATAAATGCACCATGTGACGAAATTGAAACATAAAATTAAGGCCTCATTCGGTTTAAAACCAAGGTACCAACAATTCGGATGAGATTATAATCTCTATGCTCGTGCAAAAATTTGCATTAATGACAAATACGTCCCTCAGGTTTGGTAAATGACTATAAGCTCCCCACTAATTTCCATCCTTATTTCATGGACACTCAACCAAGACAATTTGATAAATTACTATAATCCCCCCACTAATTTCAATGCTCATTTCATGGGCACTCAACCAAGACTTGTTCGATACACGTGATGGAATTAGTGCAAAGTGACTTGTATTGACAAATGCGCTCTTTGTAATGATATAACGCACATTAAAAAGCTTTCAATGCTTTCTCCTTGCAAAAAAAAAAGTACTTTCGAGTAAAAAAAATTAGTACTAGTAATTAGTTATTACTACCAAATATACCAAATTATTATTATTTTTTTGAAAAAAATCGAAATGGTCCTTGTAGTTTAATGTTTGTGTCAACTTGGTCCCTGCAGTTTGAATTAGCTCGATTTACACTCTATAGTTTTTATTTTGTTCCAACTTGGTCCAATTACTAACTGCCGTTAGACTCCAGACAGGAATGGACCCATTTTCTAGGGTTAAAACCATAATCTGTCATTCTTCTCTTGCCCTAATATACCTCTAAACCAGAACACATAGCCTCATTGTTCCATTCTTCATTTATTTTCACCTTCGGGGAAAATGAGCGAGAGGGATTAGGGCCTGGATAAGTGATTTGATTCCTATGGATTGCGACGTGGTTCTTGAAAAGAAAAGGAAAAATGAGGAGTTTTGTGTTTTATGAAAAGGGTTCGAATATTTTTGAAAAATGTTTGAATTTTAGAGAATGAAGTGGGTTTTATTTTAAAAAGGGACCGAGCTTTCATCAAGCTGTCTACATATCTTCGGGTAAAGGAGAATCAGGTTCGGCTGTGGTTCGGGCCACAAAAGGGGTTTAGAAAAAAACTTAGAGTCTCTACTAGTCATAGAGTTTAGGTGTGCATAGTCACCTCTTGAATATCGAAAGAATAGTTCAAGTATTTTAGAAAAAATAACACAGGCCAGAGAACCCGGTTTTTAGAAAAGATTGACCCCGTTTTGCTTTTTAAGAAAAGGCTTTAGGTCTGCGAGATTAGAGAAGAAAGGGTTCGGTAATTCACTAGAACATGGATCAATTTGTGTTTGGGGTTAACGGAGGCTAACGACAGTTAGTAATTGGACCAAGTTGGAACAAAATGGTAACTACAGAGTGTAAATCGAGTCAATTCAAACTGCAGGGACCAAGTTGACACAAATACTAAACTACATTGACCATTTCGATTTTTTTCCCTTTTTTTCTTACCAAAACAGCTCATTTAATGGGGAAAAAAAAAGTCATTTTGTCATTTTGCTTCGATTTAAGATATAGTTATTGAACGTTATGAGCTACTACTAGTATCTTTTATTTATCATCAGAAAAGACGAAATTTAAGATATAAGATGCTTTTGGCTGATTCCCTCACCTATGTCGACAAACGATTGTCGATTACGGTATAGAATTTAGGCCCCGTTTGATAATGGGTTTGGGGGTTGGGATTGGAGTATTAATCCCATGGAACTATTAATACTCTGTTTAGTAACAAAAAAAGGTCTGGACTATTAGTCCGTTAGGATATCCAATCCGGCCTTTAGGGAGTATTAGCAATACCCCGTGGGACTTGATATTCGTAGTCCCATCCCAACCCATTCTCATTACTAATCCCTTCTCATTACTAATTTCTTCTATCAATCCAATCCCATCTCAAACAAACATGATATTAATAATTTCATCATCTAATTCCATCTCAAACAAACATACTCATTATCAATCCCTTCTCATTACCAATCCCTTCTCATTACCAATGCCAATCATAATCTTATCTCCTTACGAATCTCATTCATCTATTACTGTTATCAAACGTTAGAGGTGAAATGGAAACTAGGTGAGGGGTGTATCCGTCATTAAATTAAACCTTAGGGGTTTCAATGAAAATAAATAAAGTACCAGATTTGTTTGATCCAAGGGTTTAGATGCATTTTTTCACATTTTATGAAAGTATCCATATTTGCCCATCATAATATATAAATGCCATCTACTCTCTTTTTCTGTGTGTGTCTTCCCCCATGGTGAAGAAAAGAGAGAAGGGGGGAAAACAATTCTCATTGGTTCCTTTCTACGAGACTTTTCCTCTCATTTTTCTAAATTGACTGTCTTCGGGGAAGGGGTTCCCTCGGTGGACTGCCGAGCATTGGGACTGTCCACTCCTCCTTGACAATCAAACCCCTCGGGAGAAATCAAATCGGGAGCTAGAGGTATTTTCTGTTGCACATCACGTGTTTGTTAAAATTCTCTCTTCTATTTCGTAGAGACTTGATGGTTTATATTTATGGGTTTTCTTGACTCTATAGAGACTTTGTGATTTATAGTAAAGTAGAGGGCACACTTTTCTTACTATCAGGCTTCTACAGATTTTTTTTCCCCTTTTTGATCGCAACAGATATATTTTTTATCTTATCAATTTTGTGCTGAGTTGCAGATGACTATCGCGGGGTAATCCTTTTTTCATAGCAATAAAAAAAAAATTGCCGTTAAAAAAAGAGGTTAATTTCAAGTAATTTGTAGTTACCTAAAATTTTTATAGCTACCTAAAAAATTGAAATAAACTTTTTTTAAGCCACTATCAAGATTCAAAGGGTAATTTCAATTCTAATCGGAGTAGGTAGTGCCGTAGGCACGGACAAACAGTAGTCTGGAGATATAAAATAAAATGCTCTCCACCCAACCATCAAGATCAGATCAACGATGACTCCGACGGTGGTATCTCTCTCTCTCTCTCTCTTTGATCTTCCTTGGTCATTAACTCTCCCTCTCATATAGTCATATTATTGAGAAAGTCTAGGTACACCCCAAGAATATGTCGTGATCGTCCACCGCGCGGAGAGTGGACGGTCCCATAAAATATTATTTTAAAATTTATATATATTTTTCTGTATCTTTTTGGAGCCCACAACAACAGACGTGCGGTGGACTGTCACCGCGAAATCTATGCGGTGGCTGTAGTGATGCTCTATTTTATTAGTGGTCCCCGCTTGAGAAATCATCGAATTTGATTGGAGTAGTTATTTATTTTTTTTGGGTAATTAGGGTTTCAAATCCACAAATCATCCGATGCTTGGTTCTGTTTCATGTAGATTGTATGTAGAAGTTCAAGGGAGGGTTGTTTATACATTGAATTGAGCTATTTTTGAAATTGAAGTCTATATTAGCAAACTGATTAGATACTTGTGTGGTAGTTCGGTGTCTACTGTTGCTGGCTGGGGTTTTTTTGGATGGAAAATCAACTCTAGAAAAGCCGAAGAAGCACAAACACGTCTACTCCTGTTTGTGGTAGACGTGTCGGGAAACTCTAAACCATTTCGAAATGGCCTTGGAGGTGTCTCCCCAATTGGATCTTGTATTCAAACGCGTGCTATATTTTTCTTGATAAAATGCTAAAATTGTGTTTGGTGTTTGTTATTTTGCACTTGATAGAGTGGAAGACATAATGGAATTTCTTGTGTTGTGATCGCTTCGTTTCCGTATCAAAAATAATTAATAAAACAAAATAATTACTACTACCTAAAAGATAGCGGTAAGTACTCCGAGTATCGTCCTTAGAGATTACGAAGGCTGAGTTGCAGTTATTTCAATCGATTTCTAAATTAATTCGGAAAAGGATTTGATTGTTGGATTTCGAAAAATATTAAAAGCTAAATTAAATTAAAGCAATTAAGAAATAACGACAGTTTATGAGAGAAAAGATCTAGGGTTTCGAATCCACTCGACCCGTAGTAACAATATTTATGCGACGATAAAGGTTAATTATTTGAATCAATCCGGATATTGCTAGGGTTCGCGGGCCCTCACGGTATCGCCTAAAAATATTTATGAATCACCAAATAACATGGTGTATCGCCGCCTAGCACGAACCGTCTTACTAGTACGACCCGTCTCTATGGCACGGATAGTTTAATAGCACGGCGCGTCTTACGGAGCATAACCCATCTTACTCAGTTATCATAAACAATTAAGAACCGTTATATGAACGTGCATAAAAATCTAGAAAATCATACACAAGATTAGATAGAGAAAATTAATACCGCAAATAAATCCTCAAGTCATACAACCACGATTCGAATAATTAAAACACTAAATCAAAACATAAACATCGTTACTCAGAATTCGAGCTTCATCTACACCCTAGAAACGAGTTTAGCCGGACATCGGGGTGGAACTCATCGCAATATTGCTCCTGTTTTCCACCGTGATTGACTGTCGAAACCGGTTCTGCACAGCTCTCGGTCTCAGCTTTTTTCGTTCCCTCTTTGGCGTGCCCCCCGTGCTTCCGTTAATGCGTGCCTTTTATAAGCTGCTGATGCCACACATAAAACAGAAATGTTACATACACAGCAAAAGTGCACAGATTTTGTGCACAGATTTTTTGTGGGATCCACTACGGATCCCACACAAATAATTCAAGCCGTTCATTAAATGTAAAACATTTTTTCAAGGGCCTCCGCAAAAAATCAGCTTAATCCAACACCTATAAGTGCTCGATTCAATCATCTACTTTTCATTATCCTGAAACTCGAATGAAAAGTTAAATGATTGAATCGAGCACCTACGAGTATCAAATTGAGCTTATATTTCGCGGGAGCCCTTGAAAAAATGTTTTACATTTAATGAACGGCTCGGATTATTTTTGTGAGATCCGTAGTGGGCTCCACAAAAAATCTGTGCACAAAATTTGTGCACTTTTGCTGTGTGTGTAGCATTGCTGCACATAAAAACCCTCTTTTCTTTTGCAAATCCCAGCCGACTTCCTATTAAGCCTTGGCCCACCAAAACAAGTAACCATTGGGTGGGCCAATTAAACATTGGGCCCACCATCATGTAGTAGAATAAGTCTAAGTCAAAATAAGAAAATACTACAATCCATGGGCCACCAAGACAAGTACTCAATTGTGTTCTTATGTTGCACATTCACTTCCAAGAACAGATGCACTTCAAGAGCAACAATATTAAAGCCCGTTCAAATGTAAAAACCTCCGAATACCTAAAACACAAAAATCAAGCATTAAGTTTCGAGTAACAATATAAATGGACTTAGCAAGGATAAATTAGTGAGCGCTTATGTGAACATTTATGCATCTATCATGTTGCGCTACTATATTATGTGTTATATAACTTATATATGAAACACGCTTACACCGGAAATACTCCCGTATTGCGTACCAGTATCCATGCTCCATACGAATATACTTTGTATATAGGTTTTATCTATAGAATGGATACTGCTAAATATGTGTATGTGGACTTGTGTTGTTTCTACTCAATTTGTACTTGCTTACTTAATATATTCTCCCAATTTTGTTCCCTCCTGTTTGCCTCCTCTGCCCTCTCGCCCCCTCTCGCCCATAAATGTGTCTGTTTAATTTTGTGTACCGACATATTTTGAATTTGATAATTTTGCATTTACTACTTATATGCGTACAGGGGTTTTCTGTTGGGTATGTTCCGCTGGGCAGTCGACTTGGTGGCATGATTTGCCCAGTCCTGCTTAGTCAATGTGGCAGTAGAAAAAAGAACTTAGCAAAGTTAGCTATCAAAGGTTACAATGAAGAAAACGTAAGTGCGTTCTTTGGTAGCCGTTTCATTTTCACTCAATTTTGATGCAGTTCAGATTTTTAATAGAACACAACCCTTTGGGGTTGAGAATTGAGACTTTAGTGCGAACCAGTTAAAGTGTATTTATATTAGCTGGTTGTTACTCCACAAATTGATACAAGATAGCTTCTTGTCCCTTTTACTTTTATAACCTATTTTCTAGTATTGCGGTCTAACTTTTTCTGTCAATTGTTAGGGCAGCACATACATACAAGTTTGTCAAGCTCATTCGAGTAAATTTCAGTGCCGTTGGCGGTGTGCTGAATTTTATAACCTTTCAGGCCAAGGATGGGAAGCCTGGTTCTCATCCCCAGAACTTCCAGACTCGGGTGTACCAATGTATAGAAAAGACAGAGGTCCAATTCTGCAGGCTTGAACAAAAGAAATCCACGCTACCTGAAGGTACCTTGGTTTTGTTTTTTTGCAGTTATTTATCAATGTTTAGATCGCGGATGGTTTTATGCACTTTGTTTTTTCTTCTACTTTTGTGCTGCTTTTGAATACAAACCATTGCAAAACTTTGGTTTGTCCCGCTTAGTTGTTTATTTGTTGTCTTCTTGTTAAAAGCATGGGTGATACACTGTCTAATAATACGCTAGGATGGATGACTCACTCGGGAAACTTCCTGGTGGGGTAACCATGTTCGTAAAACTTTCTTGTGGGTTGTCTGTTCTTCCGGCTCCCTTGTGGGTCACCCATCCGTGCGTATCCTTAAGTTTTAAATAGTATCTATTCCTGATACGATGGTCAATTTAACCAACTTTGGTTTATCTATTGCTAGTTTAACTACTGCAGGTAGTTTATTAGAATCATTGGATTTCGAGTATGGTAAAGTAGCTCCTGGGTGAGGAACAACTCCATTCCTTATAAAACGGCAAGGATGCGCACGAATACTATATTCGCTTTACCTGAAAGTAACTATTTCATTTTTCTGTCTCCTGCACATGAAATTTGTACATAAATCTATGTTTAAAATGAATAAAGTTTGTGTTGCATCCAAAACAACACTAACTGGAATGCATCTTTGACCGAATTTTTTCTTTGCGCTTGGCTATTATTGTCGTAAAATAGAACATTTACATGAACCGCTAAACTCATGTAGCATATATAATGTATCTGCGAAAAAAGAAAAAGAGAAATGCCTGAATGTTTAATAAGGCAACATATATAACTTTGTGGAGCTTAAATGGGAATAGTAATTGCAAGATCTTATCCCTGTGTAATAGGGATTTTACTTCAAAACATAATTACTCGGGCAATATTACAGTACACACTTTCGTACCATATGCATCCTATAACCAAACCATTGAAAGACATAACAATCGAAGGAAGTGTTTGGTTACGCGTCTCAATGGTTTGGTTATATCTTCCAATGGTTTGGTTACGCCTCTCAATAGTTTGGTTATACTGGTGCATATGGTATGATGTGTGTACTGTAGGTAGGCTTGAGCAAATACCCGTCCAACCTGCGGGGTCCGGCCCGACCCGGAAGGGTCCGAACGGCGGGCTCGGTTGGTTAGGGGTGTTTAAGACTCGGGTCTCGGTTGGGGGTGCGGGTCAGGAGCCAGTCTACCCTAGGGACCTGACCCGACTTCATTATATACGCATACATAAAAATATTAGTATATTATAAATGTATTTTCTAATTTTTCTTGCCTTCTCGGGGAGCTCTAGGTATAAAAAGGAAAGAGATCACTTTTTCTCATTTCAAAACCCTGGCAGTCACCACAACCCCATCTCTCCAGATCTGAAAATGCCTTCACCGAGTCAGCCCATTCCCTAGCCTCCCCCGTGAGCCTTCCCCCCCCCACCCCCACCGTCTTCTCCCCCCCCCCCCCCCCCCCCCCCCCCCCCCCCCAATCTCTCTCTCGCTTTCTCTTGCACAGACACCGTCCGGCCGGCATCCACAGTCTCTCTGACAGCTCTGTTCATCCAATGTCCAGATCTCAGAATCGGTAAAGTTTGAGTTCATATTTTTTTTTGTTGATTTAAGTCACGATTGATCCTTTGATTATGTATGCACACACAGAGTAGCCTCTTCCCTAGCATCTGATTCTTTCCGTCTATCTATCTCTCCAGATTTGCTGAAACCCGCCCCGTGCTCATCCTAACTGTAGGATTTCCTTAATTACATAAAATACTCCAGTACTCAACTAGGTCTGCACTATTATGGTCTGCACTATTATAGCCCGTTATAGCAACTCTAAATTCCTAACTATCTAAACTTGTTGCGGTTGAGCTGCCTCTTTGATAAAACGACTAAATCATAAATCTACACTCTCAAATCATAAATCTAAGTAGGAATCACTCCTATTATGATCTCGCACAAGAGTAACCCTAAAGAAACAACCAAAACTAACTCTACCGTAACCATTCCAGCCGCCCCACCCAGGTCCATATGTGAGTACCACTTCCCCACGCCGTAATTATGGCCCGTAACCATCGAAGCATGAACAAACATATCACCAATGCGCCTAGATTCTCTTTTCCTACTTGTCACATAGACTCCTTGCAATACAAAAACAAAAACAAAGAAGCTCAAAATGAGAAGAAAAAGTAAGATTTATTTTTAGAAGGAATAGAAAAATTATTTGGAAGGTACTGTCTGGTATGGTTTAGAAACTATGTCTTGACGGAGGTTAGCTCTCCCAACACTGGCTCACCAAATAATATGTGCAATGTACTCCCACATTTTGTTTGGAGATCTAATTTCTTTCGTTTCCTGATCATTGGGATTTCCACCATCAATAATCAATATCGTTAAGGTTTTGAACGGTACGATATGTGTTGATGCTAGTGATTCTTACAATTCCTTGCTACAAAAAATGAGAAACAAAAAATTAGAGAAACAAAAAATTAGAGATTTGTTAACTTCATAAAATAAAAATACAAAAAAAACACACACGCACAAAACTTACATGAACGGAAACGGGGATCTCGACGTATACCGTAACACGGTGAGAGGGGTGGTCGGACAATCACCGTTGATAGGGTCGTAGACGAGTCCATATGGGTTCCCCTCAAGGGCAAGCATCGCAAACATCAGCTGCTCAGGTGTCAACCACTCGTCCAATGCAGCCGCGGCCGGCGTGAGACCGAATTGTCTACACACCCGAAACTTCAAAAATTGAATCACAGAAACAAAGGCGCACACACCACTAAGGTCTTGATGGATAATGACCGGTAGGTATTGAGCAAAAGCGGTCTGACGGATAGAGTATGGATTGGGTAGGGGTACGGGGTGGGCAACCATGTGAGAGAGTGAGAGAGAGAAAAGATTAACGTTCTTACTTGTAAAGAACGATGTCGCCGGAGCAGATGAGAGAATCTGGCAGGCAGGAGTTGACCGGGGATTGGAGAGGTTGATTGGAGGATATTAGGGTCGTGGAGGCGGCAGCTTTGAAAAAGTAGTACAGTAATATTGCATTGAAGGAGGCCCGGGGTAAGGAGTGGATAAAGTGTGATCGACCTTTCCAATCCCCGGTCAACTCTTGCCTGCCGGATTCTCTTCTCTGCTCCGGCGACATCGTTCTTTTCAAGTAAGAACGTTAATCTTTTCTCTCTCCCATGGCTGCCCTCCCCGTGCCCCTGTCCGATCTGTACTCCATCCGTTAGACCGCTTTTGCTCAGTACTTATCGGTCATTATCCATCAAGGCCCTAGTGGTGTGTGCGCCTTTGTTTCTGTGATTCAGTTTTTGAAGTTTCGGGTGTGTAGACAATTCGGTCTCAAGCCGGCGCAACCGCATTGGACGGGTGGTTGACGCCTGAGCAGCTGATGTTTGCGATGCTTGCCCTTGAGGGGAACCCATATTGACTCGTCTACGACCTTGTCATCAGTGATTGTCCAACCACCCCTCTCACTGTGTTACAGTATACGTCGGGCTCTCCGTTCCTGTGTAAGTTGTGTGTGTGTGTGTTTTTTTTTGTATTTTTATTTTATGAGGTTACCAAATCTCTAATTTTTTGTTTCCCATTTTTTGTAGCAAGGGATTTTAAGAATCACTAGCATCAACACATATCGTACCGTTTAAAACCTTAACGGTATTGATGGTGGAAATCCCGATGATCAGGAAACAAAAGAAATTGGATCTCCGGACGAAATGTGGGAGTACATTGCACATATTGTTTGGTGAGCCAGTGTTGGGAGAGCTGACTGCCGTCAAGACACAGTTTCTAAATCATACCAGACAGGTACCTTTCAAATAATTTTTCTATTCCTTTTAAAAATAAATCTTACTTTTTCTTTTCTTTTCTCATTTTGAGCTTTTTTGTTTTTGTATTGCAAGGAGTCTATGTGCCAAGTAGGAAAAGAGGGTCTAGGCGCATTGGTGATATGTTTGGTCATATTTCGATGGTTACAGGCCATAATTATGGCGTGGGGGGAAGTGGTACTTGGAGATCCATAACACATATGGACCTGGGTGGGGCGGCTGGAATGGTTACGGTAGAGTTAGTTTTGGTTGTTTCTTTAGGGTTACTCTTGTGCCTGATGAGATCATCATAGAGCAGTGATTCCTACTTAGATTTATGATTTAGTCGTTTTATCAAAGAGGCGGCTCAACCGCAACAAGTTTAGATAGTTAGGAATTTAGAGTTGCTATATTGAAAACTCTTGTTACGGGCTATAATTGTGATGCTGGGGGACCCTCGGTACTCTGCGGTCTATATAACACATTAAAATGAGTAGTGATGATGGTTATGTTAAAAGTTAATGCTATAGAAAGTTCAGTCGGCTGTTGTTAAGGTTTAAAAGTGTATTGAAATATGTTAGAAGTGTATAAAAGTGGGTGAAAATGTATTGAAAAATGTGAAAAGTACACCGAGCTATTATTATTTGACATTGGTGCTAAATTTGGCATGAAGCTACACACATTTCATGTAGGATTTGGTGTTGATATTTCGCATCATGGTTGGAGCCGTGGACAATGCCATTTATACCTACTTGGCGTGCCATTTATCTCCAACCAAGGCTTCGAATTTGGCCAAAATTTTTTGAAAGCTGCCACAGCAGCTTGACATCCCACAATCTTCACTCTCCAACCATGTATGCCAAATTCATAATTTTTTACCTTCATTTTGTTGACCTTCAAATGCATATTTTTCCCATATATATTTTTTAAAAATTTATTGTCCTTGATCCCATATTTGGCCTGAAGCTACCAACATTTGGCGTGAAGCTATCGATATTTGACATCATGGTTGGAGCCTTAGGCGATGCCCATTTATACCCCACTAGGCATGCCACATTAGATTTCAAATACACGGTTAGATTGAGATAGTAAAGAATTTAGAGACTCTTGTTTGGATTGAGATAGTAAAGAATTTCGAGTTGTATCTTGAAATTCTTTGTTTAGAATCTTACTTTCCACTAGTGGTCAATTCTTTTACGTTCGCCCTGCAATGCTCAAGGGGGTTGTGGATTCAAGGAGGTTCTAATCGATACGGACTCGGCGGATGCGATGCTCGAGGGGGTTGCGGAGTGGAGCTCCTATAAAGGGCTTTGATTAATGACACACATTTTCTCTTTGAGGGGTTTCAATGCTCCATCCACCACGTTTAATCACGAAGGAGATCGATGTGTTGACCAGCTTTGTAATTTTGGTGTTCAAATGGGAGAAAGAGTCCTGTTCTTGGAAGCTCCTCCCATTGAGCTTTGGGACCTTTTGGCACGGTGTACTCCATGGGAGTCACGACGGTGAGGCTTATCTAGGTCTGGTTTGCTTTTTGGTCAATTGTAACAAAAAAGAGAGAGGACATACTCCCAGAGTAGATCCTTGTGTAGTCTCTGCATTTGGGCTGCAAGATACAACTCACTGTGTAGGCTTATCTATATATATTTTTTGATCGGCAATGCCGACAGACTATTTATGAGACCATTGTCAATACCTTGTACTATATAACATCTGTCATTTTCATTTATATTTGGATTGGGTGTTCAAAAGAATTGTGTCAATTTTTGAAATCGGCATGTTTTTGTAGTCTGTACACTTGGTTGTATGAGGTGTGTGCATGCAAGTGCGGTAGCATGACTTATTGTATCAATGACTACCGAATACTCATGTTCACAGTTGCACATAACAGAAAATTACATCCAATATGATAACAAAACACAAACTCCTTATAGCTAGTATCATTTAGCAACGGAGAAGTTTGTTCGTTTGTTTTTTGACTGAGTACAGCGGGCACGGCTACCGATTCGGATGTTCACGAGTGTTCTCTCCATTGCAGAAACATCAATTCTGGAAGCCTACACAAAGACCCATAAAATGCTCAGCAAAAAGCAATCGGATAAAACATCAATTCTGGAAGCCTACACAAAGACCCGTAAAATGCTAAGCAAAAAGCAATCAGGTAAAACGTGAAGATGCAAAAGATGAAGCAAAACAAAGCGGCATTCAAAATTCATTTGTCTTTGCATCTAGTGTAGTACCAAAGGCTAGTAAAAACTTTTAAATCATCAGGAATCATCTAATGCTATACACCTAGCTCCATACGCCAAAACACAATTCATGTATTTTACATTGACAGATGCAACATGTACGCTTTATTTAGAGAAAATCATATACAACTCATCTGCTTATCTATTAATTCCCACACCTTCCCACTCAACCTAAGGCACTCAGACAAGCCTTCGATGAATTGTCAAGTGATCTCTCACAGCTTTTTATTTATAATTCCAAACAATTACCGATATCTTATTGATCAGCAAAAGGAAAAATATTTTTGGTTATTTTCACAATCATAGTTACCACCAGTACTTGGCAAAAAAAAAAAAATAGTTACAATGAGTACAGAGTACTGTTTGTTACCTGGAATTCAAAGGAAGAACCTCGCAACAAGCATGAAAATGGCCCTTCTGTACAAAATACGCTAAAGATTTCCAAAATAAAAATAAAATAAAAAAGAAAAAAAAGAAGAAGAAGCAAAACAATGTACATGGACTATTTTTAAGTTACACTCAGTGATTAGATTGGCTTGGACGGAGCATTCGGATTGCACGTATATTTAGTTGTGGCAAGTAGGGGAGCAGGCTTTGCATTGTCGCTTATTAGACAAGAGACTGAAGCTAGTTTTTCTTCAGCTAAGAATCATTAACGTATCTTATTTACCGAAAAGGGAACACATCACTGAAAACACAAGCCAAGCGGGTATACATTAGCGGGGATTATGGAATATGGGGTAGTTGAAAGTTCGTCCACATGGGGTCCAAAGGTTGTCCATAATCCTAAACTATAAAATGTTCATGAAAGGGCGCGAACCCTGACCTCCCATAAAGAAAGGACCAGGAAATAGCAAGGTCAATATCACTTCCAATAATTGTATCACAACCATACGTTAGTCTACATTAGTCTTTACATGTATCGAAGAGGCTTTGTCTGACATGCAGTCAATAAATCTCTTAAGCACTTTGAGAACAACCAGGGCTGCCCAAGAGTTTTTAGTGTCCTAAGCCTAATTTAAAAAAAAGTGTGCCCCTTTTTAATATAATGCATTGAGCTTGTTCATCAAAAAAAGAAAAAAAGAAAAAAGAAAAGTGTGCCCTTAAAGAGTTTTACTTAACAATTTTTACAGCAACCATCACAATCCAAGAAAGTCAAACCAATATAAAAATTTATTAATCATTGAATATGAACACAAACCCAAGTAGTAAAAATATTTCATTCTATTGGGCTAACTTATTGCCTCAAATTGGACATTTTTTCTATTGGACTTAAAAAGAGTTCTATTCAAACCTAAGTAATAAAAATATTGGAGTATCCCTAAAATTTGAGATTTTTGGGATGCCCAAGGCTCAGGCCTTTTGAACCTTGGGGGTGGGCCGGCTCTGAGCACAGCTTATATGGCTCATCTAGATATCCTTTAAAAAAAAACCTACATTTCTCTTAATATTTCCTTTTCTTTGATTACAAAGAAATTGGTATGACTTGGATGAAGGCATCAAATGAAATCTTGAGAATTTAACAGTATTTGCAATTCCATTTGATAATGTTAGAATTGAAATCTATTTGCTTATGTTTCTAGAAAGTTCAATGCCAAAGAACATAGCGGTCATCTAGAGAGTAGAGACATAGTAAAAAGAGCATGATAAGACAGGAAAATCAAATTTCATTAGCTTAATCACATGAGCTTTTCGACTAGATCAACTTCCAAATATCCACATTCATGTTAAGTAAAGACAGCCTTAGTCATATAGATTCAACAACCCTTTATCCGAATTTTTCTCTTTGGCCGCGTCAACTGAAACACAACCCTAATTCTCAACAAATTTAATCAAGTTGCATATAGCAATATAAGAATTAGAGAAGTGCTACAATACACACCTCTTATTTGGGTGTGTATCATATGCACCCTTATTAAAATACACCAAAATGTTATGAATCCCAAAATGTTACGAATCTATTGCTAAAAAGTTATGAATCATATTGTTGAAAAGTTACGAATTTTTAGTATAAAAGTTATGATACGAAATAAAATGTTATGAATGACCGGTCCTACAAGTAATATTTTATGAGATGACACAATATGAACCACACAATAGGTGCATATGGTACACACCTTAAACGGGTGTGTATTGAAGACTTTTCCTAAGAGATTATGGCGAATGACTCAAATTTGAAAATCACCAGTCAAGAAAATAGCTCTAGCATCGCATTTAGCCACAACCCCCAACATTTCTCTTCCAAGCCAGCAAACAAGTGATTGAAAGTTAAAGGGCAAACATTCTTGCAAACCTATTAGCCATAGTATCTTAAAGAAGGTCCACATGCCACCAATTATGATTACCAAAATCCACCAACACAGCGTTCTTGTTTGAAACGTTCGATAAAAAACAAACAAAAACTGCTCGGATGAAGCCTTTTCAGGTCATTTTTTTTGCTGATTTCTCGCGGGTACCCTTAAAATCACGTTTTGAACACATTGAGCAGCTTGGCATCATCGAAATTCAATCGGAAAAGGGAGGTCCGCATTTTATTAAAATGAAGTGGTCCTTACGGGAGACGGACTGTGTCTATCTATATATATATATTATCCCGAATTTGTAGCCCTACTTTGCCTAATCAAACAAATCGATCACAATTTTGGTGAGGTGTTATCATTGCATTGGTAAAAATAGAAAATTTACTGTAGGTGCTGTAGGACTTTTGAAGAATGATACTTTTGTTCTAGGATCAAAATCTAAACTGCATCAAAATTGGGTGAAATCCCTATTACACAGGGATAAGATCTTGCAACTGCTATTCCCATTTAAGCTCCACAAAGTTATATATGTTGGCATGTTGCCTCGTTAAACATTCAGGCATTTCTCCTTTTCTTTTTTTTCGCAAATACGTTATACTAGTATATACTACATGAGTCTAGGCCTTAATGTAAATGTACTATTTCACAACAATAGCAGTCGAATGCAAGGAAAAAGTTCGGTCAGGTATGTATTCCAGTTAATGTTGTTTTGGATGCGACACAAACTTTATTTCAAACATCGATTTATGCACAAACTTCACTTGGGTAAAGCCCATATAGTATTCATGCCCATCCTTGCTGTTTTATAAGGAAAATGGAGTTGTTTCCCATCCAGGTGCTACTTTACCATATCCGAAATCCAATGATTCTAATAAACTACCTGCAGTAGTTAAACTAGTAGTAAATGCAAAAATTTTAAATTCAAAATACGTGTAAATAGACACGTTTATGGACGAGAGGGGAGGGAAGGGCAGATCGAGGAGGCAAATGGAAGGGAACAAAATTGGGAGAATATAAGAAATTGAGTATAAACAACACATGACCACATACATATATTCAGCAGTATCCCGTACTATGGACGGGACATATAGATACAACTTATATATAATGTATATACATATGGAGCACGGATACCGGTACACAGTACGGGTACAGGACTATTTCTGGTGTACGCTTAATTTAGATATTACACATAATATAGTTGCGCAACACAAGAAATTCCATTGTGTCTTCCACTCTATCAAGTGCAAAATAACAAACGCCAAACACAATTTCTGCATTTTATCAAGAACAATATAGCACACCTTTGAATACTTGATCCAATTGGGGAGACACCTCCAAGGCCATTTTGTAATGGTTTAGAGTTGCCGGACACGTCCGCCACAAACAGGAGTAGACGTGTTTGTGCTTCTTAGGTTTTTCTAGAGTTGATTTTCTTTTCTCCATGGATGCGCTCTCCCTCTCTCTCTCTCCCCGTTTGGATTTCAAGCCTTAACTATCTTCTCCCCCCTCTCCATTTTCACAACCAAAAAGGCCATCTTCTCCCTCGCCTCACCCAGCACGCAACCAACAGCAGCAACCCTCCACCTGGCCGCAACAAATGTAAGAACAAACCGGCTTGCGGTCGAGCACGGCGACGTTTGACCCCAGATTTTCAATTCTTACTGAATCTATGAAAATTACTGGGAATCATTTTTAAAGCATCCAACTCAAATCAATTAGGAACGAGTGAAAAGGCCGCCCAGACTCATATACTAATTTTGGAGAAGATAATTAGTGATGTGGAACAAAATCCAACAATCGTCGTTTTCAATGTCAATTTTCACACCGAATACTTGAAAAATTCAAACACACGCTAGCAAGCTACCGGGTTTTATTTGGTTGGTGTCATGGACACAATATGTAGATTTGTGTCAAAAAAATAAGGGATTTTAGCAGTTTATATGCCAACGACACTTAAAGAAATGAAGAGAGAGTGAACAAAAAATTGACTGGTTGGTTAACTTGAAGACGGAAAACGAGAGAGAAAGAGAGTGTTCATTCACAGTGCATATAGTCATTTTGGACAGGTGTCAGTGCGCACTCAAACAGCAATGGTGTTTTTTTTTTGACAAAAAAAAAGTGGACCAGTTTTTTTTATGGACATATCACCCAATTTCTTTTATGAATAGAAACCAACAGGGGAAACAGACACTGCATACCGACGGCACTCGGGACCGCTCTGGTCAAGTCCAAGGAGGTTGCTCCGCTGACAGCCCACTCCAACCCTCTTTTGATGATTAAAAAAAAACTAAAGATGCACATCGCGTCGGGTAATGCTATACCTCGGCTCCAACTACCTCCGTTTCTTCTAAACCATCTGATCCAAATTCAAAATCACCCCAATTAATGGTTCAGTTAACCTCTATAATACTCCTAACCAATACCTCTATAATACTCCTAACCAATAAACCGGGCTGGGTCATGTCGGGTAACGCTATATAATAACGAAAGAAAGCTATAGAATGACGACCCAAATACTCATTCCAACTAGAATTTCATTTCCCAAACACAAAATGCTACTTTCACGATTTTTGTAAATTTTGGAACTCACTATGCATTTTGTAAATGAAATAGCCCGACAAACAAACTTTCATTTCTAAATTTTGAAAATTCTAAAAACAAAAAAATGAAAATGAAATGGTTACAAAATAAGGCCATAGAATCCAAAACAAAGAAGTGGCTAATTCTTCACTAAAGAAAGCCATCTTGTATCTCTTTGTGGAGTACCAACCAGCTAATATATATAAATACACTTTTAACTGGTTAGCACTGTAGTCTCAACTCTCAACCCCAAAGGGAGGTTTTGTTTTGTATATTCGAATTCTGAACTGCATCAAAATTGGCCAAACTTAGAAGAAAAGAAGAGAGAGCTGCAAACATTGCGATACGTTGGCTAGAGTCACCAACTCAAGAATCTACACATGCAAAGCCCATTCAAACTACTGTACTGCTGCACTGATATAACAGTAGGATAATCACGACAAGTACCCCATAATATGCGCAGGTTAGAAGCAACAACCACATGCGTAAAAAGGAAACAAGTTTTCGTGATCCACCTCACCGAAAAAACATTTTCATGACATGAACCTCTAAACTAAACCAACATCATAATACTACTACTAGTCCTGCTGCTGCAATGTTTCCCCAGGACCTGCCAATAGCACAAGAGAAGGATTAGTCAACAAACAACAAAAACTATAAAAACAAACCTGTACAATGTTTCTTCAGGGACAAATATCTACAGTAGGCCGCAACAGTTAAAATATCCTACACAATTTTGTTACACATAAAATCTTCAAAGGTTAATTTTGAAGTAAAATCCCTATAACACGGGGATAAGATCTTGCAATTACTATTCCCATTTAAGCTCCATGAAGTTATATATATTGCCTTGTTAAACATCGAGGTATTTCTCTTTTTCTTTTTGTCCAAAAATTGTTAAAATATGTTACATGAGTCTAGGTGTTCATGTAAATGTACTTATTTTATGACTATAGTAGTCGAATGCAAGGAAAAAGTTCGGTCACAGATGTATTCCAGTTAGTGTTGGTTCGGATACAACACAAACTTTATTTATTTCAAATATAGATTTATGTACAAATTTCACTTGGGTAAAGCCCATATAGTATTCATCGCATCCATACCATTTTATAAGGAAAATGGAGTTGTTCCTCATCCAGGAGCTACTTTACCATACTCCAAATCCAATTATTCTAATAAACTACATGCAGTAGTTAAACTAGCAATAGATAAACCAAAGTTGGTCAAAAAACCGACAAAGTTTTACGAACATGGTTGCCCTACCGGGAAGTTTCCCAGGTGAGTCATCCATCCTCACGTATTGTTTAACAGTGCATCACGCATGCTTTTTAACAAGAAGACAGCAATAAACAACTACTAATACAGAAAGGGGGACAAACCAATGGTTTGTATTCAAAAGCAGCAAAAAAGAAGAAAGGAAACTTAAAGTGCATAAAACCATCAGCAATCGAACCGTTGATACATAACCACAAAAAACAAAAAAAACAAAAAAACAAAGGTACCTTCGGGTAGCATGGATTTCTTTTGTTCAAGCCTGCATAAATGAACCTCGGTCTCTCTTATAGATTTGAACACCCGAGTCTGGAAGTTTTGGGGTCGAGAACCAGGCTTCATGTCCTTGGCCTGAAAGGTTACATAATACAGAATACCACCAACGGACTTCATATTTACTCGAATGAGCTTGACAAACTTGTATGTTGTGGCCTAACAATTGACAGAAAAAGTTAAACCGCAATACAAGTAAAGAGGTTAAAGAAGTAAAAGGGGGCAAGAAGCTATCTTGTATTAGTTTGTGGAGTACCAACCAGCTAATATAAATCACTTTAACTAGTTCACACTGTAGTCTCAACCCCAAAGGGGTGTGTGTTCTATTCAAAATCTGAACTGCATCAACATTGAGTGAAAATGAAATGATTACCAAAAGAATGCACTTACGTGTTCTTCATTGTAACCTTTGATAGCCAACTTTGCTAAGTTCTTTGGTATACTGCTACATTGACTAAGCGGGACTGGGTAAATAATGCCACCACGTCGACTGCCCAGCGGAACATACCCAACATGAAACCCCTGTACGCGTATGAAGTAGTAAATGCAAAATTTTCAATTCAAAATATGTCAGTACACACCAGCAGACAGACACGTTTATGGATGAGAGGGGAGGGAAGGGAAGGGCAGAGGAGGCAAATGAATATACGTGTGGAGCCCGGATACCGGAACGCAGTACAGGTACGGGAGTATTTCCGGTGTACGTGTGCTTTATATATTATACATAATATAGTTGTGCAACTTAAGAAATTCCATTGTGTCTTCCACTCTGTCGAGTGCAAAATAACAAACACCAAAAACAATTTCTGCATTTTATCAAGAAAAATATAGCACGTGTTTGAATACATAATCCAATTGCGGGGACACCTCCAAGGCCATTTTGCAATGGTTTAGAGTTGCCCGACACGTCCGCCACAAACAGGAGTAGACATGTTTGTGCTTCTTAGGGTTTTCTAAAGTTGATTTTCCAACCAAAAACCCCCAGCCAGCAAGACTAGACACCAAATTACCACAAGTATCGAATCAGTTTGCTAGTATAGACTTCTATTGCAAAAATAGCTCAAGTCAATATAAAGAACCCTCCTTTGAACTACTACATGCAACATGAAGCAGAACCAAGCATGGAGAGCATAAATTGAAACCTCGCTAGAGCAAAGCTTACTCAATTGCAATTTAGCCACTGGAAAACAAAACCCAAGTTCTGTTATTCTTTTGACTTCAAATAGACTGAGGTTCTAGCCACTCCCACACACCATCAATTAACTGACATACTGTAGGAGTCATGCCAATTAAAAGACATAATCTGACTAATTTTATTATTTTTATTAGTTCAAGAAAAAACTGGACTAAACGCAGTCAGATTCCTTGATTAACTTTGTGTGCTCCTGTAAACGCAGTCAGACCCTAGATTGTAGTTGTATGCCTTATGGAACAAGGCTTTTAAGATTTCCCTCAAACCACCTTCTTCTAGGCTGTTAAGGAATCATCGTCTTCTTTATATAGAAGAGTTGCTTTTCAACATCTGTCCTTCAGCATCTCTTTAACAGCCTCTCATATAGCTTGAAGGACTTTAAAAATAAAACTTTTCCAAGCTCTTGTGTTATTATACAAGACTAGATATATGCAGCAGATGTCAGAGTAGAGAGAATACATACTTCGGTCTCGTTGGCCCTCTTAAAGTGAGCCTCTTGCTCCTCAAAGGTAAATCCACGAAGGGTCAAGCGCGGCTTCTTCTCCCCTCGTTTCCGCTTCTTCGGTCCCTGTTGTTCCATCACCAAACCCTAGAGGAGATGGAAAAGGGCATATACAAAACAAAACAAAAAACATAATAAAATCCATAGTGTTTACCGTTGGTTGTAGATCTTTGGGATGATCGAATGGACAAGCAGCTCCAAAATCACAAGTCCCGTCATACTGGTAAATACCGCAGACAGGTTTGCCAGGTCTTTCTGGATGAATGATGGGACCATCCCTCCTCCTCTCGCTTATTGTAGTGGTGGACTGCGTTGATACGCTTGTCGGTGTTTGCATCGGAATGATTTGTGGATTTGAAACCCTAATTACCCAAAAATAATACTAATAAGTACTCCAATCAAATTCGATGATTTCTCAAGCGGAAACTACTAATAAATTAATTTGAGAGGGAGACTAGATGAACAAGGAAGATCTGAGAGAGAGAGAGAGAGACCACCGTCGGAGTCGTCATTGATCTGAACTTGGAGGTGCGACGGGAGAGCGGGCACCTGCCATGCGGTGCCGAGCACGCATTTTGGCGGTTCAACCGTGATTTGAACGGCCAAGATTTGTTTGGACTTAAAAAGGTGTTTTGATAATTTTATGTTTAAAAAATTACCCAAACAAATTTGAACCGTGTAAAACACATTTGGACGATCGAGATGGTGATCGGCACATGTGGCCGGTGTCCACCCGGCACTGAAAAACTTCTGGGCGCTGCTATTCGCAGCCATCTATTTACTCTTATAGCCCGTTAAAAATTTCTAATTATACTCGACAGTTAGTTACCTAAATTGAGCTATATTTTCAGCATCCAATTATCGAAATATAATATTTTTTTCAACAGATGTTTACCGAAAATGCATGTTCGGCAGTTGTTCACCGAAAGTTGAACATATTTTCGACATGTAGTTACCAAAATATAACCTTGTTTTCAACAGCAATTTACTGAAATGTTATTTATGATTTTCAACAACCATTTACCGAAATGTAGTAGGTTACGGGAGAAAATAAAGGGTTGCGAATAGCGGCGCCCGAACTTCTAGACGGAGAGGATTTTATTTTATCTCGGGATCCAGATATTTATTTATTTTCATTGAGACCCCTAAGGTTTACTTTAATAACGAATACACCCCACACGTAGTTTCCATGTACGTTTTACTAACATTCCTAATCGACAATCATTTGCGGTGATGAAATCAGCCAAAAGCAACTTATATCTTAAACTTTGCCCTTTCTGATGATAAATAAAGGATAATCTAATATGTTATGAATTATAACTTAAATTGAACAAAAATGACTTCCTTTACTACTCGAAAGAACGGTTTTTCGTTTTTGACAAAGAGAGAAATTTATTACTTTAGGATAAATAAAAGTTGAGCATTGAAATCTTTTTAATGCTATATGTTCTATCATTAAACCGAGTGAATTCATCAATATAAGTCACTTTAGCTATTTTCATCTAGTGGCATCAGAAAACACGACTAATGGGGACGCATTTTTTAGCACATTTCAATAAAAAAAAAAGTTGTAATAAACAAAATTGCTAGAATAATAAACAACTTTTTCTCTAAAAATAATAAAAAGCTAGCATATTTATTGAGAAAAGTGACTTACAATATAAACCAATTGTTTGAATTGTCTAAGCGGATCAAGTTAAAGAACAATTTAATACATGAAGTAAAATGCAATAATTAGCAAGTTACCACTCAACTTGTTCGACTTAATTGAAGTTGGCTCGAGATGGACTAATGTGATCATAAGTTAAACTCTCGAACATGGAAGTCTTTCTATTTTCAAATTTTGTGTGTGTGTGGGGTTAACATTCACCGTGTTTGGTTTAACTTTTTCAATTTTTATTTTCGAGAGTTATTTTTAAATTGCAACTAGCTTGAAAAATGTAGGTGGTGAGTCCCTTTTAAATGACTATTTAAAACTGTGCATAAAAAGTATACAACAATAATTAACTCTTGATCCAATAATTTAACTGTCGGATTACTTTTTTCCTTCTAATGTATATTACGTTGAAGCACCGGCTTGAAAGAGCAAGGGGAACGAACTTATCTTTAAAAAATGAGGCACCCAATCACTGTATATTGGGTTCATTTGGTTCGTTTTAATAGGGTTGCCACTCGGCTCGTTCAGTGCGTTTATATCCCGGTTCCACAGTCGCTTTCGGAAGCACAGAGGCATGGCAGCGTTGTTATCCTCAGCAATTCTTCTTTCGGCAACCACTAAATCCCACCCCGAAATTATCTTTCAATGGCATCTTTCGAGGAAAGACATCGCCTCCACTTCCTCTATTTACAGGTCAGTTAAATTTTCATCTGGGCTTTCCTTCATTTTCTGGCAATTTCCAACTATTTTATTCGAAGCCCATTTGTATGTTCTCCCACAGTCCTTGGTGAGAAAAATAATAGGAATTACAACAAGAAAGCTTCATTTGTGTGTCTATCAGTGGAGGGTAGAGAATCAACAATCCAAGCCACACATAAGAATCCCAGAAAAACCAAAGAAAAAGTGATAGAGAAACTAATTTTGAGTTATGGGAGAGACGAGGATGAGAAGTACGGGTCTATTTGCCCTGGTTGTGGAGTTTTTATGCAAGATAAAGACCCAAATCGTCCTGGGTACTTTCAAGAGAAAAAAGGGTGAAGTGAAACAGTTGTTAGAAGACGAGGAGGTAGGTTTTGAAGAGTCTGATGAAGAGGAAGACGATGAGGAGATGCTTTTGAAGATTTTAACGAAGAGGTAGAAGAAGAGGGCATTTTGGATGAAATTGATGGTAATTACACCGAAAGTGTGGAGGTAGATGGAATTTGAAAAATGAGAAGGGTATTGAATATTGATTGGGATATGGAAGAATGGGAATCTGCATTTGAAGACGAAGATGATGATAGTGATGAGTTGGATGGATTTACGCCGGCTTCTGTGGGTTATGGGAATGTAACTGAAGAGTCTATTACTGAGGGAAAGAAAAAGAGGGTGTCAAAAGTAGAGAGGAAGAAGCTGGCTAGGGAAGCTCAGAGGGAGAAAGAAGTCACCGTTTGTGCTCAGTGTCATTCACTGAGGAACTATGGGCAAGTGAAGAATCAGACAGCTGAGAACTTGATACCTGATTTTGATTTCGATCGGTTGATCACTACCCAGATGATGAAACCTGGAGGCAATGTCGATGCAACTGTGGTGGTTATGGTTGTTGATTGTGTTGATTTTGATGGGTCATTTCCTGGACGAGCTGCAAAGTTTAGTAAGAAGATGCCAAAGCTTGTTCTCGTGGCAACAAAGGTTGACCTTCTGCCATCTCAAATTTCCCCTGCTCGGTTAGACAGATGGGTTAGGCACCGTGCAAACGCTGGAGGAGCACTTAAGTTGAATGGAGTGTATTTGGTTAGTGCGCGAAAGGATACAGGTGTGAGGAATGTGTTGGCCTTCATAAAGGAGTTGACGGGCCCACAAGGCAATGTTTGGGTTATTGGGGCTCAGAATGCTGCAGGTAAGTCCACATTGATTAACGCACTTGCTAAGAAACAAGGGGTGAAGGTCACAAACTTACGGAAGCTCCGGTCCCTGGGATGCTTGGGATATTGAGAATTGGGGGAATACTGCCGGCCAAGGCAAAGATGTATGACACCCCTGGGATTCTTCATCTGTATATGATGTCCACGAGATCAAATAGGGAAGAGCAGAAAATGGTTGAACTACGAAAGGAGCTAAGACCTCGAACTTACAGAATCAAGGCAAGTTGTGTGGTTTTCGATCACCTGAAATTTTTCTCTGTTTTTCCCTCTTTTCTCCATTTTCAATTGAAGGTAGCTGATTATAGCTTTTGATCAATAATGAAAGTTCTTTGTTGTCTCGTTGTAGATGTCAAGGAATGGCATATGAGCCTGAGTGATCTCTCCAATCATTGCCAACTGGTTTTGAATTGGACATTGTTAGCATGTTTTTTTTACTCCCTCGCAATTGCAAGCCCGTAATTGCATGTAGAAATGTTAACAACGGATCCAGAACATGGGCATAACAATGAAGCATGGTGCACTTAGGAGTTAGGACACGACTTGAAACCACTTGGCGATAAGTGGAGAGGCCACCCATACTAATACTTGTCTTGGAGGTGATGATTAACCGATGGGGGACAAGATCTAACAAAATAATGTTTCAACTTATTTTGAAGGTGGTGTGTGCCCGAGCTTAGCTATAAACTTCATGAAAATAGTCTTGGAGACTATTTGTTTTTGCTACTATCTCAAATGTTTCAACTGGTTTTCCATGTGGTACTTTTTGCTTTAATCACATATAGACAGTTGAGGAGGTTTTATAGTATCTCTTCTGTGCTTGTGCACGTGCTTTCCATTATTCTGTCCTTCACTATTACACTATTGTGAATGCTGCTTAATGTAAGTGGCTCAGCTTTGATTCTTGATACTTTTGTTGGCCTTCGAGTTGTTTAATTAGAACTCACACTGGACCTAAGTAAACAAATTGGTTTTTGCAGCAAGGACAAGCTGTACATGTTGGTGCCTTAATGAGATTAGACCTTAATCACGCTTCCAGGAATACAATCTATATGACGGTTTGGGCTTCACCAAATGTCTCTCTACATATGGGAAAGATAGAGAATGCTGATGAGATCTTGAGGAAGCATGCTGGCGTCAGATTGCAGGTATATATCCGTGTAATAGTTGCATACAAAAGTATCATACTTCTCGACTTGTTTCCAATTTGCTCATGAAGTACTATGTGTTCTGCACCTTTGCTACTCTCTCAATTGTATGCTCTGCTTGTCCAGTGGACATGTCTTAGCTAGATGACCAAACTTGGTGGTTTAATGTGCCTTTCCCTAGGCTAGGCTCATAACTCGAACAGTTTCTTGACTTCTTCTATTGTGACACCAAAATGGCTTGACACTTATAGTTTCTCTTACCTTAGTAGAGGATGTTGTGGCACCTACGAGGCTTGCCATGTGCTGGTGGTTATTCAGGTACCCGCAATATGGAAGTAGGTTTCGAAGTTTGAGGTTCAGATCTTATTGGGCCTGTGAATTATCTTTCGCTACTGTAAAGGGAAGAACCACTAAATTTTAATCAGAGCGAAGATGTGAAACTTGTGTATAGATGTGGTGGCATAAATCTGCCACATCCATGGGGTGGTGTTATATCTAGTGTCCAGCAAGAACAGACATTTTGTGTACTAGTTTGCATCCCTCGGTGCCACTTAAAATTTATGCATTCTTAAAGAAGAAAAATAAAACGATTTGAAAACAATTCGAACATGTTATATCTCACTGTCCCTTGAAGTTGCTCCCCCAGGGCATAGTACCAGTAGTTACCTTACCTGGTATGCCCATGCGATTAGTCGGCCGAAGCCTTGGACAGCATTGGCCAACAAGAAAAGTTAATATATGCAAAAGCGAAAAAATGAAAGCAACTCAAGGACGATAACTATAAAGATTTAAATGTAGAGCTCAACCTTGAGAATCTTGTATCCTTGATCAACTCACTTTTCCATCTCTGAAAAGACTACACTGCTTTGGAGCGATACCAATCGCTCCTTCTTGTAGTTGACCTGTTGGTTCCTTACCATTTGCAGTTAGGACTAATGTTACATCCTCTGGTGGTTTCAGGTGTCTTACTGAATCTATGAAAATTAGTGGAGAGGCCGCTTAGACTCGTATACTAATTTTGGAGAAGATAATCAACTGATGTGGGACAAAATTCAACAATCGTCGTTTTCAATGTCAATTTTCACACCGAATACTTGAAAAATTCAAACACATGCTAGCAAGCTACTGGGTTTTATTTGGTTGGTGTCATGGACACAATATGTAGATTTGTGTCAAAAAAATAAGTGATTTTAGCAGTTTATATGCCTACGACACTTAAATAAATGAAGAGGGTGAACAAAAAATTGACTGGTTGGTTAACTTGAAGACGGAAAACGAGAGAGAAAGAGAGTGTTCATCCACAGTGCATATAGTTTCATTTTGGACAGGTGTCAGTGGCACTCAAACAGCAATGGTGTTTTTTTTTGAAAAAAAAAGAAAAAGTGGAGCAGTTTTTTTATGGACATCACATAAATTCTTTTATGAAAAGAAACCGACGGGAAACAGACACTGCATACCAATGGCACTCAGGACCTGCTCTGGGTTCCGCACAGATGATGTGAGCCGTTCAATAATTGTAAAATTAAAAAAACTCATCCAAAATGCTACTTTCATGATTTTTTTTGGGTAAATACTTTCATGATTTTGTTAATGACAACTCCGACAAGCGTAACAACGCAGTCATCTACCTCTCATGTGGTTTAGGTCTATAAGTGGGTCTATGGAAAACATTAATTAACCTAGGCATTTCTGGGATCATAACGAAGGATGCACATACCACCGATGGTGGTAGCCTATATGGTATGCCAGTCTATTCCCCCACAGAAGACTCAGGTTCAAGTGACAACACGGGGCATAAATGGACTACCACCATCTAGTACCTATCTGGTACCGTAGTGACGCCCAAGGGGAATTGCTACGGCTTGAACTGAACATTCCACTGGCAAATAAGAAGACCCTATGGTCACGTCCAAGGAGGTTACTCCGCCGGTGGCCCCTCCAACCCTTTTTTGATGATTAAAAAAATAACTTAGGATGCACATCATGTCAGGTAACCCTATATAATACTCCTAACCAATAAACCGGGCTGGGTCATGCTGGGTAACGCTATATAATAACGAAAGAAAGCTATAGAATGACGACCCAAATACTCATTCCAACTAGAATTTCATTTCCCAAACACAAAATGCTACTTTCATGATTTTCGAAAATTTTGGAACTCACTACGCATTTTGTATATGAAATAGCCCGACAAACAAACTTTCATTTCTAAATTTTGAAAATTCTAAAAACAAAAAAAATGAAAATGAAATGGTTACAAAATAAGGCCATAGAATCCAAATCAAAGAAGTGGCTAATTCTTCATTAAAGAAAGCTATCTTGTACTATCTCTTTGTGGAGTACCAACCAGCTAATATATATAAATACACTTTTAACTGGTTAGCACTGTAGTCTCAACTCTCAACCCCAAAGGGAGGTTTTGTTTTGTATATTCGAATTCTGAACTGCATCAAAATTGGCCAAACTTAGAAGAAACGAGGAGAGAGCTGCAAACATTGAGATAACGTTGGCTAGAGTCACCAACTCGAGTATCTACACATGCACAGCCAATTCAAACTACTGTACTGCTGCGCTGATATTACAGTAGGATAATCACGACAAGTACCCCATAATATGCACAGGTTAGAAGCAACAACCACATGCGTAAAAAGGAAACAAGTTTTCGTGATCCACCTCACCGAAAAACATTTTCATGACATGAACCTCTAAACTAAACCAACATCATAATACTACTACTGGTCCTGCTGCTGCGATGTTTCCCCAGGACCTGCCAATAGCACAAGAGAAGGATTAGTCAACAAACAACAAAAACTATAAAAACAAACCTGTACAATGTTTCTTCAGGGACAAATATCTACAGTAGGCCGCAACAGTTAAAATATCCTACACAATTTTGTTACACATAAGATCTTCAAAGGTCAATTTTGAAGTAAAATCCCTATTACACAGGGATAAGATCTTGCAATTACTATTCCCAATTAAGCTCCACGAAGTCATATATATTGCCTTGTTAAACATCGAGGTATTTCTCTTTTTCTTTTTGTCCAAAAATCGTTAATATATGACTATAGTAGTCGAACGCAAGGAAAAATTTCGGTCAGAGATTTATTCCAGTTAGTGTTGGTTCGGATACAACACAAACTTTATATATTTCAATCATAGATTTATGTACAAATTTCACTTGGTAAAGCCCATATAGTATTCATCACATCCATGCCATTTTATAAGGAAAATGGAGTTGTTCCTCATCCAGGAGCTACTGTACCATACTCCAAATCCAGTTATTCTAATAAACTACATGCAGTAGTTAAACTAGCAATAGATAAATCAAAGTTGGTCAAAAAACCGACTTCTTTGTTTTCAGGGCTTCGATTACTTCAACTGACCGGGACTCGAAAAGGGTTATTCGGATAATCTACATAGAGACCCCATTGACTAGCCTGCGCCATTGGAGTCAAAATTGTAAGTCATCTCTAAAACCTGCAAAGCACCAACCTTTTCAGTGCTTACAAATTATATTGTGTAGTCTCCTTTAAAAGAACAGGGAATTTGCTTATATATCCTCTGCCCCACCCCCTGTTTTTTGCCTTGCTAGTTTTTTTTTTCCCTGAGGGTTAGGGGTGTCCTGGCTAGTTACGTGCATCTTGACCTAATCTCCTCCTTGGTCCGGTCAAAGACAAGCAATTCATGCTGGGACAAGGGGATTCAAATTTACTTCCTTGCGAGCATAAAATCAAACTCTGGTCAATTGTGTGGGAAGCAAACACACCAACCAACCGGACTAACCTCAGGGCTTTTTACCTTGTTAGTTGTTACTGTCAATTTTAAAAGGTTTATCTTTTGTCCGTACCTTCCACTTATGTTCACAACCTGTCTCTACGACTCTACATATGTTGCATGTGTGATATCATGATATCATATGCAGGAGTTTCGCATCCACCTTTTTTCAATGGTTTTCTTTTCCTTACCTTTTTCTCCTCTATAAGAGAAAATTTAGTGTTTTTTACAACGTTCTTAAGAGATCGAGATCGAGAGAGAGAGAGAGAGAGAGAGAGAGAGAGAGAGAGAGAGATGTGGGGTTTAGCAGCAATAAGGGTCTTGGTTATACTGTACTGCACTAAACCATGTTTGGTTATTAAAATTTGTGGGTTCTGGTTACTGATTTGTGAATTATCGAGGGCTGTTATGACAATCTTTTCTAATGTATTTGAAGTGCCGGTGATGTCATAGCGGACAACGATAAACAAAATATAAGGATACATATTTGTGAGTGTTTGTGATCACTTTAGAGAGAGAAGAGGAAGGGTTTAATTTTCCCACTACTTATGATTCTTGGGGGTGTCATTGGCAGTACTGGTGGGCCGGTGGCAATGGTAGTGAGGGCACCATGTCCACTGCTGCAATGGCGCAGCCCCCATGTCACTGGCCCTCAGCACAAGGTTAAGTGTATAGACTAGATTCACTTTGATTGCGATGCAGCATTAAGGTTGTACCTACATTCTGCTTGTGTATTCAAGATGCTTTTTGGTAGTTTATTTCAATTATCAAACTGAACCAAACTAAGCCTTGTTTCATATTCAATAGAGTTCGGATACTCACCACCCCGTTTTGACAGCAGCTACAAATTCAATGACATTGAATTCTGGGTAAGAGACATATTATTTCTTGTTTCATTTAGCTAGTTTTTGGTTGTTATTTTCTGGATTGATATGCAGAAACTGAATATGGATGTTAGAGGTGAGAACCAAAGGTTTGGACTTGGTAAGAAGCTATCCTTGGATAGCAAGCTAGTTAAGTTTTGGTTTCAGAATTGGCGAACCCAGTTGAAGGTAATTTATTGACGTTTTCTTTTCGTTCTCGATTTGCTTTATTTTCTATGTAAACATTGATTTTTCTTTTTTAACTGGAACTGAAATTGTGATTGGATCAGACCCAAGTGGAGCGCTATGAAAACAGTATCCTTAAACAACAAATGGAGCAACTTGTAATTGAGAATATTAGAATGGAGGCTATTAGGAAATCCAATTTGTAACAATTGTGGTGGTCCAGCAATTCTGGGTGACGTTTCTATTGAAGAACACCATTTGAGGGTCAAGAATGCTCGATTAAAGGATGAACTAACTCGGGTCAACGCTGTGGTGCACAAATTCTTAGGGAGGCCAATATCATCTTTAGCCGCTTCCATCCCCTCTCCAGTGTCAAACTCTAGCTTGGAACTTGTGGTAGGACGACATGGCTTCAGCGATTTAAGTTCAGTTGACACCACATTTCCATGGGAGTTGATTATGCGTTGCCTATGGTATCCATGCCTCCAAGGCTCCAACAACATCAACAACAGTTGGCATGGGCGGAGTTGATATACATTTGGATAAACCGGTGTTTCTAGAGCTTGGATTGCATGCAATGGATGAGTAAATTGAGTTGGCCCGCAATGATAATCCGTTATGGGTGCAAAGCTGATGGAGGAAGGGAAGTATTAAAGCAAGAGGAGTACATGAGGATATGTCCTCCTTGTGCTGACTGGTTCAGTACTTCAGTGGTCATTAATAGCTCGGCTCTTGTGGAGACATTGATGGATGTGGTACGCTATTCAATCATTATACAATGGTTCTTGATAATTTTTTGTTATTAATTTACTAAACGTTGTAATCATTGTCTTACTTTACCTGTATGATGTGGTGAGAGTTGAATTTTTTTTTTTTGTTGTAAATTAGCTGTCTTAGAATTACCATTTGTCGATCTGGTTGCCATATTTTCTATATAATGGTGCTTATAAATGGCACTTGAATCAATTTTCCATCTTAGTGGATAAGCTTCTATTCACATTGAATTCAGAATTGAGATACTCCTTTCCTTTATTGTAGAATCACTGGACAGAAATGTTTCCGTGCATGGTTGGTAGAGCATCTGTAGATGTGATTTTCAGTGGAATGGCTGGTTCCAGAGATTGTGCTCTGCAACTGGTACTGTACTTCTTTGGTTTCAAATAGTACTATTCTTTTCTGGTTTCTCCTTAGCTTCAAAGCCTCGACTTAAACTATCACTCTGTAAGTGTTTGCGGAGTTCCAAGCTCTCTCACCATTGGTCCCCATTCGACCTATAAAGTTTCTCTGTCTCTGCAAGCAGCCCACAGAGGGGGTGTGGGTCATTGTTGATGTGTCCGTTGAAGGCATCCTTGAATTAGATGCACACCCATTTGTGAATTGCAGGAGGCTTCCTTCTGGTTGCATTGTACAAGACTTGCCAAATGGTTCTTCCAAGGTAATCAGTACCAAAGCTTATTATGCAACCCATGGGTGTTTATAAAAAATGGATTTGTGGAGGCAGTTGAACGGTATAATACAAAGTTAGGCTTTGTAGACAAGAAAGAAGAACGGAGGAAGAGAGAAACGAATGTGAAGGTAGAAGGCTTAACTAGCATCTACACTCCACATGTCTTATGTCATTCTTAACATAAACTGAGTTAAGAAGCAAATAAAGACACTTTTGACACAGTCATTTGTTGGAAAACGGAAGTGGCACAAATTCATGCACTAAACAAACTCAACTTTTGTTGATTTCTAACACAAATGCACTTACAAAATTACACCTCTCAGGCTGCGTTCCTTTAAATTTATCTTAAAATAAGTTGGTTTGTCATTATTTGATTTTTTTTTCGCATTTGTTAGTTTTGTGCCAAATTTTTGTGGATTATTGATTTGTCTCGATGAGAGGAATCGGAAAAGTAAATTTTTTTTAACTTTTACCCAAGTATTTTGGGAAATAACCACTTATTTCTTGGTTATTTCTCAAAATTCTCGGGCAAAAGTAATTTTTTTTAACTTTTCCGATTCCTCTCGTGGAGACGAATCAATAATTCACATTAGTTTGGCGCAAAACTAACAAATGTGAAAAAAATTCAAATAATGACAAAACCAACTAATTTTAAGATCAATTCAAAAGAACGCAGCCTCAGACTCACACCTTGTAACTCTATTTCTCGCATCCACTGGTGGTGGGGGAGTCCCCCGCAGGGGCTCCCTGATTCACTCTCTCCTCTTTCTATTGCTCTATTTTCTCTCTTACTTCCCACATGTATTTATAGCACTCTCAAATCACAAAAGTCCAAGAGCAAATCAATCAGAAATCTCCATGGATTTTTCCAAATCAAACGTGGGAATCGGAAAGTCCACAAAAGCTGCTTGGTGTGATCTTGAATAGTACCTTCCCTGTATCACCGATGGGGACCCACTCCAATAATCAAGATTAAATCTACAACAGCATTTACCAAGGGAAAGGAAGATGACACAGAAACAAAAGCAATAAACTTAGCTTCTTCACTTTTCCTTGTCTTCTTATCCTTTCCACAAAAATCCATGATGCATAAATTTCCCATTTGACCTTAAAAAGGAATGCATCAAGATACTGTTTTTGACATTGGGTTCAAAGCGATCCTTTGAGTTGTGCTACTTAGAACCTGTTATGTCTGTGTTACTTATAGGGAAACTTCTATATGTTCAATGGGGTAGCTCTTGATTATTTATAATGGGACCATTCCTGAGAATCTGAACCTTCTATGATTATTTTACTGCTTCAGATGTTTATATAGAATAAATTTGTACAGGCTTCAAATTTGAAGCTAGGGCTGTGTAGTTTCTACTTATGTGTTCTACTGCTGATGCAGAGATGAGCTAAATGAGGATATCAACATTTCAGCGTCATTGAACTCTCTACTTCAATACCTTCAATAGAATGCATTTCTAATAGTGAGACTTATATTAAGGTGAAGGCTTGTGTTTGTCCTGTGCTGACAAGAGAATTCTTATGACGCTTGTATTCTGCTCACTCTCTTTCTCTTTCACGTCCTTGCCCACAAAGGTGTATTACCCCAAAACAGTCTTACGTTGCACTTTCTCGACTTTAGATAATTACCTGCATCTTGTTTTCTCCTAGAAAAAGTCATGAAAAAGGCTGTTGTCGAGTTTTCTGAATTCAACCTGTTTTAGAACTTCTTGTCAAGTTTTCTGAATTCAAGCTGTTTTAGAACTAAGCAAAACAAAAGCTGATTTATAAAAAAAATAAAATTGAAGCCCTTTGCCTGTCTTTTCTAGCCGTAGCATCACCCCCTTGATATTTTACTTCACGGTTTGTATTTCCAAGATCTTTCTTGGGTATTCTCGATGAACTATAAGCTTGTTTTCGTGGAAATGACATTTTTGGTATGCGTTTTATTTAGAATCTCTTTATACACACGTGCTTGGAGACTTGCACCCGTGTATGCACATGGTTGTGATCAACTGATTGTTGCATATATTCCAAAAAATTAAGTAGTGCTTCCGTCAGGAATGAGGCTGGGGGATGTTCGGCACATACGGAAGTGATTCTTGCCTTGCTTGTATAGTGGAATAGATCAGACAGATTGAACTAGTTTTAGGCTTCATCAACTGGACCCATACTGAAATAATGGATGTATGCTTGACAGCATGTGAAGATTTTTATGTAGCACAAAGAAAATCCAGAACAGGCGGTAATTGTAGCAAGTAACTCGCAGGTTGCTTGGGTTGAACATTCAGAATTCGATGAGAGTGTGATCCATGATCTCTACCGCCCATTTAACAGTTCTGGTATTGGCTTTGGGGCACATAGGTGGCTTTCCACCCTACAAAGGCAAAGCGAATGCTTGGCGGTCCTCATGTCCTCTTCCATCTCTACTGAAGATCACTCAGGTCCACCTTCTCTGGAATTGTCCTTTACTTTTGCAACGAAAAGGACTCACGAATCGTCTGTTCCCAAAATTCTTGTCCATGTCCTAGTCAGCCACGCTAGATAATGCTGATCTTGAAATGTCTAAATTTCTTGTTACGATTGTATGGCAGAAAGGGCACTGGGATGGCTGGCAGGATGTTTCGGGAACACGCGTACATGTGTCTTAAATAAGTGATTAAATTGTTACAAAACTCCGTGCAACAGGAATTACTCAGTGTGGTAGGAGCAGCATGGTTAAATTGGCGCAATGCATGACTCGCAACTTCCGTGCTGGGGTTTGTGGTACTATGCACACGTGGCAGCTGGTTCAAGTTGGAAGTGTAGGGGAACAATTGAGGTTGATGATCCGGAATAGCATGGGTAGCCCTGGTGAACCACCTGGGATTGTCTTGAGTGCCACATCTGTTTCAATGCCGCCTGTTTGATTTCTTGCGAAACGAGCAGCTGAGGAGCGAGTGGGACGAGTTATCTCATGGTGGGCCGATGCAAGAAATGGTCCACATCCCTAAGGGCCAAGATTGTGCGAACTGCATTTCTCTTCTTCGTCCTTCTTTGAGTAGTCATCTACTTGATCATGATTCGCTTACAAACACATATAAGTGCGAAACCCTTTTGTGTGTGTAGTTTGGATGCAACACTAAGTGAAGAGATCGTAGGTCCAATTCTGTTTGAGCTTGCAAAAAACACTAGCTTTTTAAGGCTCTAGCAAACCTTTTTGGCCTAGCAAAAAAGGTTATATATTTAGCCCAAACAAGAAGCTAAATAGACAAAAAAAAAAAAACTATCCCACACAACTTGGCTTTTTAGACATCCCCAAGCACAATATTACCGGGGGTGTGGCAATCCATAATGCCAGTAGGTGGAGACTACAAATCGTCTCATCCAGTGTTAGTCCCAGGGGCTCGAACTCTTTTTTTTTGTTTTTTGTTTTGGTTGTTGTTTTCTTATTTTGCGATGGATTTAATGGTGTGCCGGGCAGACCATATTAGCAAGCGTGATGGGTGGGACTGACGCGGGGTAGGCCGCATGTTCTGCCCTTCTCGACCTCCCAAATAGGCCAAACCCCCACTTCCTCTGCAGGTAGGCTGCAAGATCATCTCTTTTCCTTACGAAAACCACAATTAGAACCCGACCCAAGATCTGTCAGTTCCCCCTACTAATTCTGCACCATCCAAGATCATTCTTGATGGACACTCTGAAAAACCAGCAGACGGCATCAGGGCTTTATGCTGTTCGTTACGGATTGAAATTACTTTTTCCTTTCTATTGGACCTGAATAACCATACGTTCACACAAATTTCAGGCTGCTGATATGAATCAGAATACAATGCTAGTATTGCAAAAAATGCAGACAGATGCATCAGGCTCCCTCATAGTGTACACAGCAGTTGAAATCCCTGCGATGCAGGTGGTGATGAGTGGTGGAGATTCTGCCACTGTGATTTGCCATAGTTCCCGATTCTGCTGTGTCTGGCAACTGCAATGGCACTTTGCTCCAAGAAAGTCGCGGCGGTACTGGTGGCTCCCTGCTGACTGTGGGGTTCCAGATATTGGTCGATTACTCTCCTACAGCCAAGCTGACAATGGAGTCTGTCGATACTGTAAACAATCTCGTTGGTTGCACAATTCAGAGGATCAAAGCTGCTCTTAGTTGTGCTGTATAGCAGATTAACTTCTTTTTTTCTTGGGTAAGTCGGAATAATATCCAAGACAAATATACATAGGAGATGTTGAGATGGAAAATTCACACACAAAAAAGGTTAAATTATTTCTGGGTTTTGAGTCAAGAATGAGCCCTGTTGAACTCTTGCAAAAGGGTGGTTGTGGTTCGGGTATTGACTCACTTGACCCAAGAGATGAACGCAAACTCTCAATTGGTTTTATACACACGTCTATATTGGCCTGTCTTTGTTTTTGTCTTGCTTTTTTGTTGTGTTGCTACTTCAAGTTCTTAAGCTTTTTCTTTTTGTTTGTCTTGATTTTGGTTTTTGGTTGGAGGCTAATGTCTAACTGTGGTGAATGCAATGTGAGTCGGACCTGGGATCTTGTAATGCACAAAGATATAGTGCACGATTGGAGCCGTCTATCTTTATAATTAATAGTCCAAATTTCAATAACTGTCCTACGTATATTACCTGCAGGATGCTTGTAACGAATTTGGACCATTAAAAATATTTTTGGACAGCTTGGGTCATGCACTAAACCCCTAGGGCCCGTTTAGATTCGGATAAGGATTGAGAGTATTAGTTATGAAGGGGGATAAGATAGTAGGGATATTATGTAAGAAAGATGGGCCCACATTGATGTGACGGGAGATTAAATAGTACTTGATTTGGATGAGAGATAAAATGGGAGATAAGATTATTTTGTAGTTGAAATGACAGAAAGAGGGGGTATTATGTAATAATACTCCAAAACATTCCCATAAATAATCCCCCGCCGGAGGTATTAGGGGGTACAAGAGAATCCGGAATTTAGCTAATGCCCCGGCAAAATGTGTTTTCAAACCATGGCTTAACCATGGGCCCACGGTCTAAGAATGGGGTATTACTAATATCCCTTCGGTAGCCCCCATCCAAACAGGCCACTATAGTGCACTCATACAACACAAGTTCCTGGTTCGATGTGTTCATGAAAGCCTTTTCTTTTCGCTAAAAGCATTTGGGTATAATTTTACATTTTTTACTAGCACGATGTTTTGACACATCTTTGACAACGTTTCTAGTTATTTTGTGACAATTTTTAGGAAAGAGTGCGGTGGTTGCCGATTTATTAGACACGTGTTTAATTATGGAAGGGAAAATTTCAAAATACCCCAAATTTACACTCAATGGCGAATAGACTCTCAAACTTTTAAAAAAAAAAATTCAACTTTATACCTAAACTTTATTTACGTTAATTAAAATGTCTCATTTTGTCCCAATCTGTCAAACGACTAATGGGACTTGATGTTGGAAAAAAACGGAAACAAACGGTGGAAATAAAAGTTAAGAGGGCTGATGATGGCTTAAGTTGTGGATGAATCATCCACTTTTGGAGGAAAAATCTCCCAACGCTAAGATTGCTTCCATAATTTCTGAAACTGCAAGCTCTAATTTCTGAAAGCATAGGCACAAATTTTGTAAAAAAAAAATTTGGGTTCATTGCTGGTTGCATTGGGCATCAAATTTCACTCTTGGAGAAAAAATGGCTCTCTCACTTATCTTGCATATATATAGTGTCTAGATTTGATGAACTTGAAAGAGGGACCTTCCAATTATGTGTGAGCAAAAAATCCGTCAAACTGCGAAACTAGTCCAAACCGAAAGGTTTGGTTCGGTTATTTAGTAGTATGGTTTGTTCATGGTTTAAAAAAAATTAGAAACCGCATTATATAGTTTGGTTTGTGAATTCACGTTCACGGTTATGATTCCAAACCGATCCGAACCATATAATATATATAGTTTAATTATGATTCACCAAATAAATATAGAAGCCTTAGACAACTATTTTCCTAATTTATTGATTCTATTAAATCCACCGCAATATTTAGTTTTTCTTCCCAGCCAAGATAATTTAGACTAAACTCCTACATATCACAACCCATGAGAGAAAATTCTACACGGCCCCTCCATGTAGAATAGGTTGAGAGGCAAAGTGATGAAGAATTGACACGTGGCCAATTTGAAAGCAATTGTTTCAGCCTTGCTGATGCTCGTTCTCTTTTGATACCTTGTAGAATAGATACTTGATTATGAGAGTTTTAAAGACAAAAATAAATTATGACCCTTTAAGATACAATGATGAAAAAATAAAATCTCCGCTCCGGTTCAAACGGATTGAAAGTTGGAGTACTTAATTTTTTCACTATATTTGTATTCTAAAGGCTCAGAGTTAATTTTTGTCTCTGAGGCTCTCATAATTAAGTATTTGCTCTACAAGGTCTCAAAGAAAGAGTAGATACTTAATTATGAGAGCGCTGAAGATAAAAACTAATTATGATCCTTTATGATAAAATGATCAAAAAAATAAAATCTTCGCACTGGTTCAAACGGATTGAAAATTGGAGTACTTAATTTTTTTTCCATATTTTTAAATATAAATATTTTTAGATGCCCACAGATTTGATCGGTCTATGTATAAGCTCTTTTTTTTTTTAATCTGCCAAAATGCTCCTCGGGCATGTATAAGCTCATCTGGGTTCACGAAGTAGTTATGGACCAAGCGAGTGGAGTGGTGTCCTTTTCCATTAGATTTAAGGATAGTTAATGCAATGCTTTTAATTAGAATTTCCTTATTGAAGAAACTGGAATCATCAAAGTCTTCTGACTATTCACTCAGAGAAGGACAGAAAACAGGACTTCATTGCAAACAATGGATGAAATTAGATGATCGGACACTCACAATGAACAAATTAGATGGTTAGGCACCTCAATAAAAAGTTAAAAACTAAGCCTAAACTTAATTGCTAGTATTTTGTAACCTGCAAAAATAGTTTGCTTCTTAGAAAATTTTCCACTCCAAAACGTCCTAGCACAATAAAAGGGAAAAAAGAAACAAAAACAACCATAGAGAGCATGAGAAATAGAATATTACGTCAAAAGGGATTTTCATATAGACCTCCATGCAATCGCCAAATCATACCTGCAAAGGGAAAAGGCCGAAATTAATTGGCCATATAAAGGGTTCAGATCAAAAGGGGATCTGACCATGGAAGAAATGTTTCTATCAAATCCAAGACCAGCAAACATTGATTAAAATTGGCAAATCACCACTGCAAAACGGAGTATAGAACTTCATTGAAAAAACTCTCTAACAATTAGCCAATCAATGAAACAAATAACCTTGAGGATAAATATCAAAACACAGTTTAAATCAAGAAATTAACCCCCAAATCCAGCCTCGATGCTTACGTGTGTGTTCTCTTGCTATCAATATATAAACACAGTGTAAACCAAAAGTCGTGTGTGAGAGGAGGGTGACACAAAGGTTAGGGTTTCAAACAATTGATTGAACGGGACCAAATATGATGTTTGGATGAAAAAACACAATTCAAGTTGCCTATCTACAAAAAGAGGTAAAAATACCAATAAGCCCAAACCAAGAATAATCGGAGTTTTGGGGGAAGAATACGACTGAAAGAGAGGTGTTCTCACACCGATCAAGCAATCTGCATGGTTTGCCCAATAATGAACAAACAAAAAAATAGATTGGGGTCCTTCATTTTGTGGGTAGCAATGTGAGTTCTTGGAGGAATATGCCTTTGCCTACTGAGAACCAAACTTGTTGTATGGCAATGGGACTCAATGATTCTTAGCTAGGATAATATGCTTCTGCTCTTTTCTTTTGTTGTTTTGTTGCCCTTTTGTAAGGTGTAGAGATTGTTTGGCCATTCATAGCTTTTTGTCGTACTGGTTAAGTTGCCAAACAATGAACAAAATTATTTACTCAAGAAAATTGATGTTGAACTAAAACCGACTGCACAAAATATCAGAGGAAATAAATTAAATACCTTCTAGTCTTCTGTTATGATACACAAAATACACCTGAAGAGCTTACAAAATACAATCATACACGAATTAGATGGGTTACAAATCATACACAGGGCAAAAAAATCGAAGATTAGATGGGTTGGGAGTCAAGAAGTCGAGGTCAGTCGCGGGATTGGTTTGTGGTGTCCAACTTCAATGGGTTAGATAGGAGAAACAAAGGGTGACGTTAGTGGGTGGGTGTTGTGAGAGAGAGAGAGAGAGAGAGAGAGAGAGAGAGAGAGAGAGAGAGAGAGAGAGAGTAATGGGTGGGTTAGATAGGAGAAACAAAGGGTGACGTTAGTGGGTGGGTGTTGTGAGAGAGAGAGAGAGAGAGAGAGAGAGAGAGAGAGAGAGAGAGAGAGAGAGAGAGAGAGAGAGAGAGAGAGAGAGAGAGAGAGTAATGGGTTGCTCGCCGGAGAAGGGTTCGGCGATGAGGACCATCGCCAGAGACGGAGGTCCTGAGATGGAGGGGGTGTGTCGAGAGTCTCATGAACCTCGAATTCCGTTTACCAAACACGGCCCCTTACGGTTTCTGTTATGATACACAAAATACACCTGAAGAGCATACAAAATACAATCATACACAAATTAGATGGGTTAGAAATCATACACAGGGCAAAAAAATCGAAGATTAGATGGGTTGGGAATCAAGAAGTCGAGGTCAATCGCGGGATTGGTTCGTGGTGTCCAACTTCAGTGGGTTAGATAGGAGAAACAAAGGGTGACATTGGTGGGTGGGTGTTGAGAGAGAGAGAGTAATAGGTTGCTCGCTAGAGAAGGGTTCAGCGATGAGGACCATCACAAGAGACAGAGGTCTTGAGATGGAGGGGATGTGTCGAGAGTCTCGTGAACCTTGAATTCCGTACACGGCCTCTCGGTTTCAAAAGGAAACAGTTTCGATTTTTGCCATTATAAAGGAAACAGTTATATGGAATTATGGATGAATATAAATCTCGGCCAATTTGGAAATAAGAAATCTTCGGCTATTAATTTCTTTTCAAATATATCGCTAGCTATATTGCCCATAGATTTCAGCGCCGAAAAATATGTACCAATCCAACAGTGAAAAATATGTACCGCTTTTCCATATGAGCGGTATATATTTTTCACCGTTGCATTGGTACATATTTTTCAACCGTTGGATGAGAAATCCTTGGAAATTAGTCACCAATTTAAATGCCTTTCTTTTATTAGTCACTAATTTCAAATTTGAAATATTCTAATCCTATAACTAACGAATTGAAATATCCTAATCAATCATGGTAATCTAATATTATTGAAATTTGACTCCTATTAGGAGTTATCCTAATCAATCATGATAATTTGTGACTAATATTCTGGGAATTTGAATCCTAAGGAGTTAATCCTAATCAATCATGGTAGTCACGGAAATTTGTGACTAATATTCCGAAAAATTGAGACCTAATGCTATAATCAGCCCCTCTCCATTCAGAACACGTCATTCCCCCACAATAAACCAAAATCGATGGCTAATTTTTTTTGAAGTAGCAAAAAATCCTACGTTCTTCACATTACGTTCCATTCTTCTGCTCTGAAACTACAGTTTGAGGGGAGTTTATTTTTCTTTACAATACCTTGCTTTGAACGGACATAAATAGAGCAAAGGGGAGACGTCGTGTGTAGGAGAAGGGGTATTTTTGTCCATGTCTGTTTTGAATTCCATGTATTGGGCTTCCCATGACTTTTGAATTCCTAAAAACTTGTCCATGACCTCGACATTTTTAGCCCCTCTTCCCACTGTTCAGTAATTTCCCCAATTTGTTTCCCAATAGAAATGACAGCGTATAGAATACACCTAGTCTAAACCCCAAAGAATGCAAGCTTCCCTTTCTCTTCTCTTCGTCACTTCCTCTCTCTCTCTCTCTCGAAAATGCATTCACGGGCTATTTGCATGGGGGATTAGCCCCGGATATAGCACGCGGCCAGATTGCAAATCCCTCCCTTCCTCTTCTCCGGTCTTTGCCCGTTCGTTTCCTATTCCTCGCGCCTTTTGCTCACTTTTCTTCATCCCACAAACCAGATCGAGAAGAAGAGAGAGAAGAGAGGAGGAGGTTTCAAACTCTAGTGACTCCTCGCCAGATTTCATTATATGAGAATTAGATGACTAGACTTTGAACCACAAGGGGTGGTAGTCTAGTCGTTCATGGCTTTGGTTTGGGCGGCCACGAGGTCTAAGGTTATAGAGAGAGAGCAGTATGCGTTCGTTGATTTAACCTCGAATTGATAAGTTACATGGTTGATTTTATAAAAACCAAGAACTCATGGCTGCCCCTCCACCCGGTCTGTCTTCTACTCGTTATGGCCCTTTTGCTGCGTGCCTTCCCCCCATTGTTGATCAAGGATTGGAAGGTGTTTGTGCATTTGCTTCAACCAGTCAATATTTGAGATTCATCGTTAGTCGTCAATTTGGTCTCAACCCGGCCGAGTTGGACGGGTGGTTACCGCATCGGGGTTGATGGAACAGATGCTTGCCGTGCCGGGCAACACGTACGATCTCAGCCGCAACGCCGATACTGGAGATTGTCCTACCAGCCCAATCACGATCCTCCGCTTCCTCCGCGACCACCTTGGGGTCGTCCCCAGTCCTGTAAGTTGTTTCCTTTTTGTTTTTGCTTTTGAATTTTTATTTTATCATCTCAACTATTTCTGAATTTTTTATTTTTAGCGAGAACCTTTAATATTCCCGCCTATTCATACCCTACGGAGCGTTCAAAATGTTCAGAACATTGATGGCGGGGTTCACGGAGATGAGGAGGCTGAGGTGGAAGGTTTTAAACCTCTGGACGCAATTTGAATACAAGTTACACAGTGTATCGATATGTTCGGATCAATTTTGGGAGAGCTTGAGGCTGTCGATGAGCAGTTAAAACATCATACAAAATAGGTTTTTTTTTTGTCGTCGAGTGTCCAATTTATTAATCATTGAACGAACTTCCCTACACACCCACTCCTGAAAATTCTCATTGTATATTCACTCTCTGAATTCATATTCGTTTAAATTTGATATGGCTACGATGTCCTCTTAGACTTTCCATCTAATTAAGAGAGTGAATATACAATGAGAATTTTCAGGAGTGAGTGTGTAGGGAAGTTCGTTCAGTGATTAATAAATTGGACACTCGACGACCAAAAAAAAAAAAAAAAACCTGTTTTGTATGATGTTTTAACTGCTCATCGACAGCCTCAAGCTCTCCCAAAATTGATCCGAACATATCGATACCCTGTGTAACTTGTATCCAAATTGCGTCCAGAGGTTTAAAAACTTCCACCTCAGCCTCCTCATCTCCGTGAACCCCGCCATCAATGTTCTGAACATTTTGAACGCTCCGTAGGGTATGAATAGGGGGAATATTAAAGGTCGCTAAAAAAAAAATTTCAGAAATAGTTGAGATGATAAAATAAAAATTCAAAAGCAAAAAAAGAAAAAAAAAAAAAAATGGAAACAACTTACAGGACTGGGGACGACCCCAAGGTGGTCGCGGAGGAATTGGAGGATCGTGATTGGGCTGGTAGGACAATCTCCAGTATCGACGTTGTGGCTGAGATCGTACGTGTTGCCCGGCACAACAAGCATTTGTTCCATCAACCCCGATGCGGTAACCACCCGTCCAACTCGGCTAGGTTGAGACCAAATTGACGACTAACGATGAATCTCAAATATTGACTGGTTGAAGCAAATGCACAAACATCTTCCAACCCTTGATCAACAATGGGGGAAGGCACGCAACAAAAGGGCCGTAACAAGCAGAAGACAGATCGGGTGGAGGGGCAGCCATGAGTTCCTGGTTTTTATAAAATCAACCATGTAACTTATCAATTGGAGGTTAAATCAACAAAATCAACGACCGCATACTGCTTTCTCTCTATAACCTTAGACCTCGTGGTCGCCCAAACCAAAGCCATGAACGACTAGACTACCACCCTTTGTGGTTCAAAGTCTAGTCATCTAATTCTCATATAATGAAAATTTGTTATTACGATGGATTCCAATTTCTTTTAAGGTCGATATGCTGTCTCAATTGAGGATTCGCACGAGAGATCATCACACATAAGTATTCATGCCCTATTGCATGACCAAATCGTTGGGCCTTTATTGGACCCATTCATGTTGGAAAAATTGACTTGCAATTCAATACAAATTGACTTGCAATTCAATACCATCTGTTAGGCTGCAGACCCTTTTGTACACACGCCCATAGAACACATATACAGAGGGAGCAAGACAGAGACAGACACATATACATAATACACGAACATATAATAAAAACTTAGGACCATGAGCGATCAAGTAATTATTCAGGGCCTTGGGCACCGAATGGTGCTCCAACACTCTTATGCACCACAAATTTCCATAGGGTCCATGAACTTACTGGGTCTCACATGTATTCAATACGTGCAAAACGAAGACTGAGCTCAGTAGAGGATTATAACTAGAGTTGTTGAGGAGAAGTAGAGCGAGCAGCCTTGGCCTTGAATAAGTGAGTTATCCTTGCTTCTGTTGTTGTTCAACGAGAGAACACAACGGCGGTTGAAGTAAGGCGGCTCTAAGATTGACAGAGCGACCTAAACCATTGCGAAATTGAATGACGAGTTGCGGATTTATGCGGTGAAATCGCTGGCCATGGCATCAACTGGAACCTTAGAATCACATAAAAAGCAGCCGGGGAGAGAGAGAGAGAGAGAGAGAGAGAGAGAGAGAGAGAGAGAGAGAGAGAGAGAGAGAGAGAGAGAGAGAGAGAGAGAGAGAGAGACCCGTGTTGGCAACAACATTCCACCCCAAAAAATAGCATGTTAACTACCTAAAAAATAGCACCATTTGATCTCAAAAAATAGCATGTAAAATGACCACAAAATAGCATGTCAAGTGCCCAAAACATGTCATAACAAGTCGACTAATCTACAACAGCTAGGACAAAATCTGAAATCTTACATCTAACTCAAAAATTAGGCCACAACTGAATTAGGGAAAATATGAAATTAGGGCACAACTAAAAAATTAGGGCAAAACTGAAATTAGGGCACTCATATGAAATTAGGACAAATCTGAATTTAGGGCACAACTCATAAATTAGGGCACAACTCACAAATTGAGGAAATTCTGAAATTTTGGCACAAATATCAAATTAGGGCACAAATTTGAAATTTGAGCAATGAATTCAGAAATTGGGGCACAAATTAGGATGCAAACCAACTCGCGAATTAGGTTTAAAATCTGAAATTTTAGGGCACAAATCTGAAGCTAAATCGAAAACCAAATCGCGAAACAAGAATGAGTTCAGATCGCGAAACCACCACCAGTTCAAACCCTACGACAATGGAGCTTAACAATACTTGAGGAAAAAGGAGGAAGACGAGGTATAGAGCGGGAACCGTCGACATACGGCGGGGGAGTCACCAGAGTTTGAATCGGCAACCTCCTCCTCTCTTCTCTCTCTTCTTCTCGATCTGGTTTGTGGGATGAAGAAAAGTGAGCAAAAGGCACGAGGAATAGGAAACGAACGGGCAAAAACAGGAGAAGAGGAAGGGAGGGATTTGCAATCTGGCCGCGTGCTATATCCGGGGCTAATCCCCCATCCAAATAGCCCATGAACGCGTTTTCGAGAGAGAGAGAGAGAGAGAGAGAGAGAGGAAGTGACGAAGAGAAGAGAAGAGAAGAGAAGGGGAAGCTTGCATTCTTTGGGGTTTAGACTAGTGTATTTTATACGCTGTCGTTTCTATTGGGAAACAAATTGGGGAATTACTGAACAGTGGGAAGAGGGGCGAAAAATGTCCAGGTCATGGACAAGTTTTTAGGAATTCAAAAAGTCATGGGAAGGAGAAAAATATTTCCCAATACATGAAATTCAAAACAGACGTGGACAAAAATACCCCTTCTCCTACACACGACGTCATTCGTCATTCCCTTTGCTCTATTTATGTTCGTTCAAAGCAAGGTATTGTAAAGAAAAATAAACTCACCTCAAACTGTAGTTTCAGAGCAGAGGGATGGAACGTAATGTGAAGAACGTAAGATTTCAGAGGTAGGGAACGTAGGATTTTTTGCTACTTCAAAAAAAATTAGCCATCGATTTTGGTTTATTGTGGGAGAATGACGTGTTCTGAATGGGGAGAGAGAGAGAGAGAGAGAGAGAGAGGTCTCAATTTTTTGGAATATTAGTCACAAATTTCCGTGAGTACTATGATTGATTAGGATAACTCCTAATAGGATTCAAATTCCCAGAATATTAGTCACAAATTACCATGATTGATTAGGATATTTCAATTCATTAGTTATAGGATTAGAATATTTCAAATTTGAAATTAGTGACTAATAAAAGAAAGGCATTTAAATTAGTGACTAATTTCCAAGGATTTCTCATCCAACGGTTGAAAAATATGTACCAATCCAACGGTGAAAAATATATACCGCTCATATGGAAGAGCGGTACATATTTTTCACTGTTGGATTGGTACATATTTTTCGGCTGAGATCTATGGGTAATATAGCTAGCGATATATTTGAAAATAAATTAATAGCCGAAGATTTCTTATTCCCAAATTGGCCGAGATTTATATTCATCCATAATTCCATATAACTGTTTCCTTTATAATGGCAAAAATCGAAACTATTTCCTTTTGAAACCGCGAGGGGCCGTGTACGGAATTCAAGGTTCACGAGACTCTCGACACATCCCCTCCATCTCAGGACCTCCGTCTCTTGCTTTGGTCTCGTTTTCTTTCCTTCTCAACTAGCCTCCACACTTAATTTCCATTTACCAACAATTACCAATTACCAGGATAAAAAAAAAAAAAAAATTCCCAATTACCATGTGAAACAAGCTAATTCAAGCATTATCTTGCAAGAGTTTCATTAGATAAACCAAAATGAATACATATTGTTTGGTCCCCCGATTCTAAATATTGCGCCCGCCACTTATCCAATATGAAAAGAAGTAAGAAGATTTCATTTAGATGATTAACGCACTCGGAGCACCATATAGTCTCTTACATTCTCTTCCATCTGCAAAAATGACTCTTCTGCCGCCAACACTTATGTCTCTTTTTGAGTTTTATACGAATCATTGATCTGCAGCTGCACCTCCCCACCTCTTGACCCGGCTTTCTGCTTCTGAAGCCTGCATATTTTTATCATTCAAACACTTTTAGTTTCAAATTTTGCATCGCACCAAATATGGAGTAACCATATAGTAGGAGTAGTAGTTGTTATTGAAACGGCCGAAACGCATGGGAAAAATGAAATGGAGAGAATACAGAGGAGACGCACTTCTTTGTTCCAGTTTGTGATCGAAGTGACGACTACTAAGATAGCTGTTTGCAAGCAAATGCCTCCTATCATCCCACCCCAAATTCCCTACAGACAAAAAATTCGGAATCATTCATAATCGAGTGTTATAGGGGGTATGAAAATGAAAACCTCTGTGCTGTTCCACCAGATTTAATCCGTGCATAATTGATTTTTTGCACGTACCCATTAGAAAACCAGAAAAGATGGTAGTAGAACAAAAATGGAAAAAATATTCTATTGAAATCCCAGATGTGATTGTCTCCATAATAGTGAATTACTTTCTTTGAGAGCTAGAAGTATCACTTGATTGAATGTTTTTCATCTGTGGAACTACCAATATGTTTCATCCAAGAAAAGATCAGTATATTACCATGACTCCGAGATCAAATGTGAATCCCAACAGTATTCCAGCAGGCAATCCAACTATATAATAGCATGCAATATTGATGTATGCCACAAGCCATTGCCACCCAGCTCCAATTGCAACCCCTTAAAAGGAAGAAGAAAAAAAAACACAAGAGTTTGAGTAAGTTAATTTCTTCAACTGAAAATATCAGAACAGTTGGATAGTTTATCGATGATTTTCCCAAGAATAACTAAACAGATAGGTCTGAACTAGGGTTCAATGGGAAATGGGAAGTGGAGTTATGTTTAAAATGTGCTCACCGGACAAGACTGGCTGAAGACTGTTCAACAGAACGGTGAATCCTAGCAAAATCGCGAGTTTGGTGGTTTCTGCAGCTACAGCTTCACTGTTTGTGAAAAGGTAAGGGAAGTAATCCCTTGTTGCAAACACAACAGCCATGCAAACAACTCCTATGGCTATGGATGTGACGGACACCACAACCACTGCGAATTTTGCTGTTTGTGCATTACCGGCTCCAAGTTCATTTGATACCCTCACACTGTAAGAACACGGGGCAAGGGTTAAATAGTTTATGGTTATGTCTTCATTTCATTCTTGACAAGATATAGTACAAAACAACAGCCAGGTTGCGTTAGAACAAAATTCCAATTTCTTTGCCTCATCTATCTTGTCAGATACAAAGGGAAAGAAATTAGAAATTTGCACAGAAGAGGCTAATTGCCAGATAATGAAAGCTAACCTTATGGCAGCATTAAATCCAATAGCAATCATAGCATCCCATCCTTGAATGTTCATGCTGCACAAGTTATTTACAACAAGGTTAAAGATGCAGAAGTTGTCATATACCCAGAACGATACATATCAGTATGTTACGAATTCATGGGAAAAGGAAATATGCCAGTATTATAAGAGTAAAATTCGGCGTGTGGATTTTGAGTCGATCATTGTAACGAAAAAGGAATTGCTTATGGGTGAGATGAGGGACTCATATCACTCCTCTTCCCTAGAAATTTTGCTCTAAATTATTAATGCGATCAGCAATCCCTTCCTTATTCAAGGAAGCCAATTTTAGAACTTCAGAGGCCTTATTTCCATTGCTCAGTAGAGTAGATAAACATGCAACACCATTTGAAATGAGGTCTCACTAGGAAGATTACATCTCCATGAGAATTCTTAATGCCTTTACTTTTACAGCTATAGCTCTTATTAGGAGGGATGATTGGGAACAATACCAGATAGAGATGGCATCAACCGGGATTAAAGGGTTCTTCAGACGACCCGTTATCACCACAAGAACCATCAAGTACCAGAACTCCAAGCTGCAAAATCAATCCACCAAAACTCAATAACAAGGTGCAATACCCATACACAATACAAACGTAGTGAAACTATTTGGTGATGATGATGGAAATATTCTCCCATGAAATATCAAGACAAATCAATGGATGTCTTAATTTACCATAACATGATGGCAGAAGCCAAAGAAAGCTTGACGAATCCCCACAAGTCCGCAAATGCAAGCCACGTGAATCCACTCCAAGCACCATCCGATTTGGTTATGAAAATGTAGAGCAACTGCAAGATCACGATGAGCCACCAAGAAGTGTTGAGAGTAATGGCTGCCCCGGTCAATCCCCACCCGAGCTTCAGCATTAGGAGCCAACTGAAAAATGCATGTAACACCAGCACTATAGCTGATATCCATGTGATCACAAGGACTTTCCTCTGTGCTTGCAAGAATTTCTGTATCGGGAAATTCAGGGCGTATGCGAATAGTTGCGGTAACATCCACAGAGCGAATTTCCCTGCACCAGAATGTCACCTGAGGGTTTGGAATGGTGTATTGAAATTTAAAAAAAAAAAAATTGCAGCAGATAACCTTCTTCTCATTTCAAAACAGAAGTCCTGCGCCTCATCATCAGGTATTAGAACGATCTTTTGCAAAAGTCTACACTCCTACTTATTTTAGTTAAGTACCCCTGTACTTTCTTGAAAACTGTTCAACAAAATAAGTTTCATTTTTTTTTCTCCCTCCAGTTTTTTGCCATTCTACCTCCCGGATGTTTTGAAGTCCATGGGCATATGAGAGCTTCTTCTTTATGTACTTATATACTGCCATTAGCATGAAGAGAAAATGGATAAAAACTGAACTCTAAAAAGGCTGATGAAATAAACTGTTACGAGGGTTTCGTGGAAAGCTACTTACCATTTTCTATTAGAAAATTGAAGATTTTGAACAAACACAATCGGATCAGGTGCAATGCTGGAAACATGTTGAGGTTCTTTGAGGACATTGTCGCCACTAGAGGAGCAAGCAAGCACAGTACGTGTATTTTGAAACCGTGTGCTTTCAAATGTTTCAACAAGACAAGGGTGGTGAATGTGTGTTGCAATATTGCAAGGACAAGAGTAGCCAAAAGCACAACATCGTGTGGGATGGTGAGATCGCCAAGAGTAACCAAAAGCACAGTGTATTTTCAAATGTTTCCATTTTGGGGCATACTTTGCCGGCTTGTTCTTAGTGTATGTCTTCACAAAGATTACTACCAAATTCTATCAGTTTATCTATCACTTCGCTGGTGTCGTGAAGCGTTATTAAGAAGAAAAGAGAACTTTTTTGGATGATGCAAATCGAACGGACATGGAAAATGATATTGAACACAATGTTAATGATTGGATTCGTAGAGATTGTTTTGTTCATTTCCCTCCTATTTCAAAGACAAAGGGGCGTCTAAAGCAAAAAAAACAGAACACAAAAGGCGGAAGGGAGTGCAACTTGAGGACTTTGCAAGTGTGTTGGCCATAATATCTCTACATGTCTAGAGAAGGGGAATGCTACATTCTCAAATGGAGCAAATAAAAGGAAGAAAAAGACTTGAACAACTCAAGAATTGATCCCAATTTTTTGTTTGTAATATTGGATGAATGCTTTTGGAAGAAGCATTTATGTTTTTAACGTGGATCTCAATCTAATAAAGGAATGTTTTAATTAAGATAAGAGAAATGATAGGGACAAAAAAAAATTATCAAGAAAGTATCCCGAAAAAAGCAACTAGTAGTTGAGATTCACTTTGATGTGTGTTAATCTGATGTGTTTTCTGTTTTCTAATAGAGTTGTTTCAACCTTAGAGAGTCCCTATACAAATATGGTTAAATGAAAGAGATATCCTTAGCATATGCGGTATGCCTTACGTGCACATGCTAACAAAATCCCTTTAGTTAATCAAAATAATTGAACTATTGTCATAGGAGTATTTGGTCCACACATAAAAGGACAAACTGTAATCCAAGAAGATTAAAAAAAGAATGCAATTATTAAAAAAAAGCAGTAATTAAAAACAATATTCTAAAGGGGAAAAAAATATATGTTGAGAGAAGAGCCACGTCACCATTCAGCACAAAACTCGTACACGTTTGGAACATTGAATCTTCTTTTAGTCCTTTTTTATGAAAAAAAACATAGACTCCTCCAACAGTCCACATGTCAAAATTTTCTTTGATGATTTCTCGAGAGCCCCCTTAGGACCCCTCGGGTTATTTCGGTGAGAAATGAAAAAAAGGGGTGCGATTTCTTTTAGTGACGATAAATACTGAACTCTAAAAACGAGCGTCTTTCTTTTTTATGAAAGAAAGAAATGAAAAAAAATGGGTGCGATTTCTTTTAGTGATGAGAAAAAAGAAAGAAAGAAAAAAGGGAGTACGTTTTATCACCGTCTCATTTGGATACATCTTTTACTTTCTCTTCTTACCAAATTTCACCACTTTTGGTGAGAAACAAAAATGACTTCGTGAAGGTGTTCTTGATTCTCACCCTTTCTTTCTCGCCTCTTTAACCATCCAAACCAGGGAGAAAAAACTCTTTCCCTTCATTTCATTTCATTTATTTTTTCCCGAAAACCCCCCATCCAAAAGGGACCGTTAAAGAGACATTTTAAACAAATTAAATGGCTCAAATCACTCGGTGAGACCCGAAATGACTTTCCCGTAATCAGGTGTACATTTGGCGGACCCGTGGATTGTTTTGTCCCCAAATCCTATTGTCCTTCCTAACACAAGTATGTAGAGAGAGAGAGAGAGAGAGAGAGAGAGAGAGTAAATATTGTACCTGCGGCTTCAGAGATCTCGGTGGTCTCTCCAAAGAGCTCGAGAATGGGAGGAGAGAAGACATAGACAGGAACCAAAATACAGGCGGTGGTCAACAAGATGACCCACGATCTCTGCATGTACACCCCCAGCATCCTGTACTGTCCCGCACCGTATGCTTGCCCGCACAGCGTCTCCAACGCACTCCCCATTCCCAACTACATTCCACATTGTAGGAGTATTTCACAACAAAACCAGAAGAAAAAAATAACCCAGTTATAATCTTCCTGTCCTGTCCCAGCAAATTTATGAAGGAAGCTTTTAAGTGAAAGGAATTTGATCCTCTCCTGTTCTTAATTTATTCTTGATTTTGACCAGACGAGACAATCGTTTATTGTGGCAATTAATGATTCCGATTTATTCAAATATTCTTACGGATTTAGACCCTTTGAGCAAATTCTTTTATTGATCATAGAAATACATGCTTCAAATTTGAAATATCTCGTCTAATTTGACATTTGAACCGGAAAATTAAACCGGAGAGAATCCGAATCTATCGTTCCCCAAATGTTCCCTTTGACGTGTTTATTTCATTTCAGGACTTTGTCCTTTTTTTTTTTTTGATTAGAAAAAGGGTGGAAGGGGGCGACCAGCGTAGCAACCCCCCTTGGGCGTGACCATAGGAGCTCCCTACCCGCTGTGGAATGTTCGGTTTGAGCCATAGCTACTGTCCGAAAAAACAGGCCGTCACCACAGCACCACCTAAGTACAAATGGACATAATGCTTTATCCCCCACCCCCTTGCCACTTGACAAGGCTCGAAACCGAGACCTTGCCTGGGGATGAGGGGCACCTGCCCACCAGGCTACCACCCTCGGTGGTCAGGACTTTGTCCTTTACAAACAGTTGCAGGCTTGCAGCCTCTTTTTGTTTTTTGTTTTTTTGGGGTGGGGAGGGATTCACTTGCTACCGAACATTTCAGCTAACTTTTTGGGTGGTCTTGAATCTTGATTTAAAAGAGTAATTGATTCATATGCAATTAAGCTTTACATGGAAAACACAGTCCAATCGTAAATGAGGCCACCTTTTTGGCATTTTCTAAAAGAAAGCATTTACTACTACAATATTTCATTCTTTTCTTTTATTTTTAGAAAATTAACTTTAAAAGTGCAGACCACCAAAGATGATGATTTTCACACTCTATTTTTTGATGAGCGAACTCCATTTTTTATCCTTGAGTGAATTTTTTTTGTGTAACTTTCACACTAAAACAAGAAATAGAATGCATTAATAAAAAAAAAGGAGTACAGTATGAAAATCAATTTCCTCTACTAAATTATAGATTTTTTTTCGAGATACTATTTATCCTTTCTTGCTACAGTTACATTTTCCAAAACATTTTTTTTTGTTATAACCAGTAAGATAACAGGGGAAGAATTTATTCTCAATAAGCATATCCATGGAAAAATAGGGGAACGTTTTTTTGTTTCGCATTGTTACTTTTACCGCTCCACGTTATTAGTCTTCTACAAAACTTGTCATTTTTCAGATCACAAAATAAAGCATCTTCACTCAGATTTCTGAATTTATTTCTTTTATTAGCGTGAATTTTTTTGAAAAAAGTACAGAGAAGTGTATTCCATTTGATCGAGAAAATGACATGGGTTTCGAAAAACAATGGTGCTAATACCACACTCAAACTCATACCCAAATACACATCCATCACTCACATGAGTGGTGGGTTCCACACACACTACATACTCTATTGTGTGTATGGGGCCCACCATTCATGTGAGTGTAAAGTGTGTGTTTGGATGTGTCACTATAATTATTGCTCGAAAAACGACGGCAGAATCTGGGACGAACAAAAGAGCACTTTTCGGATGAAAAATAAAAAATACTTTCGAGAACAATCTCTTTTCTCACTAATTTAAATATCTCAATTAACTTTCTAATTAAAGAATTATACTCCACGCAAAAGTACTACAGTACTATATTCTACCGTAATGCTATAAGGACAATAATGTTATACGGCACATAGTGTTGGTTTACTAAGAAACTGTAACCGAAATAAGAATGCTGAGATGGATGTATGGTAAGAATTTGCGAGACAAAATTAGAAACGAAAACTTTCGTGGAATGGTAGAATTAGCATGATTAGGAGCTAAGATGAGAGAAAATAAACTAAGGTCTTCAGGGAGGCCAAAATTGACCTTAAAAGTGGTAGTGCGTAAAAATCTAAAGCTTACTAGATATTACGGAACACGATACCATCGACAGAGTTCAATGAAAAATACTAATTTATATAACCAACTCCAATCAATTAAGATTTAAGAGTCGATATGATTTGGTTTGGTTAATGGACAAATAGTACTCCAATGAAACAGGGGAAGTAAAAACTGGAATAACGGAATGCGTTGAAGACATAAGAAGCTTCTACTTACCATGACCCCAAAAGCAAGGCCGGCGACAACGGAATTCTCAACCGCCACGGCGGCGAGCTCGAGCTCCCCGACGAACCCGGCGAACGTCTGCGTCAGCGCGCCGAGCGAGTACTGGCATAGGGCCGTCGCAATTGTCGGCCCGGCGATCTTCCACAGCTTCTTCGACTCGATTCCAAACGCCCTCGCGACGGACGTCACCGGCTTCCCGTCCCCCTCCTCCTCCCCTTCGCCGTTGCGGCTGCTGTTCAGCAGGAGTGGAGTGTTGGCCGTGCCCATAGCTGCAACAACAATCAACTACTCCTTTCCAGAAAATGGATCACGTGTGTGTGTGTGTGTGTGGGTAGGAGTTGGGATTATGCTTATAAATAAGTTATGTACGGCCAAAATGTGAGGAGGGTTGGGTTGGATTTGTTTGTTGGGCCGGCATGGATCGGTGGTTCTTCCAAGGCAGGTAGTTGTAACCGTGGAAATGAGTTTGAAAGGGGGTTGGTCAAAGGGTGTACTAATGTATTGATTGAAGTGAGGAAGAATTAAAAGAAAGTTTTTTGTTTGTTCTGAACTAGACAATTAGTACTGCTAGTCACTGTCAGTGGTGTTTACCAAGTGATTAATGCGGGATAATTTTTTGGTTCAAACTTGTTCAGTTTATTTATTCGCATTTGTTAATTTTACGCCAAGTTTTTATGTGATATAGGTGAGTAAGGATGAGAGGAATCGAAAAAGTCAAAAATTATGAGTTTTACATAAGTACTTTGAAAAATATCCAAAGAAAAAAGCTCAAACAAATCAGTTTTTGGACATTTTCTTGAATATTTCTGAAAATACTTGTTTAAAAGTCTAATTTTTTATTTTTTCGTCCTTACCCTCCTATATTTCTCAAAAAATTGGCGTAAAACTAACAAACGCAAAAAAAAAATTGAGTAATGACAAAACTAAAAATTTTTGTACATAAGTTAATTACCAACGTGAACTTAGGATAAATTAAACTTTCGCTTCCATTAAGTTTTTTGGGCGTATTGTTTTTATTCCAAAAAAAATTTGAATTTGTTAATTTTGCGCCAAATTATGAATTATTGATTTGTCTCGACAGGAAGAATCAGAAAAATGAAACTTTTTTACTTTTACTCAAATATTTTCCGAAATATCCAAAATAAAGCATAATAGGACCCCCAAATTGTACCATTTATAGTTTTTGTTAGGAATGCCTTGTATTCTTTAGTCCCACATTGGTTAATTATGTTGTTCCCGTTTTGTAGCCTATTATAAATAGGGCTTTTGGGGGACTTCTAGGAATTATCTTTTGGGCTTTCATATTGTGGCCTTTCTAGAGTTACGGATTATAGCCGGCTCTTTGTATCTCTTCTCCACGTTGGTTAGTGAATCCTCTCTCTCCTCGCCCGTGGACGTACCCATCTTGGGGAACCACGTACATCTTGTGTCTTTGTGATTTCTTGTTTAGTTTTCAATTTCTCGTTCTTAGCTTGCATTCATAGCGTTCGTTACAACAAACTGGTATCAGAGCCTTAGGTTGCAAAAACTAGGGTTTCGTTTCCGATTGTGGCTATGGCGGCTAAATTTGAGATTGCGAAGTTTGATGGGCAGAGCAGCAGTTTCAGTCTTTGGAGAGTAAAGATGAAGGCTCTGCTAACCCAACAAGGATTGCACAAGGTTTTGTTAGGCAAGACTAGTTCTGGAATCAAAGAGGAAGATTGGGATGATACGGATGCCAAAGCTCTGAGTTCTATTCAGTTGAGTCTGGCAGATGACGTTCTTCGCGAGGTAGAAGAAGAAACTTCAGCAGCAGGAATTTGGCTGAAGTTGGAAGGCATATATATGACGAAGTCGCTCACCAACAGGTTATATCTCAAACAACGTCTTTATACGTTTCGTATGCGAGAAGGTATACCTGTTAAAGATCATTTAGACGAGTTCAATCGTATTATTATGGATCTGAAAAATATTGATAGTAAAATTGAGGATGAGGACCAAGCCCTAATTTTGCTATGTTCTTTACCACTTTCGTATGAGCACTTTGTTACAACCCTATTGTATGGCAAAGACACGATATCCATGGAGGATGTTAAGGCCAGCCTATATTCGAAAGAATTGAGGAAAAAAGTGTCAGGTGAAGGTGATGCACATGCGGAGGGTTTGTTTGTTAGGGGAAGAACAACAGAAAGGGTGGAGTCGAGTAATAGGGGAAGATCCAGATCATCAGGTAAGAAGAAGGGAAAGTGCAATTATTGCAAGAAACCCGGGCACTGGAAAAGTGACTGTTTAAAACTCAAGGAGAAGGAAAAAGAAGACCAGAAAAGGGGTAAAGTAATTGCTGGAATTGCTGAAAGTTCAGATGAGTCAGATAATGTGTTATCAGTTACAGAGGGCGATTCTCGCTCTAATACCGAGTGGGTTCTAGATTCTGGATGTTCATACCATATGTGTCCGCATAGAGAGTGGTTTTCTACTTATGAGGCGGTCAATGGTGGTACAGTTTTGATGGGCAACAACATGGCCTGTAAGACTGTTGGTTCAGGAACGATTCAGCTTAGGATGCATGACGGTATTGTTAGGACTTTATCTGAGGTTCGACATGTTCCGGATTTGAAGAAAAATCTTATATCCCTGGGTGCTCTTGATTCTCATGGTTGCAAATTCCTCGGTGAAGGTGGAGTTTTGAAAGTCTCAAGGGGTGCATTAGTACTGATGAAGGGTCAAAAGCGTAGTAACCTTTATACACTCCAGGGCAGTACAGTTTTAGGTGCTGCAGCAACGGTTGCTTCATCCAAGGTTTCAGATTCAGACTTGACTCGTTTGTGGCATATGCGCCTTGGGCATATGAGCGAGAGGGGGATGACAGTTTTGAGCAAACAGGGTTTGCTATGTGGCCAGAAAATTGAGAAACTGGATTTCTGTGAGCATTGTGTCTACGGCAAGCAGTGCAGGGTAAAATTCAGTACAGCTGTTCATCGCACCAAAGGCACGGTGGATTATTTTCACTCGGATCTTTGGGGTCCCGCAGAGGTAACTTCTAAAGGTGGTTTTCGATATTTTATGAGTATTATAGATGATTTCTCTCGTAAGGTTTGGGTGTATATGTTGAAACATAAGAGTGACGCCTTTAATACATTCAAACAGTTTAAAACTTTGATTGAGAATCAGACTGGTAAGAAAATAAAACGTTTGAGAACTGATAATGGTATGGAGTTTTGTCTTGGCGAGTTTGATAGATTTTGCAGTGATGAGGGCATTGTGAGGCATCACACAGTGAGAAAAACCCCTCAGCAAAATGGTGTGGCTGAACGAATGAACAGGACTCTTTTGGAGAAGGCACGTTGAATGTTGTCCAATTCCGGATTGGGCAAAGAATTTTGGGCTGAAGCCGTTTCCACAACATGCTATTTGGTGAACAGGTCTCCGTCGACTGCTATTGAGTGTAAGACTCCGTTTGAGGTATGGTCAGGTCATCCGGCTGATTATTCTGTGTTGCGTGTTTTTGGGTGTCCAGCTTACGCTCATGTGAATGAAGGTAAACTGGAGCCACGGGCCAAGAAGTGTATTTTCTTGGGTTATGCAGCAGGTGTCAAAGGGTACAGGTTATGGTGCTCTGATGATTTGAAGTTTTTGATCAGTAGGGATGTGACTTTTGATGAAAATTATCTGATTAAGGGGTCTAAGCAGGTTGATGATACAGTTCAGGAACATAGTGTTCCAAAGCAGGTGGAGTTTTTGGGTGAAGCTTCCGACTCAGGGAAGAAGCACATTGAGAAGCCAATTGAAGAGGAGTTCAAGAGTTCAGACACAGAGGTTGATGCATTAGTTGAGCAACCACGCACTATTGCTAAAGATAGGCCAAGGAGGGAGATTCGGCCTCCTGAAAGGTATTCAGCTTATTCTGAGATGGTGGCCTATGCTTTATCAGTTGCTGAAACAGTTGAGTATGAGGAGCCTTCAAGCTATACGGAAGCTATTTTGAGCGCTGAGTCTGCACAGTGGTTTGTTGCTATGAATGAGGAGATTGAGTCTCTTCAGAAGAATCAGACATGGGAGTTAGTAGAACCGCTGAAAGGGAAGAGGATTGTTGGATGCAAGTGGATCTTCAAGCGCAAACCAGGTATTCCAGGGGTAGAAGACGCTCGGTTTAAAGCTCGGCTAGTGGCGAAAGGATACAGCCAGAAGGAGGGTGTTGACTACAATGAGGTATTTTCACCAGTTGTAAAACATAGTTCCATTCGCACTTTACTTGCTATTGTTGCATGTTATGATCTTGAGTTAGAGCAACTTGATGTCAAAACTGCGTTTTTGCACGGCGAGCTTGAGGAACAGATTTATATGCGTCAGCCTGAGGGATTTGTTGTTTCTGGTAAGGAGGATCACGTTTGTTTACTTCGTAAGTCTTTGTATGGCCTCAAACAATCCCCTAGGCAGTGGTATAAGCGGTTTGATACTTTTATGATAAGCCAGTCATATTCTAGGAGTGAGTATGACAGTTGTGTATATTTTCGAAAACTTCCAGATGGTTCATTTGTTTATCTACTGTTGTATGTTGATGATATGCTTATTGCTGCCAAGAGTGTGTCAGAAATCAACAGGTTGAAACAACAGTTGGGTGGTGAATTTGAGATGAAAGATTTGGGTGCGGCAAAACGTATTTTGGGTATGGAGATTTGCAGAGATCGAGTAGCTGGCAAATTATTTTTGAATCAGAAGTCTTATGTTCTTAAAGTACTTGAGCGCTTTGCCATGCAGAACTTGAAGCCAGTCAGTACCCCTTTGGCAGCACACTTTCGACTTTCAGCTGAGTTGTCACCACAGTCGGAGGATGAGGAGAAGTATATGTCTCAGGTTCCATATTCGTGCGCAGTTGGGAGCCTTATGTACGCCATGGTATGTACTCGTCCTGATATTTCACATACAGTTAGAGTCGTTAGTCGTTATATGGGGCGTCCAGGAAAGGCACATTGGGAGGCTGTGAAATGGATACTACGGTATTTGTGCGGAACTGCAGGTGTTGGTCTATTGTTTGGGATTGTCAATTCTGGTGATCATGCTGTTGGTTATGTTGACTCGGATTTTGCCGGTGACCACGATAAGAGGAGGTCTCTGACAGGTTATGTCTTTACTCTGTCCGGAAGTGCCATTAGTTGGAAAGCTACTTTACAGGCTACAGTTGCGCTGTCTACAACAGAAGCGGAGTATATGGCCATTGCTGAAGCTGTGAAGGAGGCATTGTGGATGAGAGGTTTGCTTTGTGAGCTTGGTCTTGCACAGGGTGTGAGTTCAGTATTTTGTGATTCGCAGAGTGCTATACATTTGACTAAAAATCTGATGTATCATGAGAGGACTAAGCATATCGATGTCAGGTATCACTTCGTTCGGGATATCATCTCACAGAAGCAAGTTGAGGTGAAGAAAGTGGGTACGGCAGATAACCCAGCAGATATGTTGACTAAACCGGTTCCGGTTGCCAAGTTCAAGCATTGCTTGGGCTTGCTTGGTATTTGCAGTTGATCGCCCCTCGGGGGCATTTGGCGAGTGAGAGGTTAGAAGGGGATAGCTATATTTGGTGATTTGGTTCAGTGGAATTCAAGTCAAGGTGGAGAATTGTTAGGAATGCCTTGTATTCTTTAGTCCCACATTGGTTAATTATGTTGTTCCCGTTTTGTAGCCTATTATAAATAGGGCTTTTGGGGGACTTCTAGGAATTATCTTTTGGGCTTTCATATTGTGGCCTTTCTAGAGTTACGGATTATAGCCGGCTCTTTGTATCTCTTCTCCACGTTGGTTAGTGAATCCTCTCTCTCCTCGCCCGTGGACGTACCCATCTTGGGGAACCACGTACATCTTGTGTCTTTGTGATTTCTTGTTTAGTTTTTAATTTCTCGTTCTTAGCTTGCATTCATAGCGTTCGTTACAACAGTTTTAAATATATGATGAGTGATTTTGTCGCTCTCATTTTCTCTAACAACACTTCCCTTTGTGTCTCTATTATGTGATTTATTTTGTGAGAAAATTAGAGTACCGTTAGAGAAAAATAGAGTGACAAAATTAATTTTTCATGTACAATATATATGCGATCTGAAATGTTATGATACATGAAAAAGAAAACATAATAAGTGTCCATAAAAGAGAATGAACGGCTCGAATTTACACATAGAACGTAAATCCTTTTTATGGACACTTTCATGTATCCAGTGTCATGTATCTGGCTATTACGTGTGTAATGATAGTAAAATGATTAATGTCGTGCTCAATTTGGTGAGATATTGTATATGTGTAACATATGGCACACATCCATCGAACGTGTCGAATGAGTGGCCTACAAAAGTCGCATTACTAATTGGTACGATCCCTGTGTGATGATGATGTGTACTATTTCGTAGTATCATTGGATTGACATCTCTCAAGTACTAAATCTTGCGATGCCACAAGGTCTATTTTGGTATTGGCCCAATTCATCTTTCACTATTCTGAAGAAATAATAAGGCCGTGAACAAAAACTTATTTTTTTTTCTAATAATAAGGTATGTTTCATAAAAGAAAAATAAATATTTATTTTTTAAGAAAGTAATTTTAAGCTTAAAAATTACGTTCGAAACACCTTGAGCGGCTCAAATTATTAAAATTCGACCGAAAAAGAGAAATCCACATTTTAAGAAGTTTTCATTTGAAATTTTCCCTTTGATTGAATTCATGAATAGTCTACAAGTATGGGCCCACAAAATAACTACTCCCTCCGTCCCTTTTTAAATGTTCTGCTTCGTAATTCCAACTTATTAAAAAGACATCATTATTATATCTTTCACATCAATTTTTTCCTCCACTTTCCCTACTTACCCATCATCATTACACTTTTACTCACTTACTTTTTAAAATGGAATCTATTTTTAGGAATAAAATAGACAATTCACCAACTTTTACCCACTAACTTTACAAAATGGATACTTATTAAGGGACAGCCCAAAATGGAATACCGGACTATAAATAAGGGACGGAGGGAGTACGATTTTTGTTCGACCTAGGATAATTGAAATAAAATTACCTATCAAACAAAATTTGGATATCTACCATTTAGCCAGAAAATAAAGGTCTCATTTAAGGGGACTAGACGTAAGTCAAACACCAATTACCTGAAAAATAGATTACGTATCAGTAATGATACGATAGGAAGCCAAGTTATAGGAAGTTTTTCTATCTGCAACTTTACCCGTCAATTAAACATGTATCCTAAGGCCCCATTTGACAACCCTCTGAGGGGTTGGGATTGGATTGGTAGAATGAAGGTATTATCAATATTTTGTTTGTTTTCTCAAAATTGGTTCGGACTATAAATCCGGTCGGATTGCTAAGACCCTAATTTGGGATATTGCTAATACCCATTAGGACTTGGTATTCATAGTCCAATCTCAACCCCTTCTCATTATCAATCCCTTCGCATTACCAATTTCTTCTATCAATTCAATCTCATCATCTAATCATATCTCAAACAAACATGATATTAATAATCTCATCATCTAATTAATCTCATCCCAAATAAACATACTCATTATCAATCCATTCTCATTAACAATTCCTTCTCATTACCAATTCAAATCCTAATTTCATCTCCTTACGAGTCACATCCATCTTTCAATGTTATCAAAGGGAGCCTAAGTCCTATCTACTGTTGGTGAAATACATGAGTCCACAGTCCACACATGCTTCTAATGGTACTACCACGTAGTTACCGCCCCCCTCCCAAAAAATATGGTACTACCATGCATATATTATAGGTTGTGAATATAGGCTATACTGCCTATACGTATGCATACTCGTGCATAAAGACGGATCGAGAGGCAGATGAGCCTCTTTTTCTTCGTAATTGTTGTAGTTTTTTGGTGAAATTTTCGAAACTATGTAAGACAGCTGGACGGCCGGCCATCCAACGTTTTTTTTTAAAACCTGACACTTGCCGATCCAAGTTTCATTATAAGTGCATTTTACGTCATAAAAGTGCATCGAATGATTCTGACATTTACTTAGAAATAGAATTCGATGTTCAAAAGATACGTTCTATTTTTTTATAATAGAAAAACGGATGCCCAATTTGCATTTTTGCAGTTCAATATTACGATCATAGTTTTGTAATTCTATTGGTTGATAAAACAATATACTGACGTGCATGATGATAGCATTTTGCAATTTGTATTACACCATCTTCCATATATTTAATCTTTTGTAGTAATGTTGGTTCACCCAACATTCAAATCTTGAGTCTATTCTTGCTATATACGAAATGGCTAAATCCACTGAAATATTTATAAGTTTTTTTTTTTTCAATATTGTACTCATCAGTTGGGGATTAGATGGGAGTTAGTATGTTAACAACTAAAGGAGATTCGACGCCTCTCCATAGACTTGAACTTTAGACCTTCCTTTGTAAGTTAAGGAATACAATCAGATAGACTAAAAATCAAATGGACTCAAATCTAAGATCTCTCCGGACTAAGCCAAGAGATACAACTAGTTGGACTCAAATCTAAAATCTCTCGGGACTAAGCCAAGAGGTACAATTAGTTGGGCTAAGGAGCCAAAATAATCTAGTCCGTATGAAAGAGTAGGCCTGATTTTGAATTATCGACACGGATTTACGTTTAAGACCACGACACGTGTAATAATTTTGTTGCAGGGACAAGTCAACTCTGTTTGGGGGATGTTTGAAAGAGTAGGCCTGACTTGGTTTGGGGTGATTCTTTTCAAACCGATCTGAGGTCGCAAACGCGCCGAGGCAAGCCTAGCCAAACTTTGGATTTTTTAAAGTTGGCTTGTTCAAAACTAGCCTAGTTTGAGCTTTTACTAAAGGCAAATGCTAACGACCGCAATATGGCACCGGTTTGTGTAGCTCACGCGCTAGCTTTGCAGCTTTTTTGCTGTGAAAGTCAAATTCAATGTCAGAGTGTGCAACATCACTTTTACCGTGTGCACTGAAATGACATTTGTACCCTTCTTGTTGTTCCCAATTCTCACCTCATGTACTCGCTCCCACCTCATTACTTTTACAAGTACTACTTTACTCTCTCTCTCTCTCTCTCTCTCTCTCTCTCTCTCCTCTCCTCTCCTCTCCGTTTCTCTCTCTTCATCACTTTTCTGTATCTCATTTTTTATTTTCGTTCTAAAAATGTTTATAACTATTACTCCACTATTATACATATTCATTTTTTACACAAATTATATACTCAACTCTACTCGTATAAATGTACTAAATGAGATCTATATTAAATATAAAATTATTTAAAACTAAAATTTTAATTTTTCAATGTGAATTTTATATTATTGTGGCAAAATCATTTCCCATAGTATATCCTTCTGAAACAACCCAAAACAGCCCTTTTAGGAAAAAAATCAAATATAATTTTTTTTTACCTTAACTTCTAACCCCTTAAGGAAAAAAAAGCAAAAAGAAAAGAAAAAGAAAATAAAGAAGTAAGTAACACTTACAGTTGTCAGTTACATAGGAAGAACCGTAAAAACAAGTTCTGCTAGTCGTACCGACCTATTCCATACCGAAACTGTTCCGACGGTCTTGCCGGGAAGTCTCCGGCCACTGGTCGGCCGATCCGAGACGTAAAAAAATTCAAAAAAAAAAAAACCAAGGGGTCAGGCAAGAATCAATAGCATCCGATGTGTGTGGAGTGCTTGGATCGAGTACCCTATTTTTCGTGTATACGTATATACACGAAAAATAGGGTACTCAATCTAACCACCCTACACAAATCGGATGTCATTAATTCCCGTTTGGGGCCCCCTCGGCTTTTTTTTTTTTTTTGAATTTTTTGACGGCTTGAATTGGCCGTCCGGTGGCCATAGAAGGCCCGACACAGCCGTCGATACGGTTTCGGTATGAAATGGGTCGGTACGGCTAGAATTTCTGCATAAAAACTATTTGCCGAGCAAAATTTAGTTTAAAAAGAATCTAGGGGTAGTATTGTCTTTTCATATGTGTTTGCTATACACTCATTTTGGACTGACACTTGCCTTGGTACACACAAAGAAAGAACGTGCCAGCAAAACCAAAGGACCCACATAAGAACTAAAATACTACTCTGATTCCGAGGTTAAGGGGTGCAATATAGCACCCATTAGACGGACCGTTTACTAAAAGAGTTTAAAATCCAAACTCGAGCTTGGCTCACTTATTATATAAGCTTAAAATTGAGTTTGAGCTCAACTTATTTACTATCGAGCCAAGCCTATAACTAACCTCAAACTGCTTGCGGACGACACGATTGGTTTGCCGAATTAACCTGTTGTGCGTCCAAACCGGCCCTTAACGTGACTAGCATCCATTGAGTGATGTAGCCATTGATTGGAATGAGAGAGTGATTGAATTATTAATATTCAATGAATAGTATATATTCCATCGGCCCCTTTTTAAATGTTCCATTTTGTAACTCTAATTTATTAAGAAAATATCATTATTCCATCTTTTATATCAATTTTTACCTCAACTTTTCATATTTACCATCTATGCAGATATCATCATTACACTTTTACTCAATAACTTTTCAAAATGGAATATGTTTTTAGGGGCAAAATGTAAAATGTACCAACTTTTACTCATTAACTTTATAAAATGGACACTTATTAAGGGACATCCTAAAATAGAATATTAAATTTTAAAAGGGAGACGGAAGGAGTACTTATAATTTAGTAGGTTAGGCATAATAGAACCAATCATAGTGAGTTGGGACAGCTCTTGACTTATTAATTTTAGGCCGGATTAAGATGAATATTTGCAGCCAAATAAATTGAAGTGATTTTTATACTTCTCTTGTTATAATTCACTCTTTTTTTTTTTTTTGTCTTTATCCACATAAAATTACTTTCTTGTCATTTTATCAATTCATTTTTTCACACATTTAAGAGCAAGACAGAAAATTCATGAGGATAAAGACAAAAATGGAGTTTGGATTATAAAAAGAGGAGTGTGAAAATCAATTTTTCTACATAAATTATGTTCAAAAAGAAATCCAATCATATATCTTTAGTAGTAATTCCTATTTTCATTTTTACTTATCTTTTCAGTTTGACCTGTCCCAAAATGTTCATAACATTAAAAATGTAACGACTCTAATTTTTAAAAAATTTCATTTAAATGTCGTTATTTCTTTTAATTGCTTGATAATACTTTAAATATTTCTCTTAATTCCGTTAATTCGTCATAATTAAGTTTTAGTCCTTTTAAAATTCTTCTTTTGATTAAAAGCCCTACTTGGCTAGTAGAGTTAATTTTCAACCGACTAGTTGGACAAACCAAACTATCATTTCTCCTAGTTACACTTCCCGAACCCTAATTGGACCTTTTTGACCGTCTTGGAGCCCTTTGAACCCCCCCGAACCCTAATTGAACCCTTAGACTTGTAGGGGTAATCATTATACCCCATGACAAGTCATTTCAAACCCTAATATTTCTCTACCCATTGGTCCATAAATGCTAGGGAAATTTTTGACCATTTGTCATTGATTATCAAGTTGCCAATAAGGCTTTGATTTGACCATACAAAATCATGGGCCAAGGAATATCATCATTTTACTTCCAAAACTAGTTAACCTAGCCATGCATGCATGCAACCCTAGGATTTTAGCCTTAAACCTAATAACCCTAGACTTACTTTCCTCGACACACATATATATACTCTTTTATATGTATATATATACACCTATATATATATGTACCAGAGAGAGAGAGAGAGAGAGAGAGAGAGAGAGAGAGAGAGGAGGGAGGCCGGATGGGGAGAGAGAGGGGGAGTGTGTGTGTGCAAATTTTGGACACTTACACAAGCTACTACTTGACAACCCATGACTAGACCACTTTAAGTATGATCCTAGCCAATGATGTTATTCTTTCTTACAAGCCAACCCATTCTAGGATTTGACAAGCCATGGAACCTTCATTATAACCTAGGATTTGGTCTATTATTGGATTGACATGAGGAAAGGCTAGGACTTTGACTAAAGTCTTGAAATGACAAGACTATGGAGCAAATCCATGGGGAAAAGAGAGGAGAGGGAGGCCGGCCATATGGAGGGGGGAGGGAGCCAAGACTTGTGCCTATAAATAGCAAGCTCACTTCAAGTTCAACTCACACCTTCACTCCCTTGCTCTCATTCCTCTCCAAAAACCATTTCCATTTCCAGACAGCTTACTGCCCTCCACAAATCTTCCTTTTTCTCCTGCTTAAAGTAGTTTTTGGAACCAACTCCCTTCGGAAAAGTTGTAGAGCACTTCGAAACCTTCAAGTTAGACACAAGAACCATCCAAATCGGTGAAGAAATGACAAAGATATTGACATCCGAAGTTCAGTAAAAATCTCGGATTTCTATTTCCAGACAGCATACTGTCTTCTCCTTTCTCACCATTTTTCTCCTACCTAAAGTAGTTTCTAGGATCAACTTCCTTCACGAAAGTTGTAGAGCACTTCGAGAGCTTCAACTTCGACCCAAGAACGATCGTATTCGGCCAAATATCGACCAAGTTACTGTCATCCAAAGTTCGGTCCAGATTTGCAAGTTTCACCGCCCGTAGAAAATCTTCCAACTAGCTTATTCGGCCCCGACTAATTTCGGATCAAGGTAGATTTTCCCTACTCACTTCCCTAAGTATAAGTAGAATCCCTAGTCTACCAACTCTACGTATAGTATAGAATCATATATTGAAAAGTAGAATGTCCGTAAGTTCAAAGTACAACTTTCTTGATCGTTTTCTTTAGAATAGATAAGGTTATCTTTCGTTTATATCGTTTGAAATGCATGATAGTTGACGAACTTATTTTCACTAATGGAGGTATAAGCACGTTAGAACAATCGATTGGTAACTCCGAATAAACATATGTTGTTTAGAATTTCTCAAAAAGTAAGATAGAACGATTTTCGAAAGATAAGATTTTAACGCTTGATTTGAAGTATTCATATTTTGATCTTTTCGAAAATGCTTAGTAATATTGAGTTGAATGACCTTGCTAGTATAGTTCAATGAATGATTTATGCTTATTTTTGTGAAAAGTTCTACCGCGGAGTCTATGCATGAAAACGTGACACGAAAATCGAGAAAGTTAGAAACATGACACCTAGGATGTGGGTAACGAAAAGGGCGTGTTTTGAAAGGGTGAAATGTTTTGGAAACCGCAATGTGGCCGGACATGGTAGCCCATTGTGTGGTGTGTGTTTTGTGTGCCAATGGGAACCCGGGACGGCGGAACCATTGTGAGGATACTCGGAAACCCGGAATGGCGGAACCGAGGTTGGGTGTGTGGCTTGGTTATCCGCGGAGAGGAGCCAATGCAAATGTGTGCCAATGGGAAACCGGTGCGGCGGAACCATTGTGAGGATACTCGGGAACCCGGAACGGCGGAACCGAGGTTGGGTGTGTTAAAAACGGATTTTGAAAATGTTGATTAGTTATGAAAAGTGAAAATGGAGACACGGTCTATGATGAGTTGCGTAGGAGAAACACAGAAAATATGGACACCAACGATACTTGAATAGTGAATGTGGATGTGTGATTGTTACTATTCGTCGTATATGATTTACTGTTTGTAAGCTATGAGTTAGTGGGTAGGGTTTACTCTATTGAGCTTTTGTAAGCTCACGGTGTTACCTTTGGTGACCCTGACATATTATATTGGTGGCGACGCCGGTATAATGTGTCAGACCTCATAGATGAACAGGGTGAACATTATACCTTGAAAGCTTTCGGAGCCGAGGAGCTGGCCAGAATGGAAGAAGAGGCGGAGTAATAGATAGGAACCCTAGTCCACCCTCCTTTTGTTTAATAAAGTACTCTTGGGAGAATTATGTTGTAATATTGAGCCAAACTCTATTTAATTTTTCAATGAAATTGCCTATTTACGTTCCCAAAATTCGGGGCGTTACAAAAAAGGTTAAAAGCATCCAACTCTGGATTTTGTAGTTTCATATATGAATTGCTTTGCAAATGATAGTACAAAGGATGATTTTAGAAAGAGTGGTGCTAGGGACACACCCACTCACACACCCAAACACACACCCACCACTCACATGAGTGGTGGGTCCCACACACACTACACACTTTAATGTTATAGTGCACCTTTTTAGTTTTGAGTATAAGAAATATACCCACTTCTACGACGGGCCGGGATCGAGTATGAGTACAAACCTGTGGCTCGAGTTGCTTTGGTCGCTCGAAATTTCTATCTATAACCATTTTTATGCAGGTTGTTTAAAACAACATACGTAATTTTTTTGAGACATATGGGTAAGGTCCGTTTCGTTCATATATGTTAATTAATAGTGGAGTAGAAGATTTTCAAATTAAAATCCCAAAAAGCCCTTTCGAGTCTCAATTAAGGAAATTGAACGTCAAATATGAAATTGAATACTTCATTCCTTGGTTCAGAAGAAATTGCATAAATTCACTGTTTTGGATAACTTTAGGAAATCTAATCATTTGGATTTGGACTTAGGATTGCTAGTCTTCTGGTAGTACCTTTCAATTTTGATTTTGAGTTCTCCATAAAATGTCAATAACGCCCGAACCTAACTCTCATCAAAAAACTTAGAAAGTAGTAATCAAATGTGACACTTTCAAATTGACGTTTCTCAAACCTCTGACTTTTCCTCTATAACTTCTCCCCGCCAAATTTCCACTTTTTCTATATAATAAGAGAAAGAGAAATTTGTTAATGCCGAAGTCAAATTTCTCTCTCTCTCTCTCTCTCTCTCTCTCTCTCTCTCTCTCTCCAACAAAAGTGGTGGCTTGAGTGATTCACAGGATCAATGGGGAACCTATGCCATATCCATGTTGGTACTGGTAAAGGGTATGTATAATCATTCATCTCTTCCTTCTTACGCTCCGTTTGTTTCGGGCGGAAAACGTTTCCTGCCAAAAAAACCTTTCAATGGATTTTGTTAACTGGACTTTATGTATACACATCTATGCAGAAGATCAAGATTCAAGTGGAAGAGGAAACCACAAGATGTCATGGACAATGACGATGTCGCAATACACGAAGGAGTGAAGACTATCGGGGTCGAAAACTATTGTGATTTCTCCGCGGGCAGTACTCCGGACCTCTGCATTTGCATCGTGACTTGGAACATGAATGGGCAGGTGAAAACCTTTTTTTGTGTATTCCGTATCCGATTTTTCCAAGTTAATAAGATTCTATCCATCTATCGCTTCCCGTCTGTTTTTCAGATTTCTGATAATAGACCTCTTCGATCGGTTCAGCTGTTGGAAATGTTTTGTTTAATTTTTTTCCATAGACCGTAAATGATGTTTAAAAACACAAACCCGATTTCCATATGAAGCGTCACGGCTCGAATGCTTCATTTCATTTCGATACTATTTTCTATAGCGTTGGGCAAAATTATCACAATATTGAATCAACTATCCAGCTGCGTTTTTTCTACCGGAATATCCTCCATAGATTGTAACTTAATTACGTACCATCTTATAATTATACATATAGGGTAATATTGCAGGTGTCTTATGAAGATATAGAAGAGCTGGTTGGGGGAGATCGAAAGTTCCATCTGCTGGTGGTCGGCCTCCAGGAGGCGCCGCGGAACAATATTTCGCGGTTGTTGAAGGCAGCTCTACTCGAATCCCACATGTGGGTTAACTTCTTCCAATTCACTTTCTCCTTTTATATCGTTGTCGGAGGTGGCAATTTCAATCCAAACTCGTTTGCCCGCACCATCCGTTAATTTGCCACCTCTTATCGTTATCATCCATTTTCCCTTTTCTTTCTCCAGTTTGAAATTTCTTAAGTATCGCGGTCTAAGATTTTGTGGTGCATGTTCAATTTTTTCTCCCCTCCGGTTCCTCGCAAGTACAAGAATGGTCACCATCATCCTGGGAAACCAATTACTCCCTCCTTCCGGATTTAATAGATCTTTTTGGAAGTTTGTGTCACTTTTCAACCGATTATATTTTGTAATTTATAATGTTTTTATGTAATTTTAAAAATATTGTCTTATAAAACTAATTAAAATCAATCAAACAAGATCTATATTAGATATAAAATTCATTACTAATTTAAAGATATAACTTATTTTTTATCCCGTTAAGACTGAACTAGGAACTATTAAATCCAGACAGATGGAGTAATTTTTTGGAACTAAGTACGTCACGGCTAGATGTGAACACATCACAATTTTGGTGGATTCATTTATTGTACAAGTTTTCTTCTGCAAAACATTGGCACAGCAAATACGGAACCGGGATATTTTCGTGTAGAGTCAAACGCCTAGAAAAGTATATAGCGTTTTTCTACATTGTATTAGTGTTGCTGTAATGCGAAGTGTCTCCTGATCGATTTATGAATGTGTTCAACTCTAAAATGTGTATGGAAATTTGAACTTTTAAGTAATTAATTTTTCTCCTTAAATCGCAAACACAACTCTAAGTGTCTTTTCTCTTTTTATTTATTTATTTATTTTTGAATCATTGAAGCCTGTTACGGAAAGCCACCATGCAATCCTTGCAGCTGTATGTATTTGGACCAAAGAATTCAGAATTATTCACAAATGGTCAGCGTTTTTTTCCCCCCCAATCTCGAGTACTTAATTAAGCTTAAGCTTGAAATAATAATTTGCTCTAATTCTCATAAATTTCTGATAATTTGTAGAACTAAAGATGGATAAGTACGCGGTTGGGGGATGTGGAGGTTTAATTAGGAGAAAGAAAGGGGCTGTTGGTATCAGAATCAACTTCAAAGGAATCCGCATGGAGTTCATCTCTTGTCATCTCTCTGGTAATTTTGAGGAGACATTCCCAAAATACTTTTCGGAAACACGGGTGTGTGATTCACAATTCACGTCACATTGGAGTTAACCGAGACCGCACACCCGTATTTCCGAACAAATTCCGTTAAACTATTACGGTTCCCTAACAGTTTCGAAAATTTAATGATTTGATTTTTTTTAACATTTTATGTTAAATGTATTTTGTTACAATTGCAGCCCACACTAGTAATGTGGAGGAGAGAAATTCACAGTTCAGGCACATATCAAACTCCCTCTTCTCAAAGAACTGGAACCCATATGCCAGGCCTGCCCAAATCACCATATGGTTAGGAGATCTCAACTACAGGTTGCAGGGTATCAACACATTTCCAGCCAGAAACCTAATAAATGAAAATCTTCAACAAGTGAGTCATGCGACACGCTCGAATATTTGCGCGTAACTATTTATGTAGTATTGGAAGTTTATTTATGCTTTACGGTGTTACTTTTTTCTCTCGATTGATCGCTCCAGTTACTCACGAGTAAAGATCAACTCTTGCAAGAGGCTGAAAGAGGACAGATTTTCGATGGATATTGCGAGGGGACATTGGCATTCAAACCAACGTATAAATATGACATTGGAAGCACCAGTTATGATACAAGTCACAAAGTAAGTATGCATTTCTTCCTCACCCTTCCTCCTTAGTTACATGGTAGTATTTAAATTGATAGCATGTAATATGAATGATGAGTACTTTTTCGTCGTTAGTAAAAAACTCTTGTGGGGTCATTGGACGCTTATCGGGTCATTATAATTTTAGGGTCCTGCAATAAGTAAAGATGCCCATAACGCGGCTTGGATATTTGTTTGTCATAAGTATGTGTAAATTTACAAATTCAGATCAGCACTTTTCATACATCTGGTTTTGTTGATCATTGATTCATTATGTTTCTTCTTGATTTACAGGTAAGAGTACCATCATGGACGGATCGAATATTGTTCAAAATCGAAGATTCAGAAACAATCAATGCGTGTCTGCACTCTTACGAATCGATAGAGACGATCAACAGTTCGGATCATAGACCGGTTAAAGCTCACCTCTGCTTAAAGATTAATAAACAGTCCTCACCTATATATTAGCAAGAAATCAGTTGTCTTGGTATAAAAGTGTAATCTTGACTTTAATTGTGATCTTACTGGAATTTATAAGCTTAACCCGAATTTATTGTACTGATTAACACTACTAATTAATTGAATGGTTCTGGACAATTTTCCGCTTATGGATCATCTAATAAAGTTTGGGCGTTGCTACTTAATTAATTGTAGTAGAAGGTTTCCAACCATATTTTCACACCAAATTACAAAGTGGAGTAATAACCCAAAGATTTGGCCCAGTGGTTAAATATATGAGATTTAGGGATTTGATATCTCTCCTAAGGTTTGGTGGCGTCTCTCTCTCTCTCCACGGCATTGATGGACTCTGAAGTTTCGAATGCACAAAACTCTAAGAAGACATCAGCATGTTTAAAGCCTCAACAATCAGCGGGTTCGAAACAACAATTTTTTTCGAAGAACCCATTTCTTCTATTTGGTTTCTACGATTTTGTTTGATTTGCGTTGTTTGTAGCTAGCCTTGGACATCCTTCCGCCAATTTGTTTTTAGATCAGTCGAAAATTGATCGCACCAAACGAACTGATGAACTGATTCAATTTAACCTAACAAAATTAACATAAATACTGAGTATATTGGAATACTTGGGGTTGAGCAAGGACTTTGTCTGCCGCTGATATCTTCAAGGCCTATAATTTGGACCTCTCTCATCTTGCACGTTGCAAATTCACCGAAAGAACTCAAACAAAACCGAATAAGGATACACGTCGATGGCCAAGCGAAAACAACAATGCTACTCACATAACAATTCAAACACAACAACTTATACAACCTCTCACATACATGTGGGGCCCACACATAGTAGTGTGTGTGTGGAGCCCACATGTATGTGAGAGGTTGTGTTTGGTGTTGTGTGAGTATCATTTTTTGAGCGAAAATCAATCGCAGGCCTAGAAATATTCATGAATTCCCTATAGAGACTTTGAGAGACTCCTGGTTCCGCTATTTGGGCTTGGCGGAATTAGGTCTGATTTGAGGTCTAAGGACTTTGCGGGCTTAATTGTACTAACAAATAAGCTCTCCTCCTAATGGGCTAGTCTACCCAAGTATGAAGCCTTTTACTCGCAAAATTGTTTAAAATGGCTAACGCTCAACTCTCAATTCTCGCTCTGTTTTTGTGTTCTTAATCCTTGCACTAACAAATTTTAGTTTTTTTTATCGCCCTAATGAATTTTAGTTATTTGGGTAGTTTTGAAAAAATGCTTTTATGCTCACGCTCCTGCACCTACACTCATCCACGCATTATGTAACTTATAGAGTGGTTTGTAGCATGTCATGACTCATGTATTCCTGTCAATACCCAAAATGGTACGCCAATCAAATGATGCCACATGGCAGTTATTTTATATTTTGACAAAAAGTCAACAGCTATGAGTCAAGCATTGTATGAAATAATGGGTATTTGACCACACCGAATCACTCCTCTTTCTCCCTCTCCAACCAAATTGTGGGAGTCATCACCTCTCTTTAACAACTACGTAGGTTCGAGTCCCGGGAGGCACATGTGTGCAGGTACCCGGTGGTGCCATTAAAGGCTTTGATTCGAATCCGTAGTTGGACCGAAGAGGGGGATTTCTCGCCGCTGTGCACTAGGTGGTGCCGTGGTGACAGCCCGTTCTCCCGAACGGTAGCTATAGCTCGAACCGGACATTCCATGGCGGGTTGGGAGCCCCTATGGTCACGCCCAGAGAGGAGTTGCTATGCTGATTGTCCCCTCCTACCATTTTTGATGATTAAAAAAAAAAAAGGGTAAACCAAAAGAAAAAGAAAAAGAAAAAGAAAAAGGGGTGGACAAAAAGATTTGTGGTGTTTAATATTGGTGCGCTTAATTCTTCCATCTGTAGACTCTGTCAATCAATCTGATCATTCATTCAAAATAAGAGCCGGCCCACGAACAAGTCCTGCAAGTCCTTGGGTTTGGGTAACCGCGGGTTAGGACAATCAAAAAAAATTTTTGAAAGGCAAATTTTTTTATTAACCTCTGCAATTTATAAAGATTAGTAGGAACAAGAAGTGATGACATCATATTTTTAACTCGAGACCCAACCGACTCAACCGAGTAAACAACGCTAAGAATAATCCTATACCCATTCGAGACCCAAATCCCAAATTTAGCAAAACACATCTTGGGCCGTCATTTTTCCTTGATAATTAATTAATACCCGCTTAAGACATTTTCAGCATTAACAAATGTTCTTAACTTGTCATTGGGGTGCATTAATTATCAAAACATGTCATTGGCTTTTATTTTCTCATTATCAAAACACGTCATTAGCCGTCATTTCCCCAATACCTAAAAGGCCTAAAAGCCCAAATAATAGAATAAGCCCAAACAATGGAAGCCCAAATCAAATCCTAACAGCTACAAACCCTAACAGTGTCGGCGCCGCTCCATCCCACCGCCAACACCTCCACACGGCGAGACTCCACACGCCGTTAAGCAAAGAACTGGTCAAACCCAACAGAAGGATCAGTGGGAGAAGTGCAGACAACTCCACCACCGAGATCGGACCTCGCCGTTAAGCAAACCGACTACCCCAACAGCATAGACTGGCGGTCGATCAGGAGACGGAAGAGATACATGGGAGGAAGCAAAGCGCCACCGAAACCGCGCCACGAGCAGATCAGGGGAGTAGCACGCAGGAGGAGACCGCCGACGGTCCACTGCCGCGAGACCAGTCATCGTGAACTTGTGCATTTACAGATCCCAAAAACAAAACCGAAAAAGCACACGAGCCCAATGCCGAAGAGACCGCCATAAACTCCCACGATCGCCAACCTTACCTGCAAAACAGAGGGTAAGATAAAAAAACGAAAGAGGCCCGGGGGAGGAGGAAAGGAGGAACACCTCCCTTGGACAGCAGCAGCCTAAGCAGTGGTTTCGAGAAAAGGGAGTCGAAGTGTTTTCTAGAGAGAGAGGGGGATGATATATCTCTCTCTATATTACTCCCTCCGTCCCAAATTAGATGTCAATTTTGGATATCCGTGTCAATTTCAATTCCTTATATCTTTCAATATGGATCTAAAAAAATATGCAATATGGATCTTGTTTGATAGTTGTTGATTAGTTCTATTATACAAAGTTTTCAAACTCATGAAAAATATAAGGGACGAAAAATGACACAAGTTTCAAAAATTGTCATCAATTTTAGGACAGAGGAAATACTACTACTAATACTTTGACGAAGATGTTGCAAGAAGGTTGCATTTGGTTTATTCGGTGTGTGAAACAGGTTCGACTCTTGTTGGATGCAAATTCAAGTGTAGAGAAAGATGCTAGAGGAAAATCTTTGTCGGTTTATTGTCAACAACATGTGGATAAGATGAGACTTATGGGACGTGGGTTCAAGTCCTGTGCCATTTATTAAGGCTTCGATTTGTTTTGAAGTAAAATATTTTATAATATAAAATATTTTTAAAATAAATAAATTTTAATTTTAATTATAATGGAGTAGTTAATAGTTATGAATTTTTAATAACCAAAGTATATATGAGTAATACAGAGCTAGTAAAATTTGTTACAGTTGGGGTGTGCAAATTACCCGCGGGTTCGACCTGATCCGAAGGGTTTCGGACAGCTCAGAAGCAGTGATTCGGTTGGTTACGGTCTGAGATGTGCAGAATTTTCGATTTTCGATTGGGTCCGGGTCGGCGCTTAGTCGAACCCGACCACATATATATATATATATACACACACACACAGTCCGTCTCCCATAAGGACCACCTTATTTTAATAAAATGCTGACCTCCCTTTCCCGATTGAATTTCGATGATCCGTGCCGCTTAATGTGTTCAAAACATGATTTTAAGGGTACCCGTGAAAAATCAGTAAAAAAAATGACCGGGAAGGGCTTCATCAAAGCAGTTTTTGTTTGTTTTTTATCGAATGGTTCAAACAAAAACTGCTCGGATGAAGCCCTTTCCAGTCATTTTTTTTGCCGATTTCTCGCGGATACCCTTAAAATCACGTTCTGAACACATTGAGTGGCTCGGATCATCGAAATTCGATCGGAAAATAGGAGAAATGAGGAGGTCCGTATTTTAACTAAAATAAGGACTCCCTCATTTGAGACTGACTGTGTGTATCTATATAATATGACAGGGAGGTTTTTGAATCCCTAAAATTCCTCCTATATTTTGGACCCTACGATTGGTACACATTTTTCATACGGCTGAGATCTACGGATAGAAGGGCTAACGATATATTTAGAAAGGATGGTACAAATATTTATGGTCCTTTTAATTACCCGAAATCACAGGACGATTGAAATAATATATTTGGAAAGTATGTTGACATTTACAGTTTAAATAAGATCAAACGATTTTTTCTTTCTTTTTAATCAATAAGATCAATTAGTGCAATCATACCATCTTACACCTTCTATAATACCTTCTCAGCAAGCCGAATATCTATATAATATGACAGAGAAGTGTTTGAATCCAAAAAACAGCCAACGCTTAAGATTTATCCCATCCTTCTATATAAATCTAGACCGTTGGCTTAATTGATGTAGTGCTCTCTCCCTCTCCCTCTACTACAATTCTGTCATTACCATTTTAAGAACCCAACAATTATTCAATTCCTACAGGATTTACAGCATTAAATAAAATTTGGAAAGTCATCACCTAATCTCTCTCTCTCTCTCTCTCTCTCTCTCTCTCTCTCTCTCTCTCTCTCTCAGTAAAAGGAAACATATCTTTTTGTGTAGTGAAAGAACATTAAATAAAATTTGGAAAGTCATCACCTAATCTCTCTCTCTCTCTCTCTCTCTCTCTCTCTCTCAGTAAAAGGAAACATATCTTTTTGTGTAGTGAAAGAACATTAAATAAAATTTGGAAAGTCATCACCTAATCTCTCTCTCTCTCTCTCTCTCTCTCTCTCTCTCTCTCTCTCTCAGTAAAAGGAAACATATCTTTTTGTGTAGTGAAAGAAGATTAAATAAAATTTGGAAAGTCATCACCTAATCTCTCTCTCTCTCTCTCTCTCTCTCTCTCTCTCTCAGTAAAAGGAAACATCTTTTTGTGTAGTGAAAGAAGTAATTTATGCCATATCTCTTCCCATAGCTAAAAGGTACGTTAAATAATAATTCCTTAAATGGTGGACAAAATAATCGATATACCTACGTACATGATATCCTTTGCAATATAACCTCAAATTGCACGTGATATCCTTTCCATACACGGTTAGCATTTCCTTTCTAATTTACTCTTTCCCTCTCACTCCACAAGTAAACTATTATTCTTCTTTACTCTCTCCCTCTCTCCTCCTTCAGTTCAATACCACCACCCCACCAAAAATTACCTAATTCCGCTTCAATACCACCACCCCACCAAAAATTACCTAATTCCGCTTCCAAGACTGCAAGAATTGAGGTGAGTGGTTCCTAGATTTTTTTTTCATAGGCGGTCTCTAGATGTTTTCACGGTTTCTCGATTTTTTTGGTTTGAGATGTGGGTCTCTTAATTTTGTTAAGAACCATCACTCCATTTGTCCGAAAAGATCCAAAGCTCAAATTGGACCAGTAGCTTTCGTTGTCTTCAAAATGTGTTACGCCGTGCCTTCAGGCGCGGGCATTCGCTAGTATATATATATATAACACTACATTATAAGGCATATATATACATACACACACATATATTACAACCCTAATCCCTTGTCACTGTCGGTCTCCCACTTTCCTTTTCCCAAACGAAAAAAGCCAAAGCCAGCCCCCAAGTCTCAGTACACCCCCACGCTCCTCCACTCCAGATCTGATGCTGTCACCGTGAGCCTCCTCCGTGAGCCGTCCAGTCCACCGTCTCTCTCTCAGTTTCTCAACAGACGCAAACCGTCCAGCGTCCACGACTCCACCGATCTGCAAATCGGTAAATTTTCTGCATTTTCTTTGCTTTACTCGTCAGTCTCCTCCAATCTGCAATTTCGTTGTGCGACTTCTGCCTTTGGCCAACCTGACCGACCCGCCTCGATGAAAAGAATCAGTTTCCCAGACGGTTCTTCCAGTTACACGGTTTCGGTTGTAGAAATTGTCAACCCGACCAGTCGGGTCGGGTGGCGGGTCAAACCCGCCCCGCCCCGCGCCCCTAGTTACAGGGGTAGATTTGACCCTATTTGATACTACTACGATCATTAATGGGACTGGGGGAAGCTGCTGTGCAGCTTCGTGCTGCACAGCGTGCTGCACACCCGCTGGCAAGCCTTGCCGGCATCGGTCCGGCGATCGGAGACGTTCACCGCGTAGAGCTCATCGAGTTCTACGTGTACGCCAAAAATCAGCTTGATCAAATATTGTTAAGTGCCTCATTGGAAAATATATAACTTGAAAAAAATAAATCCTAATGGATACAAAACACTGGATCAAAACCACTGAAACCATTTTTTTCAAGTTATATGTGTTCAGATGAGACACTTATCGATATTTGATCGAGCTGATTTTGGGCGCATGCGCAGAACTCGACGAGCTCTACGCGCTGAACGTCTCCGATCGCCAGACCGATGCCGGCAAGGCTCCCCAGCGGGTGCGCAGCACGCTGTGCAGCACGAAGCTGCACAGCAGCTTCCCCCAGTCCATCATTAATGAGAGTATTTGGAGAACTCTTAATTTACGAATGTACGGCATTAATTATCCTTCCAAGTTAGAAGGGTGCATACCAACTTTTACCTCATTTAATACGGTTAAAATTGTGCCCCAGGGACATCCGTTAGAATTGGCCAATTTTTTTTTTACTTATGTCATTTTATTTTTTATAACTTAATAATAAGCGGGCAATTAAGTTTGGGTTTGGCTTGGACAATCCAAACATTGGAGCCGGCCAAATTACTACAAACTACTATGACGTGATTCAACATCTTAGTCGTATAATCACATTCATTTGTTTTACTTAGTAGTACTAGGTTCTTCGTTCGTGCAAGGCACGAATGCCATGCCCGTCGAAAGGAAGAAGTTATGTTTGAGGGCAATAATTTTTTTGGGTTTTAGCTGCATAGTTGAAACTGTAAGAAGCAGCGGGTAATAGCTACGAAGGCACAGCACATGTATTGATCAAAACAGCCAAGGCATTAGTTCTTCCTTGCATATAGAAATTACATACTGTGCAATCTATTGGCAGCTGTTGCAGTAGCATAAGCACAGAAAAGTTTGCAGTAGTTATAGGTAGATGGTTTTAAAGTAGCAAAAGGGTTATTTGCAGACGTTGTAGGTGCACAGCTGCCAGAAAGTCTATGTGCAAGGTACAAATGTCATGTCCGTTAAAGAGGAAAAGCAACACACCAAACGCAAAACACCATCCACATGCACATTCATGTTTCACGATAGTTTCAAAAACTTGAATGTCTAAGTAAAAACAAATCTACACATATTGGGAGTTCTCCTTTGAATCATTCTTCCGCGACTGTTGTGTGAGCTACATTGCCAAGCTTTAAAGAATTTTGAACATTTCCTGTAACAAAATAATTTAAACAATAGAGTAAATCTAACAAAAGTGGCCAAAAGAATAAATACAACTAAACAATCGAATATTAGAAAATGAAATCCAAAGAGCTCGTGGTTTGGAAATTTTACATTTTCCCGTATATTTTGCAAAATGCATTTCAGCCAATATTTTTTCCAGTGACTTTTTCGTCAGCAACATCGTCTAGATGCAAAGCCTTAAAGCATGGAGCCCAATTTATCTGAATTCATCAAAAAATGGCAATGTGGTGCATAAAGATGTGATATTCCTAGAATAGACAGCAAATGTCTGACAAACAAATGAACTTAATCAATGTAACAAAGTGTATGACAAACTGCTAATTGGGACAACCAAGTTGGGAGACCAAGCCACAAATTTAAATGCAATGTAAAAACATGTTAAATAAACACCCTTGTCCAACACCTTGAATGCGTCCTCAGCTGGCAGTCGAAGGGCTTGGGCCTGAGGTGTTTGGACATGAGGTCAAAATAACGAAAAAATACAATGGACTTGAGCTGGGCTTGGGTCGGGTTGCCGCGCTAGGATCGCATCAGGATTCTGAGTTCCGATGGGGCGATCCTTCTCTCTCTCTCTCTAAACCGGAGGAAGAAAAGGGGAGGGGGAGAGGTGGCTTGATTTGGTCCACGTTTTCCGCATGAGCCAAATAGACAGAATTACCCTCCTCATCAAAACCAGTAGCTCCCTAATTGAGGGGCAAATGTGTCCCAAATTGAAAAATGGCAACCCAAAACAACTTCTTTTTACACAGGCAGGAAATTAAAAAATTAAAAAATGTAGCAAACCATCGCCAAAACATTCTCTAAAGAGGTCACCATTAACAAGACTGAAGAAACCCCCACATAACACAGTATAAAAAATGGAATCGATTTGACACAAACCCAAAAATGCACCCAAAATATTTAACGAAAACAAAGCAGACAAATGATTCTTCATTTGTATTGCCATACAAGAATGTAGAGAGCTAAATAATTCGGTGAAATGGTTACCTCCACACACCAGTAGAATGCCAAAATAAATCAATCTAGATTGAACTTATGCATCCCAAAGTCCCAAGCGGAGTCTAACCTGCAAAATCAATATTAAAAAGAGATGTACCACACCCACATACACCACACAAATGCGACAAATAACTAAATTGACACAGAAACCAGCAGGATGCCAAGTAGGTTTAGCTATGGTAAACAAACCTTGGACTTGAATAGGAAAATTTCAGAACGTACACGGTTACCCTCCCTCTCCAATGACTTCATTCTTCTTGCCTCGTTATTTCTCTTTTCATTGAGCACCTTCAATTCACTGTGCTGATGACTATTAATTTCTTTTCGTGCACCTAAATTAGTTTCCAATTCCTTGATATATCTTTCCTTTTCGGTAAGACATGATTCAAGCTCCTGTCCTTGGAAATCAAAACAACAAACAAAGACCCCATTAGGAACGAAAATTTCCTGGAGCAACAAATAAAACAGGTTTGGATCTGCAAAAGCTTAAAAGGGATTGTGTCCTGTGAATCTATTTAGTTCATTGAAACCTCTGTTAGGGCCAAAAAGGTGAATACCAAATGAAATCACTATGATTGCCATTTATGCAAGTATATCCAGCCAAATTGCAGGGAATAAGTTTTGATTAGTTGGTATTTGTGTAATGCCATATTTACCAGAACACAATGGAGAGGAATTAAACTAAAGCAAATCTCTTTTCATATTTATCTTTGTGTCACTAAATGAAAACTAAACATGAATAGGGGCATCACATGTGAAAAATGCAAACAATTCACTACTCATATGGGAAAGAAGATAAAATTTTCTTCTATGAATAATAGCAGCCAGCTGTGCAAATTTCTGAAAGCAGACAATGTGAGGAGTCCAAACGAACATGAAATATAACAATTGACCAAGTGGAAGCAAATGCATTTACATAATTCAAAATGTAAAATCATCATTTTAAAATGGCACGAAGCATCTAATCATGCGAAACTACAGCGTTGAGAGTCAATCTTGCAAAAAAGAATACGCACCATACTATCTATATTCTCAACATAATTAGAGTGCCAAACATGTGGAGCAATCGGGCATAACAGAGAAACAGTTCTAATTGTTGTTGCTCCTGCATTCTGAAAAGTTTTAGCTTTGAAAATCTGAACTCAAAAGAGAGAGAAGAGGTGTGAGAGAAATGTTGGAGTTCAAAGACAAACAAATAAAATTTACACAACTAAAAATAAACAGAAATTATGCGAAATGGGAAATAGAACTTACTGTTAGCAAAACATTAAATAGGAAAAGATCATTAACCTCAATGTGTCATATACAACTGTAAAAATACATTGTCAATTTCTTCAACTTGCAAGTTTAACAGGTCCAAATTGGGAAAAAAGAAAATAAAAGAAGATGGCCGGCTAACTCCTCCGACTAATTTTAGCCTCAACTACTGTTAGGTTCTCTAAACTTGAAGTAAAATTTGCTTCGACATATTTTTTTTGGTCAAACGTAAATTATGCTTCGACATTGAATGTATATGAAATGAACTATTAGAAAATAAACAGAACAAAACTGAAATGTTCAAAACTAATGGCATAATATCGTCTGATTCAACATTCCTCTAATCTCCGGCCTTAACTGACCATTCTTGAGTTTAAAAAAATGCCTCCAACCCAGGACTAATGTCCTTCACAATAACAATAAGTTTACAAGAGTAGCCATGGACTCACATACTTAAACTTCTAAGCAAGTCCAATTCCATATTACCCACTATTTTCAGCAAAGATGTAAACCCTTGGAATATCCGGAGAAGTATGTAAAAATCAAGGAATAAGTTCACAATGGACATGCCTCAACAAATTAGGTATGAAATGATAGATAAATAAATGAGTAAATACAATTGAATGAAACAAAGTAATGAAACCAGTGGCGCATTTATGTTAATCAAGGGCGAAACTTATTTCTGGTACCAACAACAAACCACACCTAAAAAGAATAAAAATAATGTAAGGTTCTCAAAATACAAGAGTTCCCAATCATGGCAGGGACAATAATGGGTAAAGCAATATATTTAATCCTTATAAAATTTAGTTGAAACAAATTTAATACATAATATGCATGTCAATGAATCATCAAAATAATGATACCTTGAAGACTATAACGAACAAATGAGCGACAAACAACTGAATCCAACTAATCAACTAATTTACTCTTCAAATCTCATTCAAAGGTACCGCCCAAAGATAGAATTTCACCTTAATCACACACAAAGTTGCTAAACGGTCTGTAGTAGAGGTGTCCAGGGGCTCTATGAGTTGACACAACAGCAATTGTTCTCATTCTACCGGCGGTTTCCACAGCAAAAAACTCCATTCAAGGCCAGATGGCTTTGACGTTCCACACGGATCCAACGCACAAAGGGGACCTGAACTACCATTGCCATGAAACAACAATCAAAATATAAATTTAGTGAATCAATACCAAGGGTTTAAGCCATGCACAAAGAAACCACACAAAAAAAAATGGCAGGCAATAACACTATTTAGCTAAATCAATGACAAATTAACAACTGAGAAAAATCATGAAACTATAAACACTTTTTGGAACCCGCATTTACACCGGAACACAAAAATCGCAAAATCCCAGTCGGAGAATGTACCAAACATGAGTGAACCCACCACAAAAGCACATATTAAAGACAGCGGCAAATTATCTAAATAGATGCATCTAAGAAACCAAAGAACTACAGCAAACCAGAAAACCCTTAACACTAAAATTGAGCAAAGTTGCTCTCAAAATAAACACTACTCCAATTTTTTTGAAGATGAAAACAGCGGAAACTTCAATATCTAACAAATTCCCCAAAAAGAGTTGCAAAATAACACATCGCAACTTCAATATCTAACAATTTCCCCAAAAACAGTTGCAGAACAACACATAGCAAGACAAAACGATGAGAACACGTAGATCTTTTGCACATCAACCCGAAAACCCCAAACACGCAAACCACGACCAAAAAAATGGGAACATGGTATTTTAGAACACGGCATCGCCTACAGCCAACAAGGGAAGAAATGGTCTTCCAACTGGAACTAAATTATCTACACTTCTACAAGAACGATCTGGAAGCATGCAACGGCTCAGAGTGGGCAAATCTCCAAAACGGGAAAACAAAATCGATAAATACAAACATGGGAAGATAGAATGATAGAAACACTTACCTCTTTCGTGATCAAACAACGATGTGCAAAACAACGGGGATCCAGATCTTTGTCAAGCTTTCGCAAACCTATCCTTCATCGAGAGAGAGAACAACGCACATGAAACCCTAGCCCTTTTTTTCTTGCGAAGAAGAATGCCTTGAGCACACCCCAAAGAAGAATCCAGATGCCTGGTAACTATGGGCGGCGAGAGAGAGACAGGGGTATATGTGCGTTTGTGTTGTGAGAGACAGAGAGAGTGAAGAGGCAGTCAGCTCTGGACGGCAAGCGGCAACGCTGTTGAAGGCTAGAACCCACAAAATCGCCTCAAAACTTCTCTCTCTCTCTCTAATCAGAAGACGAAGAGAAGAAAAAGGGAGGGGGAGACGTGGCTTGATGCCGTCCACTTTTTTTACATAGGCTGAAAAAGACCGAATTACCCATGTGGCTAAGCTTGCACTATTTGCAATTGAGGGGCAAATTCGTCCCAAATTAGAAATTGACCTCCGAAAAACTCCTCCTTTTTATATAGGAGGAGGATATAAATAACTCGATAATATGTCCATGACAAATGTTTTCAAATGCTCCTTTATACTTGGAAATATTCAATTGATTTAGTTTTTTCACATAAGCAATTATAGCTACACTCTTAACTAATGCACGCTATGAATGACCAATTTGGGCTCACTATGTAATTTCCAACAATGTAAGAGAAGATACACGCTAGGAAATTCAGTTAAACATGGAGATCAAATTATGAGCTTAATTTTTTTTACCTGGCCTACAAGTTTTTCTTTATTCCATATGTGGTAGATCTTAGATTAGTGAAACTCATCACAACTTAGGAAAGCAACGGCTTTTAGACATGATGGGTTACTGATTTCCATGCCATTCCCAACAGGGAAAATAGAATCCAGAACACATCGGGTTATGATTCCTGTATAAATCCATGGGTAAACTATAGTTAACCCCCTCTAACTAAGCCTCGCGTGCACTTTGTCCCCTCTAACTTATTTTTTTGGCACTCAACCCCTCTAACTAACTGAAATTCAAACGGTCATAACTTCAAACGGTCATAACTTCTTCGTCCGAAATCGAAAACATGCAAATTATATATCAATTTCGAGGTCTCGAAGTCACCTTTCTAATGACAACAAAATCACATCACGATTCAAAGCACATAGAAAGTTATGATCAAAAGAGTAAGGGCTGGTAAACAGAAAGACCGTTTTGATCATAACTTTCTGTGTGCTTTGAATCGTGATGTGATTTTGGTGTCATTAGAAAGCTGACTTCAAGACCTCGAAGTCGATATACAATTTGCATGTTTTCAATTTCAGATGAAGAAGTTATGACCGTTTGAAGTTCAATTAGTTAGAGGGGGTTGAGTGTCAAAACAAAAAGGTAGAGGAGGCAAAGTGCATGTGAAGCTTAGTTAGAGGGGGTTAACTGTAGTTTACCCTAAATCCATCACCAATTAGGAAAACAGTAGTTAGTTTCCGTGTATGATGGGTTATTGAAATCAATGCCGTTCCAACTTGGAAAATAGAATCCCAATCGAGTTATGATTACCATATAATTGCAAGCATTCATAAATTTATATATTTTGTTCCCACTACTATATATTTTGTGGATGGAAAGAAAAAGAAGGAAAATTTTAAAAAATTTCTCTTCCTTCGTTCGGAATTGGATGAGCAATTCTCCCTTTCCCCTCAAGTTAAGCTTCGAAACTACTCAATTTGAGTTCACACTGCATGCTCTGAACTTTTGCCCCTTTAAGTTGTGTTCATCTTTAATGAAATTTTGTGACTCATTTTATTTTGGGTGTATGGACACCCACGAGTTTTGTGATTCTTTGAATTTTTGTGACCAGACACTGTTCGTTTTGGGGTCTCAAAACTCAACTCTTCTCTCTGCGCACGGTCCCCAATAATTTTTTCCTACTTGTGCTGACGCCACGATGGCTGGCCCATGAATTTTTTCTTGGGTCGCACTACTTTGTGCTATCAAAATTATGTGTATGAACCTACATAAATATATGATAGATAAAAATGTTCGATTTTCTTCAACTACATAAAAAGTAGGTGAACTTTTAATATGAATTTGATCGTCATTTTAATATTATTATTACATCAGGTTATCAACTTTTAAAACCTGATCCAAGTGGGTTTAACACAATTTAGGTTAAGAATTTATATTATCTTAAAATTCTTAGGTTTAACACAATTTAGTTGTAAATTAGTTTGATTATACTACCAGAACAAATGCTTGCAATCCGTTTAGTGCAAGTAGAACTTATTCATCATACAACGAAGGAGCCCAAAGACAGTACAAATTACATCATAAAATACATGATTGAACAAGGACCCAAATTGAACCCGTTAAATTTCAATCAGTGACCCAGCCCAAATTAATAGTATCAGTTTCAAACCCAATTGATCGACTCCTATAGTAAAACAATCAGAACATGATCGATTGCAGCTCCTTCCAACGACAACAAAAAAACTCCTACGTACCAACTACAAGAAGATCTTGTACAGTTGTACTCCACTATTAATTACGGAGTAATATATATATATGAACGAAACGGAATCTATCCATGTCTCAAAAAAATTACGTATGTTGTTTTAAACAACCTGCATAAAAATGGGCTGGTCTTAAATAGAAATTTGGAGCGACCAAAGAAACTCGAGCTACAGATTTGTACTCGTACTCGATCCCGGCCCGTCATAGAAGTGGGTTTATTTTTAATGGGGAGTCTGAGTTTCTCAAATGAATCATATATTTCTTATACTCAAAACTAAAAAGGTACACTATAATGTAAATTTCTAAAACAATCAGAACACGATCGATTGCAGGGCACTCCACTCTCCTTCCAACAAAAGAAAAAAAAACTCTACGTACCAACTACAACAAGAAGAACCTGTTCAACAATGACCACTGCTAGTGCAGTTGGTTGTCTCATTTTCCTCTTTCGTGGAGACCTCGGTTTGAGCTCCATGAAGGGCGGGATTTGGGGGCCAGAGCTATGGATAGTCTCTGGACTCCCCTTTGCTAACTCTAACACCACACTAAGTCACTAACTCTTGCTAATGTATACAATATTGACAAAAAAAAAAAAATCCAATTTTGGGATTCTTAATTCTTGGTCCTATTCTATCGAGATCATTAGAAATTAGTCGTTTCTTTAAAAGGTTACTTTTTGTCCTATATGCAAAATAAAATCACAACCACCCTTTTTCTCTTCTAATTATAATATTTTAGACCATTCTCTCTTCTAATCTCCTCTCTCCAATCAAATTCATTTTTTATCAATCAATAGAATAGATCATTTACATCATATATAAAGTACAAATTACAATTCGGGACGCTACATCAATTATGAGAGATTATGAGACAACCAAGCCTAAACAACTTAACCAATACGTACAAGAAATAAGCCCATTATAGGGTAAAACAAAGAAATGAAAAAACTCATCTAAGGAAAGAACACCCACACACAGGTGGGGAGATTCGAACTCCTGACTTCTTAGTAAAATGCAAGAGTCCTGATTAACTGAGCTAGCTCTATTGGTTTAGTCAAATCCATTTATCGATTACAAATTCATACAAATTAGTAGTAGTTTTATGGATCGGGAGGTGTGTGGAGAGGGTGGTGGTGAACATGGACCTAGAAAGCAAATACAAAATGTGGGTAATTTTGATCTCATACAATATGTCAATTTTTCATGGTATGCTGCCTGCTAATTTAGACAGAAAAACTGTCTTTGTTTGGTTTCATTTTTGGGTATTTTAGTTTTGGTAGTGGGTGGAGAGAAAAATAAGATAATGATTGGAAAGAGAGGTAACGAGTAGAGAGAGAAATGAAAGTAATAATTGAAAAAATAGGGTAATGATTGAAGAGAAAAATATGATAATGATTAAAAAACAAAACAAAGTTAAAATGGAAAACGAACAAGGCCAGTCTTGCTCCAGCCGGGGGTGTCTATATCTAATAATGAAGTAGAGAGGGTATAACTGTATAAGTTGAAGTAGAAGAGGTGATAGTCCAATTTGACAATTTTGAAGCACAAGTACAGAAGTCCTAGAAGTGCAGTGGGTGTTGCTGCCAAGCAGGGTACTTGACAGCGGTGCCGAGCACCCCATCCGGCTGTCCATCTTGGCAATGAACGGCTCAAATCTTTGCCAAACAATCGACGGTTCAAATTTGCATGCGCTCGGATTCAATCCAAGCCGTTCGTGCCGAGATGAACGGCCGGATGAGGTGCTCGGCATCGCTCAGCAGGAGAGCTGCCAAGGGTCCGAAGTGTCAACTGCTGCCGATCATTTTAAAACCAAATGCAGCTGGTCACTCCGTAGTTCAAAAGATTAACGCTCTGCCGAGTGTAGAGGACAACATTTTTTTGGTTTTCGGTGTTTGTTTGAAACTTGGAAAATATTTTCTACTGTTTGGTTGACACGGGAGACAACTAACATGGAAAAACGACCACAATACTTTTTTATTTTATTTTATTGAAGTTATGATTCTCAAATAACAAAGAATTACCCGTACCTTTCAAAATGACCAAAGTGCCCTTATATATGATGGTGATCAAAATATAATTGTGACATATCACCCACCTGAATTTGCATTTCACTCTCAATTTACACACAAACAAGCAATCCTTAGTATAGCACACAAATGAGCAACTATTATCATAGCTGCATGAACTCATTTAGACACACAAAAATAGCGTCCACATAATTCTCACAACCGTAAAATAATCCATAAATAGAAGCACAATACAAGTTCCGCAACATATAATGCAAAGGTAATAAGGACATATTTTCTGCAAATTGAAGCCATTAACTTCACGCGTTCGTTTTTAAAAAACCCTCCAACCATACCCTTCGGAGTCTCGCATTCTTCACAATAAACGCCTTGGCAACCTTTTCATTCTCAACCAAGTGGTCAAATGCTAATGCAAGTGTCGGTTCATCGAAACCTTCTGTCTTCATAACTTCCTCATAGAGGTCATTCACATTAAGTCGATCATCGGTAAGTTTCTTGATTGCTAAACCAACTTCTTCAAGTTTTGTCTTGGTTGCTAAACCTACTTCTTCAAGTTTTGTCTTGGTTTCTTCAAGTTGTGTAGATAACTTGTCGTAACGCTCATCTTCGGCACGACTCCTCTTTGGGTGAGATCTTGCTGGAACCGGAAGGCCCGGAACCTCACTTGAAGAAGCTGCGTATTTCCCTTTTGATCCCTCTTCAAAGGCAACACCAGACTCAGTCGAGTCTGATTCAGCAGCGGTTTCTTCATCTGTATCATCAAAAAGATTTTGAAAATTATAGCCTACCCAAATAATCAAACAGTATGTGGGTACAAAAACGATGAGACTTGAATATGCCCAAACAATGAGACTTGACTATGCCATTTTTTCCCTTTGAAGGATATCCTCCTAAACCAGTAAGAATTGTCATTATCCAACCCCATCATAAGAACCAGCCAATCCAATTCCTAGAAAAAGAATGTAGTGTTTACACAGCTTCAACTGACTACACATCCAAGCATAAACAGAAGAACGAGTACTCGAATTCTTGCATGGAAAGTGAATAGATATGAGTTCGATATTCATTCTAGGTTTATAAACTAAAACAAACCAAACAATTTTGAGAGAAAAAATTGGAACAAATCCACATACGAGACAATTTCCTAAACCGTAAAGGATTAAGAGAGATAGTAGCTGTACATCAAAGTTTGAGTCGGGCATTAGAGTTTGAGTCGCGGTCTCTCAGAAAATGACTAAATTCTGGAAATCATTTTCCAGCCTAAAAGGATTGATTTCCGTTGTCTGGGGAAAAGATTTTACGGTGATTTATGTTTTCCTTTCTACCAAACGCCGGGAAATATTTTCCAAGAAAAGAGTTTTTCCAGAAAACATTTTCCGCCCAAAACTACAATACATCTTAAGGCAAAAAGCCATTGTGTCCACTAACATTTCTTGTGAATGATCCCATCTATCTCCAGAAAAACAATAGGGCATTCTCTTCTACAAATTGAGCTTGAAAATGATCCCATCTATCTTAAAGAGATACAATAGGGATTCTCTTCTACAATTCAGAAAATACATGTACAGACACATGACACAGTACTAGGCATTATATCACATTTAGCACAAGAGAATCAATACAAATAGTGCTATTACAAAAAGAGAAACGAAAACAACAATCCAACTACGTACACTAGTACTTACCTTCTGCAATAAAGTCAGGCTCTGCTGGCTTCTGAATCATCGTGGGAAAAATTCTCTCCGGCAACCTGGGTGTCTGAGCCGAACCATTCCACCTTACGGCACGGATGGCATTAACGGCAAATCTAACAACATAAATGATGGCCCCCAAACTCGGCAAGCTTCCGCCGCCTCTGGCCAATGCATCTTGCAACCTATTTTCCTCTATGATCCTAAGAGACTCTTCCAACTTCTTCCTGCGATGTCGTCGCCACGCTGCTTGTATGAAACAAGCCGCCCAAGTCCTCCACTGCTGCGAGTAGTATCTAAAAAAATGGCGGAGCTGCTTGTCGTGTGACCACCTGGATTCAGAGGCGACAATCTTCAAATCGTCCGCCTTTAGGACTAATGCTTCCACTTTTGAGAGGGCTTTAACCGTTCTGGTTGAGAATGGGAGTTTAGTTGAGGAATGGGGATCTAAAGCCCAACCAAGAAGCTCTTCTCCACCGAAGTCTCTGCGTTCAAGATATTCCATGTTAAAGAACCCAATACTTCCACCATTAGTGGTCGAAGAAGCTAATTTCCCGTCCATTACGAAGAGCATTGCATCAACTGGTTTCCCCTCCTGCATGACGAAGCTGCCTTCCGTGTAGAAAACCTGTTCTAGACGGTCACACAAAGCGTCCAACAGTTGTTCATCCATGCGCTGAAACACTGGCACCTTATAGATAATTCCAGAAGAGTAGATAAAATTTAATCACAATCTAATAATCATGGTAAGAATCAAATGTGGTCACCGGAAGTGGCCTTGGAACAATAAGCAAACAACGTATAATGGGCAGCACATGCACTGTGCAAGTATCCATAAGATAGAGCCTTCAAACCTTGTTGTATTGGTTTTCGGTGTTTTGGACTTCATTGTTGTATTTGAGTTTTGGATTTCATGTGGGCTTCAATGTTATATTTTTACCCATTTAGACCCCTATGGTGATCTGGGCTTGGCCCATTGGATGCTTTGTTGGTTTCTTACCAACTTGAGCTTTCCTTTGTAACCCTTTTCTTCTCAATAATTTATTTTTGCTTCGTTGTACAAATAAAAAAGCTTTCAAACCTTCGCATTTGTATCTTCATTTGGGTTCTTTAAACTACAATTCTACTGAACATAGCCTCGAGCAGAATAGTATTAGTATCAATTAATAATAGATCAAGTGATCAAGAATGCAATAGAGAATATACAGGCCCATTTGAAATCACCAATGAAACAACTGGGGAATAGAAAAGGGAAAACAATAGTAAAAGTTAACCAGAAAATTTCATCAACTAAATTTGATCTTGAAATCTCTTGAGGCAATAAATAAATAAATAAATAAATAAATAAATAAATAAATAAATAAATATATATATATATATATATATATATATATATATATATATAAATATAAATATATATATATATATATGCAGGGCAGGTCAGCAGCCAAGGCAGCAAACAATGGAACTGGGATAAGTACTGTTACATCATTCACAAGCCCTAAATGGATGAATTACATTGAACAAAAGCGAAAGATCGAACTCACTCTCATAAGCCGATCCAAACCAAGATGGCGCTTTATGTCCCTCCTTAGATCCTTTGGAAGATTACGGATCAGATTCTCTTCATCAACACCTCTAGTTTTCTGCCATTTGTACTGTTCATATTGTTTGATTCGCTCCCTCAGACTTGCAGGGAGCGAACGAGTAGACATCCATTGTTCTACTTCAAGCATTTTGACTCCCCGTTCCTCCAATCCCATTGCTTTGTACCGTTGCCGCAGAAACTTCTGTTACACCAAAAGGAATTAGATGCTGAAGATTTTACACCCCAATGAGGTATTGAGGTGGTCTTTGAGCATGTAGACCATGAAATAAAACAGCCATTTTATCCCAACACTCACTTCAACGTAGGGTTACAAATGAACCGAGCTGTTTGCAAATTATTCGGAACTCGGCTCGATAAAGGAACCAAACCCAAGCCTTATCTTTTAGCTCGTTCCATAAACGAGTTGAACCCAAACCTAAGAGTATTTGGTTCAATGAGGCTCGCGAACTTGGGATCAAAACATATGTAATAATTTTTTGAATGTCTATTCATAAATACTACTACTAGTTTAGCAGGTAGTATAATATATGCATTGTTATAGAGATATCATATAAGGTTTCTGTTCATCATGTTCTTGATGGATTTTATTATTTTAATTTTATGGCTTACTAGTGCATGTTTGTGCCTGAAGGCACGGCGCAACACGTTTCGGTCATAAGCTTGGCGATAGGGGGGAGAGCAAGGGAAAGGAATGTGTTGGTCCTGTAATAAAATGATCACATTGTTACCTAGGGAAAGGGATGTGCTGGTCCTAACATGATTTGATTTGATCAAACAATACCATTCAAACGAAAGAGGAACAAAGTCCATAACAAATAAACTCTCAATTGGAATTCTTTTTAAAAAGTGTTGAATTCACTTTGTCGTGTCCCCAACATTTCTCAAGACATGTCTCCATGTGTTATTACCGTCATGTTGCCTGTTCTCGTAGTATCAGACCACAAAGTCTATCAAAAAATTAAGAGAGCTATACAAAAGTGGGCATAAAGAATTAATTCACTCCTCACTATTTTCACTTTGTCAAATATGCATTTTAATAAACTCAAAATGAGCACCTTTGAAAGACAAATAACAAAAGATATAGATAAAAAAAATTCCTATCCTAATCAGCAAAATCGATTTTCTTTTTCTAAACAGCAAAAAATTCTCATCCTAAATAATAATTTTTTTTCCCCGTAAGACTCCCATAAAAAAATTCTCATCCTAAATAGCAATTTAGGCCACATTATTTTTTCTACAAGAAGACCCTAAGGACGATGAGAGTTGTACCGAAAAGGGAGAACTAAATCAATTTTGTGGACGACTGATTGGTGAGTGTGCAGGACGATTGATTGGTGGAGAAGCTTTGTGGGCGCTGTTTTTTTTTTTCGGAGCACCGAGGTGTGGATTCTGCAGGGAGAGAGAGAGAGAGAGAGAGAGAGAGAGAGAGAGAAGGAAGAGAGGAAACACGATGGAGAAGAGGAGAAGACAAGATGGAGAAGAGGAAAACTGCTGGGTAGACAGGCGTGGAAAATAGGTTGGAATCAATGATTCAATCCAACGGCCATAACCTATTGAAGAAATTGCGATCCAATGGTTGGAAGGATGTTCATGTTTGTATGGGTAGACAAAAGACCGCTCTATTTTATAATATAGATGTTAAGAAATATTGATATATTGCAATGAAATTAAAATTATCAAACTCGAGCTTGAATTTTGCTCGTTTGAGTTTAACGAGCTCAAAAAATTTTAAACGAGCCAAATCAACCCGAGTGTGAGCTTCGAAAATTTTAGACGAGTGGAACTCCAGCTCAACTGTTCAAGCTCGAACCGGACTCGAGCTATTATAAAGGGTCAAGTAGAAACTTCAGTTCAAAATTGTGGAACTGTCAATTAAGAAACATCATTCTGGTGTCCCAAAGACATTATAAAGGGCAGTTTCTTTGAACCATAATAATGGTTTAGACTTAAAGAAAAACATTTTCTTCAGCATTTGGAGAATATGTGATCACGTTTTCATCAAGACTAAAATGATAGGTCTAAACAATCCGTTGTGAGCTATTATGACTACTAGGTACTAGGTTGCCATACTAACCACGTTTGCGCTGTTTTCCATTGTTAATTTAGCTGCCACAGATTCTCATGCTCACATTAACAGACTAGGAGTAATGATAAAAGAATGTCCAAAACTGACCTGAATCTCTGCGCTGAGGATTGAATAGTATATCAAGCCATACATGAAAACGAACATTGCCAACAAAATTTCATCGGAATAGGTAGTTGTCTTGAGGTTTTGACCAAGAGAACTGCAAAATTTGCCAATTTACAAATTATCAAAGGTTAACTTCTGGTAACGATAATGCCACTCTTCCCATAAACAGCCAGCGGCAAAGGTGTATAGGGGGTTTGCCTTTTAAACTAACTAGTGATTGCCGTGGCTAAAGGCACGACATAACACGTTTTGATTACAACTTTAAAAAAATATCCTTCCCTTCTAGCGATCACAACTTGACAAACCCAAATGAAAAATTTTATAATTTATTTTGTAAAATTCTCTTCAAATAGGGTAAACTTAACTAATGTCTTGTAACAATAGTTTCACAACAAAATAATACCAACCATTCGTTAACAGCTATCACGATCAACCAATACTCATATCACATTTGTATACAATTAATATAGTTCAACCAACAATTAACCCAAAAAAGGTGAATAGTTTTCCTGATGCAAAATTTGTCAATTTTAAAACTCTACTTCTCGTAAGTTAACGAATGTTCTTTTTCTTTAACAGTGAAAATGATTCTTGCAATGGAATGCTACAACTTAAGGTTTTTTTTTCTTTTTCCATTCAAATCAAAGGAATGCTATAGGCCTATAACTGAGACAAATTATCAAGCACTAATACTGTGAATCATGCATCCAAGAAATAGGTGAAACAACTTGTTACTGAAAAAAAAACTAAGTTAATTCTTTAATGATTAAGTTTTTATAATGTTTTTCTATTATTACCTCAGTTGATGGAAGAGTGGATAATGCACATCACCCCAATGATAGAGATAAAGATTGATGATAGAGAGAATAAAACGTTTTGATAATAAAAGGCACACTGTTAAATAAAGACATAAATAATATGTCTGACTTCTCTAGAAAAGGCAACATTGCCTAAGAAGTAAGGAAAGAGAGAGGGAGAGAATAAATTTATTAAAGGAGTTGATTGGATGTCTGGAGAGGTGTTCTTGTTTATATGTGTAGACAAAAATTGTCCTGTTTTATAATATAGACTAGTGGTTGTCCGTGTCTACGGCACTATACATTCTGCATACTTGGGCTTGGTGGCAGCTTTGTAATTTAGGCAAAAACGATGGGCATTTTAATAAATTTGGAAGAAAGCCTCTCAGCTTTTGGATCAAATTAATTTTAGCCATTCTAACAACTTGTCCCCAAACCATTGTGTTTTATTATATAGATAGATAGATTGTCATGTCATGTTCTCTCTCTCTCTCTCTCTCTCTCTCTCTCTCTCTCTCATCATTCAAGGTTAATAGCCTTTATGGAGTGTAATTTCAGGAGTGCGGGGTGAAGAAAGCGAGAGGGAAGGCTGGCGTCTAAAGAGATAAAAATAACATAGAGGTAATTTAAGAGGAAAATATTTTCAGTCATATAAGGTAAAACGTTTTACTTTGAAAAATATTTTACACTATTTTTGTCCAACCAAACAACGAAACATGAGAAAAAAATTTTATATCGAAACTAACGAAGCCTAAAAAAACCTCGATGTTCAATTATTGTTGTTTCGTATTACTTATCCTATTTAAAGCAATATGATCAGGATCTGGTCAGCAAATTTCTCTTCAAGCAAAAACGTCTAACTGTTAAAGTGAAATTCGCATGTGTAAATCTGTGACACATGCAGCATGGTATCATGAAAAGTTTGGATAAGGCATCATTTCGCAGATAGTGAACAGGCAGCAAACAAGTTTACATGACAAACTTACTGGTAGCTGAACATATTGTAAGGTAGCCCCAATCTATTTGTTGATGTAAAATTCTAACAGAGATGAATATGATCATGCAATAGAGGATCTTATCTGTACTTACCTCAGATTTTGCAGGCCCCACCAAAAGCAGTAAAAGAACTTCTCCCTAAAATTTAATGATCCTAGAACACCGGACTGAAATGCATCGAGGTAGATTCCAAAATCAAAAAGAGCAGCATTTGGTGTCTGTATGGGGCAGGACTCATTCAGAAATACTTTAAACCCTGTACTATGATCACAATACTCGAAAGAGTTTACACACTCAGTCCGATTTCCACAGGCTTTCGTCCAGCACATAATTCCTCGGTCTATAGAAAGCGCGTACCAAGTTGCTCCCGCTGTCTAAAAGATATCGAATGGTAGAATAATCAGAAAGGTTGGTGAAACCTAAGAGTAGAAAGAATAGAAGTCCATGTACATAGGTTTTTATTGGTGATGTATGGCCATAGAAACTTTATGGTACACAGCAAACTTAACGGGTCCAAAGGATTCATTCAAACTTTCAACCATGTTTGTCAAAATCATACGATTCACGATAACCATTCGCGATTCATGTAAAAATGATACAAATCGATTCATGATTCATTACTGTAGTATTAATCGTTTTATTATGTACAGGTGTCTTTCCTATTAGACCATATGATGGTCAATTAATAATAAAAAACAAAATTTAATATGGATGGTAAGCTTAAATTTTTTTAATATTACTATGTAGATGCGTAGATACATTTTTCAATGTATTTTCAATATTTGCACCGAGTCATTACGATTCACGATTCCGAGGAGGGTCAATCCGATTCGATTAATCGATTCACGATTTGAAAACCTTGCTTTGAGGAAACTTACATGACTGAGACACATGTAGTTAATGAGACCAAATGCAGCGCCATCCCAAGCAGCTCCAGTGAACATACCAGAAGGTATTTTTGCTTCTTTGTACAAACGTTGTTTGAGACATGTCCTAGGTAAAAGTTGGAAATAAACCACCCACCGCAAAAAGCTTCGTGTATTCGAAGATCTTGAACCTCCCATGCGTGGAATGATAGATAAAACAAACACCTGGACACATTACAATAGAGACAGAAATCAATATCGGAAAGTACCTAAAGTGACGTGTTGACGTGTTGTCCATTAACTTTTCATCCAACTTGGAAATATATATTGGACATAACAAAATAAATACAAAAGCTCGATATATATCATCTCTAGAACCCGAATTTTGTAATAAATATAAATCCCTCCGACATTCCGGCCCGCTTCCCCAAGTTGAAGATAGTGATGATTAGAAACCACAACTAATCATTGCCTAGTTCAAGAAATTTCTCGTACCTGTGGCAGAGGAAGAACTGCAAGAACGTCAATGAGGAAGTTCGTGCACGAACATCTCAATGCTATTTCCGAAGCAGAGGGAACATTAAAAAAACGAGTTCGGAATTGAAAGATCATATGAATGATATAAAATACATCAAAAATGGTACGCAAAACAATTGCCGCAGTCTGCAGGTTTTCGTCCAACCCAAGGCATTGCTTGTCATCATCAATCACAGGAATGTAAAGGAACAAATAATCGAAAAAATTTGAAAGCAGGAACCACCAGAAAACTATTTTAGTCCAGTACTTCGGAAGAAATGGACCTCGCGGGTCAAGGATTTTCATATTTCCCACAATTCTTGAGCAACGCGATTCCAATGACCTTTTTAAGCTTTCTCCTCCTTTCAGAACCGCAATCCAAGCTTCTTCGAAACTTATCAGCCCCCGAATTTTATTGTGGCTCCAACATTAATCCCCAAAGGAACACCTTCTTCTCTAGAGAATTACTCCTCCGTCTTCCCCCCACCCCCAAGCTTACTGTACTGGAGAGATGCTTACTGTACTGGAATACCTCGACAACATAAAGCTTAAGGTAACAATCGACAAAACGTTTTTTCCTGAAAAACAAAAGGCAGAAAAAACTAACTCGCAAGCTTCTCTCAGCGTGCATACGACGGTGTCCAAAATATTGATAGACGGTCCATCTTTGAGGTACTCTTCAAAACTGGGAGATTCATTAGGTACTAAACTGGATTTCTGCGAGCGGGGGCGTGACGACAGGAAAGCTTTTAAAGAGGATAGACATGGAGGGAAATTTCGAGGAAGATTCATCTTTAGTCGAGGAAGCTTGTTGGTTTGATTTCCAGGAAGTTTTTCTTGAGAGAGAGAGAGAGGGGTCCTTTAATCTGTTAGAAAAACCTCATCCCCCTTACGTTTGCATGACCATTCGATCAGCAAGCAAGCATATATGTGCATGCAAGGATACATTTATGCTCCCCAAAACCTGACATTATGCCTTAGCCTGAATTATACAAGTATTTTTCCACAAAATTGCACGCTCTCTTCCTCTCTCTCCTCTGTCCGCTGTCCCCACACGGTGTCGGCAACCTAACGCAATTTCAATACAAAAGTCTACCTTCTCACTGATCCACTGGGAAAAGTCACAAATAAAAAACTTTTCATATTAGCACATAATCTTTCACGCAAATATTAAAAGCATTTGATCATAAACATCACATAAATACCTAACGTATTAAAGAACTCATCAATTAAATCCCTACCGTTAATCTTTGTCCAAAAACAAACGAAAAACATATTTCTCTCCAATTTTACTACCCACATCGACTTTTTTTCACAAATTTTGCATTTTTTTTTGTAGGGCTCATTTTTGGGTCTCACACATATTATCCGATCCACACGGTGCCGGCAACCTAACGCAATTTCAATACAAAAGCCTTACTTCTTACTGATCCACAAGGAAAAGTCACAGACAAAAAACTTTAGATATTAGTACATAATCTTTCACGCAAATTACATATAAATATGAGTACTGCTATGGGTACCGACGGTACCCATAGGGAAAATGCACCGACGGCCACCGGACGGCCGTCTCCGGTCACCGGACGGCCGATCCGAGCCGTCCAAAAATTTTAAAAAATAAAACCGAGTGGCCTTACGCGAGAATCAATGGCATCCGAGGTGTGTAGGGTACTTGATCCGAGCACCCATTTTTCGTGTATATTTGTATATACGTGTATATACACGAAAAAGGGGTACTCGGATCAAGTACCCTACACACCTCGGATGCCATTGATTCCCGCGTAAGGCCACTCGGTTTTATTTTTTAAAATTTTTGGACGGCTCGGATCGGCCGTCCGGTGACCGGAGACGGCCGTCCGGTGGCCGTCGGTGCATTTTCCCTATGGGTACCGTCGGTACCAATAGGATTTCTGTATAAATATTTGACCTTAATGAAACATCACATAAATACCTGACGAATTAAAGAACTCATCAATTAAACCCCTACCGTTAATCTTTGTCCAAAAACAAACAAAAAATATATTTCTCTCTCCAATTTTGCTACCCACACCGACTTTTTTTCACAAATTTTGCATTTTTTTTTATAGGGCTCATTTTTGGGTCTCACGCATATTATCCAATCCACACGGTGCCGGCAACGTAACGCAATTTCAATACAAAAGTCTTACTTCTCACTGATCCACAAGGAAAAGTCACAGACAAAAAACTTTTCATATTAGCACATGATTTTTCACGTAAATTACATATAAACATTTGATCTTAACGAAACATCACATAAATACCTGACGTATTAAAGAACTCATCAATTAAACCCCTACCGTTAATCTTTGTCCAAAAACAAACGAAAAACATATTTCTCTCTCCAATTTTGCTACTCACACCGATTTTTTTTCACAGATTTTGCAATTTTTTTTTGTGGGGCTCATTTTTGGATCTCACACATATTATCCAATCCACACGGTGCCGGCAACCTAACGCAATTTCAATACAAAAGTCTTACTTCTCACTGATCCACAGGGAAAAGTCACAAACAAAAAACTTTTCATATTAGCACATAATCTTTCACGCAAATTACATATAAATATTTGATCTTAACGAAACATCACATAAATACCTGACGTATTAAAGAACTCATCAATTAAACCTCTACCGTTAATCTTTGTCCAAAAACAAACGAAAAACATATTTCTCTCTCCAATTTTGCTACCCACACCGACTTTTTTTCACAGATTTTGCATTTTTTTAATGGGGCTCATTTTTGGGTCTCACACATATTATCCGATCCACACGGTGCCGGCAACCTAACGCAATTTCAATACAAAAGTCTTACTTCTCACTGATCCACAGGGAAAAGTCACAGACAAAAAACTTTTCATATTAGCACATGATCTTTCACACAAATTACATATAGACATTTGACTTTAATGAAACATCACATAAATATCTGACGTATTAAAGAACTCATCAATTAAACCCCTACCGTTAATCTTTGTCAAAAAACAAACAGAAAATATATTTCTCTCTCCAATTTTGCTATCCACATCAACTTTTCTTCACAGATTCTGCATATTTTTTTTGTGGGGCTCATTTTTGAGTCTCACACATGTTATCCGATCTACACGGTGTCGGTAACCTAACGCAATTTCAATACAAAAGTCTACTTTCTCACTGATCCACTGGGAAAAGTCACTGACAAAAAACTTTTCATATTAGCACATGATCTTTCACGCAAATTACATATAAACATTTGACCTTAACGAAACATCGCATAAATACCTGACGTATTAAAGTACTCATCAATTAAACCCCTATTGTTAATCTTTGTCCAAAAACAAAAGGAAAACATATTTCTCTCTCCAATTTTGCTACTCGACACCGACATTTTTTCACAAATTCTGCATATATTTTTTTGTGGGGCTCATTTTTGGGTCTCACACATATTATCCGATCCATTGATTAAGTCAAAATTATTTTTCCGAGAACACTTGCAAAAAATTAGCTCCATCGGATAAATGTAAGTGTATGATCCAATTGTACAACTTTTTATTCAGAATTCCGAATTAAAATTCTGTATGAAAAGTTGTAAGATTACATCAAACACTTATATTTGCCCCATTGAGCTGATTTTTTACAGGGTCATGCAAAAAAAAATTTAAGATCAATGAGCGGATTAGTTAACTTTTGGATCCCCACAAAAAAAAATTGTAATATAAATCTTTTCTTGTAACGACCCTGAATTTTGGTCTATAAAAATTTCGTTAAAAATTTGAATTTTATTTAATTTACTTATTTTCTTTTGAGTGACTATATGTTTTCTTGTAAAATTCGTTGTAGTTAGATTTTGGTCTCAACTAGAAACCCTACTTGGCCAATTTGGTTAATTTCCAACCGACTACTTGGAGGAACCGAGCAACCAACTTACCTAGTTACTAGTTGGACCTTTTGAAACTTTTGAACCTTTTGCCTTTGCCCATTGGTCCATGATGGTTAGGGTAATCTTTGTCCATTGGACAATAGGCCCCCTATTTAAATATTTTGGTAAAGTACAAAATATAGTATTTTAATGGTTTATAAAAACATGTGCAAAGTACATTTATTCTTTGTTTATTGGGGATTCTCCCACCCCTCCATTATCCATTGGTTAATAACCGCAAGGGTAAATTTTGTCCATTGGATAATAAACTTTTTATTATAAAAGTACATGTAGTCTTTTCAAAATTTTATTTTAATAAAAGGTACTTGTACTCTTTTGTCCAATGGTTATTAACCGCAAGGGAAACTATTATCCATTGGGTAATAACCGCTAGGGAAGTTAGTAACCATTGGGTAATAAAATCTTTTGACCAAATAAAGTACCGATGTGACTAGAGAATCTTCCAATAAAGTTGATGTGACTAGTCAAACTTTTCAAACCCTAGGAATTTCTTGTTTATTTCTTTTTATTAATTTGGTTTTATTCTTTGTCCATTGGACAATAAATGTTAGGGGAACTATTATCCAGTGGATAATAGAAACCCAATTCTTTATATTAAAAGGGTTTTTGAAAGATTTGACAAGTACTTTGATCTTTTAAAAGAAATGACATTTATAATTATTTTGAAAAGTACTTTTGATTATTTTTTCTAATAAAAGTACCATAATAACTATTGTCCATTGGACAAAGATTGTTAGGGAAATCTTTACCCATTGGACAAAAGCTTTTCTTTTATTATATTTGACTAGAGTACATATATATAAACACATGGGTAAATTTCAAAAGGACATGTAGTCTTTTAAAAGACTTAAATTATGATTTAAAGTACTCGTACCTTATTATCCATTGGACGATAACCGTTAGGGTATTTATTATCCATTGGGTAATAGAGTTATTCTTTCACCAAGTACATGGGCTTATTAAACTAGTCTTTTTTCTTAAAACCCATGTGATGAAGTACCAAAATTTTATTTTGAAAGTACTTAGTAGCCTTGTAGCCTTTAAGGCCTAAGTCTTCCTTAGTACCCTTTTATTATTTTGTATTGGGGTTTTGTACCCAATTGGATTAATTTATTGGGGAGTTGATCTTCCTAGAGTACATTAGTACACTAGTTTATTTATTTAGCATGTGCCTAATTGGAATTCTTTATTGGGTATTTGATTTTGTGAATCTTTGTACTTTGTACTTTCTTATTCTTTCTTGTTACATATATATATATATATATATATATATATATATATATATATATGTGTGTGTGTGTGTGTGTGTGTGTGTGTGTGTAGTTGTACTAGGGAGAGAGAGAGAGAGAGAGAGAGAGAGAATGCCGAGAGAGAGAGAGAGAGACCCGAGAGAGAGAGAGGAGAGAGAGGCCGAGAGAGAGAGAGAGATAGGAGAGAGAGAGAGATTTTGATGTGTACCTTGATTCCCTTGATCTTTCATTGATCTTTCCAATCCTTGGAGAATCTTTTCCCTAACCAAACATAACTCTCCATTGTACATCTTTCAATTGATTAGTAACCAAATCTTGTACCCCTTGTCTCCTATCCTTCCAACAAATCTCCCATAGTTCAATCCAAGGACTAAACTAGCCTTGCAAGCTACCATATTAGGCCTTAGTCTTTTGATGCCTAATGACAACCTATGATGGACCTTTATGACATAATCCTAGCCTTTATTAGCCTTAGACCTTGACTACAAGCTAAACCTAGGTTATGACTACCTAAAAAGCCTAAGATCTTAGTTGATTACATAGCCTTACACCTAAGATTTAGATTGGACAAGCTATGACTTGGTTGAAAGGTTGATTTGATGACTTAATGGAGCAAATCCATGGAGGATTTAGAGAGAGAGAGGGCCGGCCATGAGAGGGAGGGAGAGCCCAAGATTTTTGCCTATAAATAGCACCCCATGTTTCTCATTCAACTCACACCTTCACCTAGCAACTTCTCTCTCTAGAAAAATTATGTTCTTTCTTTAGTTCTTACTTTGTTCTTGAGTAGTTCTTGAGTTCTTCAAGAAACTCAACCTATGCCGCCACTAAACCGCCACTCGACCACCCTCTCGATCCAAAAATAGTAGTAGTAATAGTCAAGTAGAAGTTTCGAGAGAAACCTTTCTCTTTCGAAGCTACCGGAGACCACCGTAGGAAGTTACTCCGCCCGACCACCGACGTACTTTCCGTAGCCGACTAACCTTCCGTAGCCGACTACCGCCAAGAAGTAAGGTAGAACCCCTTGACCCTAACTGAACGTATATGTAAGGAAATCCTTACTTACTTCCTAATTACTTACTTACGTTGTCGTTTTGAATTACTAAGATAGAACTTATCGTTTGTTTATAAGTATTTGTATTTTGATCTTTAAGATGATTAATGCATATATGAATTGCTTGTATTACTTGTGGTGTGATTAAGCATAAGTGATTTCACTCCAAAGACGTCCGTACATGTGGCGTTGTGCTTTGAATAAAGTATAAGTGATACACTCCAAAGGCGTCCGTATATATGGCGTTATGCTATAAGTAGTGATTGAGCGTGTTAAAGTAATATAGAATTGGATGATCTTGTTAGAAAGATTCATGTCCTACCGCGGAGTCTTTGAATGTAAACGAGACACGAGAACCGAGAAAGTAGAAACATGACACCTAGGGTGTGATTAATAAAAGAAATGTTTTCCGAGGAAGGAAATATTTTTGAAACAACATAATGACCGGTTTTGGGTGACATTATGTGAGTTGTGTGCGTGTGAAAAGGTTTTTGAAATGTTTTGAAAACCGCAATGTGGCCGGACGTGGTAGCCCATTGTGTGGGGTGTGTGGAAAAACCCAATGAGAACCCGGAGCGGCGGAATCATTGTGGGAATACTCGGGAACCCGGAGCGACAGAACCGAGGGTTTTAAAATGTGTGCGTTCCCATGGGAATCCGGAGCGGCGGAACCATGGTGAGGTATAGCTTGGTTATCCGCGGTACGGAGCCAATGCAAATATTTTTGTGTGCCAATGGGAACCCGGCGCGGCGGAACCATTGTGAGGATACTCGGGAACCCGGCGCGGCGGAACCGAGGTAGGGTGTGTGTAGCTTGGTTATCCGCGGTACGGAGCCAATGCAAATATTTTTGTGTGCCAATGGGAACCCGGCGCGGCGGAACCATTGTGAGAATACTTGGGAACCCGGCGCGGCGGAACCAAGGTTGGGTGTGTATGCTTGGTTATCCGCGGTACGGAGCCAATACAAATATTTTTTTGTGTGCCAATGAAAACCCGGCGCGGCGGAACCATTGTGAGGATACTTGGGAACCCGGCGCGGCGGAATCAAGGTTGGGTGTGTATGCTTGGTTATCCGCGGTACGGAGCCAATGCAAATATTTTTGTGTGCCAATGGGAATCCGGCGCGGCGGAACCATTGTGAGGATACTTGGGAACCCGGCACGGCGGAACCAAGGTTGGGTGCGTAGCTTGGTTATCCGCGGTACGGAGCCAATGCAAATGATTTTGAAAGTGTGTGGCTTGATTATCCGCGGTACGGAGCCAATGCTAATGATTTTAAAAAGGTTGGGTGTGTAGCTTGGTTATCCGCGGTACGGAGCCAATGCAAATGTTTTTGTGTTAAACAAATGGTTTTTGAAAGATTGTTTTGTAAATGAAAATGTTGACACGGTCTACGATGAGTCGCGTAGGAGAAACACGAAACTCTTGGACACCAACGATAGTTGATTAATGAATGTGGATGTGTCATTGTTAAGCTGCGTATATATGTATCATGTGAAAATTGATGTTGTATTATAGTTTTGTTATAAGTTATGGGTTAGTGGGTATGGGATTACTCTGCTGAGCTTTGTAGCTCACGGTGTTGCCTTTTTGATGACCCTGACATATTATATCGGTGGCGACGCTGGTATAATGTGTCAGATTTTGTAGATGATCAGGGTAAGCAAATCACCGTGGAGGCTTTGGAGCTGAGGAGCTGGCAAGAATTGAGGAGCTGAGGAGCTGTAGTTAGGAACCGTAGGACCCCCCTTCATTGTGTAAATATTGAACTCTTGTAAGAGTATTTGTTGTAATAAGAGCCAGACTCCATTTGATGTTATCAATAAAATGTCCTTTTAACGTACCCAAAATTCAGGGCGTTATAGATTTTATCAATAAATTGTCTTCTTAACGTACCCAAAATTCGGGGCGTTACATTTCTTCTGTGTTATTATTTTCCTTTTTTCTTTCCCGCATAGCGTTGAGTTGTTTTTTTCCAAATATTTTTTGCCAGAGCAACTCACACTACCTAATGTACCCAAACATATTAGTATTACATAGATTTTTATGGGGCCCACTTTTGGTTCTCTAAAAATAATCTGATTATTTTATTAGTTTTAAAATATTTTTTGCGTCACCCTTACAAAAATAAGCTCAATGGGTAAATGTAAATGTTCGATCCAATCTTATACTTTTTATTCAGAATTTTAATCCATAATTCTGAATGAAAAGTTGTACGATTGGATCATATATCATACACTTACATTTATGTGATTTATAGTGCCACACACATGCCGAATTATAAGCACTATATACGAGTTGGGCTTAACTCTTAGAGGATTGCGAGTTGTTCTGAACTCTCATTCTTTCCCCCACAGTACTACTTCGAGTATTTTCTTCACCTTTGATGATTGCTAAAACAATATAAATTTTGCAATTTGTCATCTACTCTCCCCAGGACTCCCCAAGAACAAGTCTCTTCTTGACCTTCTATTATTGGAAAAAGACCAAATATTTTGCAATTTTTGTCTACGGGGTGGGGATGATCAAATTAATTTTGGATTGTAATTTTAGCACTCTAAAAATTGATGGAGAGGTCCCAAAACTGAATTGTGTTGATACACAAAACGACATCGTTTTAAAGCCTTTCCATCAATTTTTGGAGTGCTAAAATCAATTTTCCATTCAAATACATTGTAGATTTGGGAATGGATGATTTTGTTGCTGCTTTATAGCATGTCATGTATTCCTGTCTATACCAAAAATGGTCCAATGAGGCCACCTGGCAGTTATTTTATATTTTGACAAAAAAGTCAACGGCTAGGAGTCAATGATTGTACGAAAATAAACCCAAAAAAGGAAGAAACGGGTGAACAGGGGACACTTAAAAAAGATTTGCGGTGTGTAATATTTGGCGGAGATGTGATTTTGGTATTTCAGTTTTAGTTAGTGGCACTCTATATTTTGTTTTGTAATATCATATGATCAAGACACAAAGCGGAGTGTCAATAGTTAAAGCATGAGTGTCAAAATCAATTTTATATTTGATGAGCTTAATTTTTCTTCCTCTGTAGACAAATTAGTACTCCCTCCGTCCCTTATTTATATTCCGATATTTCATTTTGGGCTGTCCCTTAATAAGTGTCCATTTTGTAAAGTTAGTGGGTAAAAGTTGGTGAATTGTCTATTTTGTCCCTAAAAGTAGATTCCATTTTAAAAAGTAAGTGAGTAAAAGTGTAATGATGATGGGTAAGTATGAAAAATGGAGGAAAAAGTTGACGTGAAAGGTATAATGATGATGTCTTTTTAATAAGTTGGAATTACGAAGCAGGACACTTAAAAAGGGACGGAGGGAGTACAAACTACTACGATGTGATTCAACATAGTCAACTAGTATTTATCTGTGCCTACGGCACTACCCACTCCGATTGAAATTGATTTGTACCCTTCCTCTATATTTGAACCATGAGCAAAAGGTAAAGAGGGGCGAGGGGGTCTCGATTGTGGAGAGCTTGAAAGGCGGGTCAGTGTTGTCGTGAGTGGTGGAGGACGGTGAAAGAGAAAATGGCACATGAGAAGAAGAGAGATGGTTTGGGTGAGGCAGTGTTTGTGTGGAATCAAAGAGAGAGAAGGAGAACTCTTCTGCAGTAGGGTTTCAAATTTGAAAGTGGGTGTAATTTTGATTGCTGGCAATTCTGTAATTAAACAAAAAAGGCTGGACAATTTTGATAAAAGGAAAATTTCACGTCAACCATTGGATCAATTCAATCTCAACCATTACAACAAATTGTCCCCACACCATTGTGTTTTATAATAGAGACTAGCGTTAGCCCGTACCTACGGCACTACGCATCCCGGTTGGAAAGGGATGACAGTTGTGTGATTTAGGTATAAACTATGGGCACTTAACCGGAAAGTGGGAGTATGCACTACAGCCTTTGAATCAAATGAATCTAAACTGTTCTAACAATTTGTCTCCACATCCTTCTGTTTTATAATAGAGATAGAGATAATCATATAATCGCATTCATTTGTTTTCCTTAGAAGTATATAAATAACTCGATAATGTGTCCATGAGAAATGTTTTCAAATACTCCTTTATCCTTACAAATATCCAATTGATATAGTTTTTTCACATGAATAATTATCGTTAGACACTCTAAAGTAATGTACGCTATGAATGATCAATTTGGGCTCATGATTTTCATGTCACAATCAGTGACGACTCTAAAATTTTTGTTCAGCAGTGATAGAAATACAAAGAATTTTTTTTGAATACAAAGCTATGAAATAAACGGACGCGGGGGGTTGCTGTCCCCAAGGGGACAGCAGCGTGCTACTGTCCCAATTTTGAGGCCCACCCCGGTCTCGCTCCGATAATCTGAATCATTCACTTTGTAGAGCTTGTCGAGTAGAACAACTATGCAAAAAATCAGCTTAATTGGATATCATTAAGTACCTGATCGGAGCCCATATAACTCTCATTCCATGGGTTAGAGTGGATTTGATCCAGTGTTTCGGATCCATTCTTTTTAAGATAAAAAGATTCCGATCACGTACTTAATAATATCCAATTAATCTGATTTTATGCATAGTCGTTCTACTCGACGGGCTCTACAAAGTGAACGATTCAGATTATCGGAGCGAGACCGGGGTGGACCCCAAAATGGGGTGCAGCAACCCCCCTCCCTCCGAAATAAACATATTTACACTTGGATGAAATTTTATTGGGCTTAGTTTTTTTTTCCTTGAGTTATAGTACTTCACAAGCCTGTGACTTCACTATGTATGAATGGTTCAGTACTGATAATATTTAAAAAATTTGTAATTATATATAGAAGTACGAAATTTTTAGTATATTTTTTGAATCAGTGTTCGCTTGAACCCCTGAAATCCAGTAAAGCCGCCCCTTCACATTCCCTCGCTAACCCCACCAGGCCACCTCTCTCTCTCTCTCTCTCAAGAAAAGCTTCCTGGAAATCAGACTAGATCAATCTTCCTCGAAATTTCCCTCCATGTCTACCCTCTTTAAAAGCTTTCCTATCGTCACACCCCCGCTCACAGAAATCATATACTCGAAGTTGCAGCATAGTTGGTGGTATGATCAATCTTTTTTTTTTTTTTTTTGCGATAGTCAAGCTTACACGCACCTTAAATAATACCACCTCAAATAATACCGTTCCCTGATGGGGCCGGAAGTAGGCAATTCAAAAAATACTTATTATTACTTTCTTGTGGCCTCACCCAGGAATTGAACCCGATCAATTGTGTGGAGAGCAAAATCAACCGGACTAACCTTGGGGCCGATCAATCTTCGATTACAATTGTGCGTCTGTTGCTTTATCATTCGGTACTGACATTATGAAACATTATCCTAATCTTATTTTATGAGTATCTTAAGTTGAGTTTCTATCTGTTCAATCGATCTCAATATTTGAAGCCTTTGTTAGTTCTGATACGTTTTGTTATAGCTTGTCCCACATTCGTTAATAATCACTTTCAAAACTCGTATATGAGCCTGAGAAGCCTCTCTACTCATTGCCAATTAGTTTTGAGTTAGATGTATTAACATGGTATCAAAGTTAAGCTTTCGGAGTCTTTTGGACAATACTCTATGTAGTTGGTGGTTGATTCTCCCTTTGTTTGTTGTTGATCATTGATCGTTGTCGTATGTATGCCTGGGCAGCGTCTCCACTCATTGCCAATTGGTTTTGAGTTGGATGTTTTAACACGTTTTATCATTTGTTTTAGCCTTTAGGTGTGGTTTTTGAGACTTTTGTACATTTAATCCGTCGTAGTCGAATTGCCATCAATTGTGAATTGCAAGATATAGTCTACACGATAACAAGAGATGTATAGTGAAATACTGAAATTCTACATGGAATGGCCCCCTTGTTTGATTAGTTACGCACTCTTGATGACCGGAATGAAGAAGGCTTTGTCAGTTGTGAACTATTCGTTTTTTTTTATACCACTCTCTGATTGAATTTTCCCCTAGGAAGGTTCTTTGCTCTAAATTGCGTTGCTTGTTTATTTGTGCGTGTGCATGTGTGGTTTCAATGAGGAATTATGTATTGTCTAACAAACTGGGATTCTTTCTGTGTTCGTTTTGGGACTTTAGACCCAACCCCTTTTTTCGCGCACGGTCCACACTAAGTTAATTATTACTCTCTTTTCCCTATCTATCTCTCTACTTATTACCCCAAAACCTTCCTCAAAATCCAAACCTTCCTTTTTGACTGGACATCTGGTCCGCAATATTGGGGCCCATCATAGGGGGATGATACAAATCGATGGGCCTAAAATTGCAGACTGGATGGTTCAGTCAAAAATCTAATTCGAGATAATACCTTACCCTAAAGAAAAATGTAGAAGTAAGTTCTTCTTGTTACCATAATATTTTTGGTGAATAGATGCTTAAGGTTATCATTGGTTTCCTTATGGAAAACTGTTGCATTTTTGTACAGGGATTGACATTCAGCAGTCTGTGGATGATCTACTGGTAGCAGTTTAGTACCTAAAGAACTTCCCAGTTTTGAAGAGTACCTCAAAGATGGACCATCTATTTTGGACACCGTCATATATACACTGAGAGAAGCTTGTGAGGTAGTTTTTTCTGCCTTCTGTTTTCTAGAAAAAAAAATGTTTTGTACCTTGTATTTACCATGTTCAATAGTCTTTAGATTGGATGCTTGTCTCTCCTATGTTAATACATGTACGCATTACAGTTTTCCTATGTTTGGACCTTACAGTAGAGGTATTTCTTTTGTCACGGAGAGCTGGGTGTTCACGCTAATGCTTTTGGTGAATAAGTTGTGTCAATTTTGCATATTGTTCATGCTGATGAATAACTTATTCATTAGTGCGAACAACTAAGTTGTGTTGGTCGTGTTTTAACTAATGTTTTTGGTTCACAAATTGGGTTAATTTTGCATGTTGTTCATGGTAATGAATAATTTGTGTTGCATAAGTTAATCACTAGCGTAAACGGGGCTATATCAAGAATCATGTATCCATTTATTTCTTCAATCAGATAGTAGTTTTGTCGATTTTCTCCTTAAGCTTTATGTTGTCGAGGTATTCCAATAAGCTTGTGGGGGGTTTTGTTTGCCATAGATCGTATTTTACTTCTTTTTTTGGAGTTGATGTTTTCAATGCTCTGCTACTCTCAGTTTTAGTACTGCTCAGTAAGTTGAAATAGCTAGGCATTGATCTTTGACTAGTCTATCTTCAAGTTTCAGGACTTCAAAACAGAAAAAAAGACGGAGGAGTAATCCCTAGAGAACAAGGAGTTCATTTGGGGATTGTTGGAGCCACATTTAAATTCAGGCTTGATAAGTTTTGAAGAAGCTAGGATTGCAGTTCTGAAAGGATGAGAAGCTTAAAAAGGTCATTGGATTCATGTTGTTCAAGAATTGTGGGAAATATCTTGGCCTCGAGGAAGAAAATCCTTGACCCCCGAAGTCCATTTCTTCAGAAGTGGAATAAAATATTTGTATGGTCGTGTGTGCGCTTGCAGCTTCTCTCGATCTTTTGTTCTTTTACATTCCTGTGATTGTTGATGACAAGAAATGTCTTGGGTTGGACAAAAAGCTGCAGACTGTGGCAATTGTTGTGCGTTCCTTTTCTGACATATTTTATATGATTCATATGATCTTTCATTTCCACACTGGTTTTATTGCTCCCTCTTCTGAAGTATATGGAAGAGGTGAGTTGGTAATTGATGCTTCGAAAATTGCAAGGAGATATTTGTGCTCGTACTTCTTCATTGACATTCTTGCAGTTCTTCCTCTGCCACAGGTACGAGACATTTCATGCTGCCAAAATGTGTTTCCCTATTGTTCTATAGTGATCATTTCGAGAAAAGATAATTGTGATCCTGTTGCCGGAGCAATTATGGCTTGTTCCAGAGCAGGGTACTACTATCTGATTCAGGAATAGGGTGCACCGCGTTGCTCTGAACCCCTGCCAAGGAGTACTATTAGTTTTTACTTTAGAGTCTTTGACCTATACACACATCACTCTACAATGGATAAATTAGACCTTCCATCCTGGTGCATGACCTCTCATGCACTGGGAATTTGTGTCATAACCAAGCCTTCAATAGGAAAATTCAGTTTCGTCCTATGATACCAAAGTTCTGCTGCTTTTTGGTATTGGTCATATGTTCTATGGACCTCTTGAACTTGGCAATGATTAGTTGTTCTTTTTAATCATCACTATCTTGAACTTGAGGAAGTAAATTACTGCAAATTCAGTTTCTAGGGACGATGCTTTTGTATTATTTTGTTCTGTACAATATTTCCAAGTTGGAAGAAAAGTTAATGGACAACACGTCACTTTACGTTTTGATTTCTGTCTCTATTGTAATGTGTCCAGGTGGTTGTTTTATCCATCATTCCATGCATGGGAGGGTCAAAATCTTTGAATACAAAGAACTTGTTGAAGTTTGTTGTTTTATTCCAATTTGTACCTAGGATTCTTCGTGTACATCCTTTGTACAAAGAAGCAACCATAACTTCTGGTATGTTCACTGAAACTGCTTGGTCTGGAGCTGCATTTAATCTCTTTCTCTACATGCTTGCCAGTCATGTAAGTTTCCTCACAAAAATTGATCTTACATTTTTACTGTCGGAATTTTGTAGACTTTAAGCTTGATCAAAATATAAATCTATTAGACTTTGTGTGGATCTTCTTGGTGTTGAAAGTTCGAATGAATCCATCTGACCCGTTAAGTTTGCTGTGTACCATAAAGTTTCTATGGCTATACATTACCAATAAAAACCTATGTACATGGACTTCTATTCTTTCTACTCTCAGGTTTCACCAGCCTTTCTGATCATTCAAGGATCCGATATCTATTAGGTACTGGGAGCATTTTGGTACTTGCTTTCTATAGAACGAGAAACTACGTGCTGGAAGAAAGCCTGTGGAAATCAGACTGAGTGTGTAAACTCTTCAGTGTATTGTGATCATAGTCCAGGGTTTTTAGTATTTCTGAATGAGTCCTGCCCCATACAGACACCAAATGCTGCTCTTTTTGATTTTGGAATCTTCCTCGATGCACTTCAGTCCGGTGTTGTAGGATCAATAAATTATCCAGAGAAGTTCTTTTACTGCTTTTGGTGGGGCCTGCAAAATCTGAGGTAAGTACAGATGAGACCTCTATTTTGATCATATTCATCTCTGTTAGAATTTTGCATCAACAAATAGGTTGGGCTACCTTACAAAATATTCAGCTACAAGTATACTTTGAGTATTACAAGTTATCGAAGAATGCCAAGAAATTCAAATATTATGCTGTAGCATACACAGTAGTTTTGTCATGTAAACATGTTTGCTGGCTGTTCACTGTCTGCGAAGCTAGAGCTTTCTTTTCGCTTGTTACAGCTAGATGTTTATGGTTGAAGAGAAATTCGCTGACCAGATCCTGATCATGTTGCTTTAAATAGGTTAAGTAATAGGAAACAAAAATATTTTAACATTGACATTTTTTTAATGTCAAATTCACTATGAGTTTGTCTCCAATCCACACCTTCCTCACCCCTTCAACTATGGGTGAATTTGAACTAGTTGCGGTAAACACTGGAGTCCTGTTTTCTGGATTTTTTTTCCTTTTCATGATTTAATATTGGTTATTGGCTTCTCAGAGCCATTTCTTATTTACCCTTGCGGATAAAGTTGTGTCACAAATTAGTACAGGAACAGAGTCTCGCTGTCTGTCTGCATGCTTGCCTACCCGTCTCTCTCTGTGTGCCCCTGTGTGTGTGTGTGTGTGTGTGTGTGTGAGAGAGAGAGAGAGAGAGAGAGAGAGAGAGAGAGAGAGAGAGAGAGAGAGAGCCCTGATGATTTTATTGTAGTGGCACTTACACGCTAGGTTATTTTGAAGAATGTTTTCTATTAAAGCATCCAATTCAAAACCAATTGGCAATGAGTGGAGAGGCCACCCAGGCTCATATACTAGTTTTGGAGAAGATAATTTAACCACTGTGGAACAAACTCCAACACTCCCCCGCACGTGCGACTCCCGACTCGCACATGGAGAGGTAAACAAAGGATTCATAACACGTGGATCACAACAAACAACGGTGCACTTATGGCACAAACAAGGGGGAACAAATTCTCCGAAACCCTAGCTTTGATACCATGTTAAAGCATCCAACTCGAAACCAACTGGCAATGAGTGGAGTAGCCGCCCAGGCTCTTATACTAGTTTTGGAGAAGATAATTTAACCAATGTGGGACAAACTCCAACATTTTCCATGATGGCTTAGCGGGTGCTTCTGTTTTTCTTAATTTCAGCATCAATTATATTGTTGGTCTTTTCCTATTTGACAGGACATAAAACTTTCCAGTTTTTTTTTAATAAGAGATAACTTTCCAGTTGATAGATGTACAATGTATACTGTTCACAATGGTGAGGCTAGGATTTACATTTGGGAGGGGCCCAAGTAAAAAAATAAATAAATCAAACCTCAAAGTAGTGGACTCCTTTAATAGCAATGTTCAAAAATTTCACAAACACAATCTTCAATTCCTAAATTTGTAAGTCAGAACATGTAATGCTTATCAAAATCATAAAATTCATAGTTTAAAAGGCAGCCCCTATACACTTCCGCCACTGACTGTTAATGGGAAGAGTGGCATTATTGTTACCAGAAGTTAACATTTGATAATTTGTAAATTGGCAAATTTTGCAGTTCTCTTGGTCAAAACCTCAAGACAAGTACCTTTTTCTGGGAAATTTTCTTTGCAGTGTTCATTTCCATCTCTGGCTTGGTATTATTTTCACTTCTCATCGGAAATATGCAGGTTAGTTTTGGACATTCTTTTATCATTGCTCTTCGTCTGTTAATGTGAGCACGAGAATCTGTGGCAGCTAAATTAACAGTGCCTAGTAGTCATAAGGCACATTAGCTAACAACGGATTGTTTAGACCAAACATTTTAGTCTTGATGAAAACGGGATCACATATTCTCCAAATGCTGAAGAAAATGTTTTTCTTTTAACTCTAAACCATTATAATGGTTCGAAGAAACTGCCCTTGATAATGTCTTTGGGACACCAGAATGATGTTTCTTAATTGACGGTTCCATAACTTTTGAACTGAAGTTTCTACTTGACCAGTTGTTTTTTAAAAATGGTGCTGAGCAGTGATGGGTAGATAGGGGGTTCCCTTTTTCCCAGTGTTATCAACATCGCTAATGCAGCTCTCTTCCTGATATTGTTCAGAAAACAGCAGTCATGTGTTACTGTGCAACATGGGATTGCTATACAGTACTGTCATTGCATGTTAAAGTAGGGTTGCAAACAAGCTGAATCGGTCTGAACCCTGTCAGGCTCGGCTCGGCTCGGTGCGATAAAATATTGGTCCAGCTCGAGTTCGGTTCGAGCTTGAACAGTTGAGCTGGAGTTTGGCTCATCTAAAATTTTCGAAGCTCACGCTCGGGTTGATTTGGCTCATTTAAATTTTTTTGAGCTTGTTAAACTCAAACGAGCAGAATTCAAGCTCGAGTTTGATAATTTTGATTTCATTGCAATATATCAATATTCCCTAACACAAGCCAAAAATTAAAATAATAAAATCCTTCAAGAACATGATGAACAGAAACCTTATATTATATCTCTATAACAATGCATATAGTATATATACCCGGCTAGAATAGTATTTATGAATAGTCATTCAAAAAATTATTATATATGTTTTGATCCCAAGTTCACGATCCTAATCGAACTGAATACTCTTAGGTTTGGGCTCAGCTCGTTCATGGAACGAACTAAAAGATAAGGCTTGGGTTTGGTTCCTTTACCGAGCCGAGCTCCGAACAATTCGCGAACGGCTCGGTTCATTTGTAGCCCTACGTTCAAGTGAGTGTTAGGATAAATTTGCTGTTATATTTCATGGTCTACGTGCTCAAAGACCATCCTCATTGGGGTCTACTTAGTAAAATCTTCAGCATCTAATTCCTTTTGGTGTAACAGAAGTATCTGCTGCAGTCCACAACAACGAGATTGGAGGAGTGGAGAGTCAAAATGCGAGACGTAGAACAATGGATGTCAACTCGTTTGCTCCCTGCAAATCTGAGGGAGCGAATCAAACGATATGAACAGTACAAATGGTGGGAAACTAGAGGTGTTGATGAAGAGAATTTGATCCGTAATCTTCCAAAGGATCTCAGGAGGGACATAAAGCGCCATCTTGGTTTGGGTTGGCTTATGAGAGTGAGTTCTTTTGCTTTTGCACAATGTAATTCCTCCATTTAGGGCATGTGAATGGTGTAACAGTACTTATCCAAGTTCCATTGTTTACCGCCTTGACCGCTGACCTGCCTTGCATATACTGTCTCAAGAGATCTCAAGTTCAAATTTAGTAGATGAAATTTTCTGGTTAACTTTTACTCTCTCCGTCCCTTTTTAAATGTCCAGCTTCGTAACTCCAATTTATTAAAAAAACATCATCATTACACTTTTCATATCAACTTTTACCTCTATTTTCCCTACTTACACTCTATGGAGACATCATCATTACACTTTTACTCACTAATTTTTCAAAATTGAATCTACTTTTGGGGGCAAAATGGAAAATGTACCATTTTTTACCCGCTAACTTTACAAAATGGACACTTATTAAGGGAAAGCCCAAAATGAAGTACTGGACTCTAAAAAAGGAACAGAGGGAGTACTATTGTTTTCCCTTTTCTGTTCCCAGTTGTCTCATTGGTGATTTCAAATGGGCCTGTATATTCTCTATTACATTCTTGACTTCTATCAATTATAGTTTAAAGAACCCAAATGAAGATACGAATGCGAAGGTTTGAAGGCTTTATCTAATGGATGCTGCCATACTGTACTGCCTATTATACTTTTTTTGCTTATTGTTCCAAGGCCACTTCCGGTGACCATATTTGATTCTTAGAAGGATTATTAGACTGTGATTAAATCTTATCTAGTCTTCTGGAATTATCTATCAGGTGCCATTTTTTGAAAGCACGGATGAACAACTGTTGGATTCTTTGTGTGGCCGTCTAGAACAGGTTCTCTACACGGAAGGTAGCTTCATCGTGCGGGAGGGGGACCCAGTTGATGAGATGCTCTTCGTAATGGACGGGAAATTAGCTTCTTCGACCACTAATGGTGGAAGGATTGGGTTCTTTAACATGGAATATCTCAAACGAGGAGGCTTTTGTGGAGAAGAGCTTCTTGTTTGGTCTATAGCTCCCCGTTCCTCAACTAACCTCCCAATCTCAACCAGAACGGTTCAAGCCCTCTCAGAAGTGGAAGCATGTGTCCTAAAGGTGGACGATTTGAAGGTTGTCGCCTCTGAATTCAGGCGGTTATACCACAAGCAGCTCCGCGATACTTTTAGATATTACTCGCTGCAGTGGAGGACTTGGGCGGCTTGTTTCATACAAGCAAAATGGCAACGATATTGCAAAAAGAAGATGGAAGTGTCTCTTAGTAAAGAGGAAAAAAGGTTGCAAGATGCATTGGCTAAAGGCAGCGGAAGCTCGCCAAGTTTGGGGGCCACCATTTATGCTGCTAGATTTGCCGTTAATGCTATCCATGCCGTAAGGCAGAATGGTTGGGCTCTGACACCCAGGTTGCCGGAGAGAATTTTTCCGACGGTGCTTCAGAAGCCGGCAGAGCCTATTGCAAAAGGTAAGTACTAGTATAGTTGGATTGTTGTTTTTGTTTCTCTTTTTGTAATAGCTTTATTTGTATAGATTCTCTTGTGCTAAATGTGATATAATGCCTAGTGTGTCATGTATCTGTACATGTATTTTCTGAATTGTAGAAGAGAATCCCTATTGTTTCTCTTAAGATAGATGGGATCATTTTCCAGCTCAATTTGTAGAAGAGAATGCCCTAATTTTGTAGAAGAGAATGCCCTAATTTTCTCTGGAGATAGATGGGATCATCCACAAGAAATGTTAGTGGATACAATGGGGGTTTTGCCATAAGATTGTATTGTTTTGCCATAAGATTGTATTGTAGTTTTGGGCGGAAAATGTTTTCTGGAAAAACTCTTTTCTTGGAAAATATTTTCCGGCATTTGGTAGAAAGGAAAACAGAAATCAACCTAAAATCTTTTCCCCAGTCTACGGAAATCAATCAATCGTGTTAGGCTATAGGATTTCCAGAATTTAAATCCGGAAAACATTTTCTGGGAGACCCCGACTCAAACTCTGACACACAGGTACTCTCTCTCTCTCTCTCTCTCTCTCTCTCTCTCTCTCTCTCTCTCTCTCTCATGAAGAGTAATTTCATTTCTGATATTAACTTCCGATCTACAAATCATTTGATTTCGATTTTGGAGGGTGTGATTTCTGAACTTGAGCTACATAGATTCCTCCTTTTTTGCTTTTTAAGTCCTTTTAGAGTTTAGGAAAGTGGTCTCATATGTGGATTTGTTCCAATTTTTGCTCTCAAAAATGTTTGGTTTGTTGTAGTTTATAGACCTAGAATGAACATCGAACTCATAACTATTCACTTTCCATGCAAGAATTCGAGCTAGGCGTTAAATTTTGTGGAAGTCGATCTTCTGTTTAGCTTGGATGTGTGTAGTCAGTTGAAGCTGTGTAAAACACTACATTCTTTCTATTGGCATTGGTTTGGCTGATTCTTACGATGTGGTTGGATATCCTTTGAAAGCAAAACATGGCATATTCAAGTCTCATCGTTTTGTAGCCACATACTGTTTGATTATTTGCGTAGGCTATAATTTGCAAAGTCTTTTTGATGATATAGTTGAAGAAACCGTTGCTGAATCAGACTCGACTGATTTTGAAGAGGTATCAAAAGGGAAAGACACAGCTTCACCAAGTGAGGTTCCAGCTCAAGCAAGATCTCACCCGAAGAGTAGTCGTGACGAAGATGAGCGTTACGACAAGTTATCGACACAACTTGAAGAAGTTGCTTTAGCAATCAAGAAACTTACCGATGATCGACTTAATGTGAATGACCTCTATGAGGAAGTTATGAAGACAGAAGGTTTTGATGAACCGATACTTGCATTAGCATTTGACCACTTGGTTGAGAATGAAAAGGTTGCAAAGGCATTTATGGTGAAGAATGCGAGACTCCGAAGGGCATGGTTGGAGGGTTTTCTAAAAATGAATGCGTGAAGTTAATGGCTTCAATTTGCAGAAAATATGTCCTTGCATTATATGTTGTGGAACTTATATGCGAGATCCGAGCTGTCCATTGCCGAGATGGACGGCTGGATGGGGTGCTCGGCATGGCTGCCAAGCACCTCGGTTGGCAGCAACACCCACTGCACTTCTAGGACTTCTGTACTGGTGCTAAAATTGTCAAATTGTACTATCACCTCTTGTACTTCAACTTACACAGTTATACCCCTTCTACTTCATTATTAGATATAGACACCCCCGGCTGGAGCAAGAATGTTTGTTTTTCTGTCTAAATTATCAGGCAGCATACCATGAAAAATTGACATAGTGTATGAGATCAAAATTACCCATATTTTGTGTTTGCTTTCTAAGTCCACGTTCACCACCACCCTCTCCACACACCTCCCGATCCATAAAACTACTACTAATTTGTAATCGATAAATGGATTTGACTGAACTAATAGGGCTAACTCAGTTAATCAGGACTCTTACATTTTATTAAGAGGTCAGGAGTTCGAATCTTTCCACTTGCGTGTGGGTGCTCTTCGCTTAGATGAGTTTTTCCCTTTTTTTGTTTTACCCTATAATGAGCTTATTTCTTGTACGTATTGGTTAAGTTGTTTAGGTTTGGTTGGCTCGTAATCTCTCATAATTGATATAATTGATATAGTGTCCCGAGTTATACTTTGTACTTTATATATATGATGTAAATGATCTATCTTATTGATTGATAAAAAATGAATTTGATTGGAGAGAGGAGATTAGAAGAGAGAATGGTCTAAAAAATTACTATAATTAGAAGAGAAAAAGGGTAGTTGTGTTTTTATTTTGCATATAGGACAAAAATTAACCTTTTAAAGAAACTACGACTAATTTCTGATGATCTCGATAGAATAGGACCAAGAATTAAGAATCCCAAAATTGGGTCATTTTTTCCGATCAATATTAACGAGAGTTAGTGACTTAGTTTGGTGTTAGAGTTAGCACAGGGAGATCCAGAAACTATCTATAGTTCTGGCCTCCCAAAGCCCGCCCCTCATGGGACTCAAACTGAGGTCTCCACGGAAGGGGAAAATGAGACAACCAACTGCACTAGCAGTGGTCATTGTTCAATAGGGTTCTTCTTGTTGTAGTTGGTACGTAGAGGTTTTTTTTTCTTCTTTTGTTGGAAGGTGATTGGAGTGCCCTGCAATCGATCATGTTCTGATTGTTTTACTATAGAAGTCAACTTGACTCCTATTGTAATTGGGTTTGAAACCAATAATAATAATTTGGGTTGGGTCGCTTTTTAGTGAAATTTAAAGGGATCGATTTGGGGAACGATGAAGTGTTAGAATAAGTTCTACTTGCATTAAAATGGATTGCAAGCATTTGTTCGGGGTAGTATAATCAAAACTAATTGACAACTCAATTGGTCAAAAATCTTGCATCTCACTAAAAGGTTAAGAATTCGAGTTTTTCCACCTGCGTGTGAGTGTTTTTCTTTTAAAGGTTTTTTTCTTTTTTTGTTTCTATCCTATAATAGGCTTATTTCTTATCTTATATTGGTTAAGTTGTTGGGCTTGATTGTCTCGTGGACTCTCACTATTAATGTAGTGTCCTGAGTTTGTACTATGTACTTTCTATCTGATGTAAAAGTGATCTGTTCTATCTATTGAAAAAAAAAAAAGGTGTTAAAGAGATCTCGATCAAATTTGAATAGAGTTCTCCTACTTTTTAGGTAGTTGAAGAAAATCGAACTCCGTTCGTGCCGTAGGGGCCAAATAATTATTCAGTGATCTTAGGACACCGGGACGTGGTAGGGTCCAACGCTCTTATCCAACACTTTTATCCATCATACATTTCTGTGGGTCCATATACTTTAGTTTAGACAGCACAAAATTACGTGATGAATAAAGATGTTGAGGCACCACATGGATCGGAGGTGCCCCAAGATCACCCAATAATTTTTTCTTTGGGGCCAGCCGTCGCGGCGTCAGCACAAGTAAAAAAAGCACGCCTGTCTTCAATAGCCTTATATTATGATATGATAAATTGATAGTTATAGAGACATATGTCAGTACTTTTAATTTTATACGTTTTCTTAAGTTACAATTAAGTATGAGTATTATCATGACAGATCGATTGTTAGATAAGATAACAGATCTTTGGAAACGGTCAATGCGAGCCTACCCTCTTATTTTTAGCATAAACACCGCTTAAAATTGGTGTACGTTACGTATTTTTGTATTTTGAATCATAAAAATTCATAAATCAACATAAAATCCCGTATTTAATACACGCTAGAAAAAATTATATATGTTGGATAACAGAAATCATAAACAACACCACAAAAATTTATAACTTGATCACATTTTTTTTTTTGAAATAGTTAATGCCATCATGTATCATTCAAAGCCCGAAAGTAATACAGAAATCATCAAAAAATTAGGAGAGAACCAAAACTACCTAATCCTAGATATTGGCACCTACTGCAAATGCAGGCCGGCAAAACGTCGGTACATAAGAACTAATCACAGAAAAGGTAGCAGAGAAACCAACAGGTACCGTCGTTTTTATCACAAAATTTATAAACAGGCCACTACAAAATTTGTAAAAATAACCATATAAATTCATAAAATAAAAACCACCACAAAAATTTGTTCACCCTCAAAAGAATGTGAACATTACCCTCCTTCTTATTGGTTGAAATTGAGTGGATCTCATCACAAAGTGATGTCATGCTTGTCATGCAATACGCTTTTGGTAAGCATGACATCACTTTATGATGGGATCCATACAATTTCAACCAATACGAAGGAGGGGTAATGTTTACCATCTTAAGTGGAGGGTGAACAAAACTCAACTCCAAAATTCATATGTCCAGCCACAAAAATTCAAAAGAATGAACCACCAAATTTGTAAAGAGTGTACCGTACACCCTAAATAAAACGAGTCACAAAAATTACAATAAAAATGAGCCACAAAATTTCATAAAAGATGAGAACACAACTTAAAGCGGCAAGAGTTCAGAGCTGTAAACTCAAATTGGGCGTTAAAAGAAGCTGGAAGTACATTTAGTTTGTTGCAATTGGTTGACACAATAGCTATAAGGGCTGATTTTGTCCTTGCTGGCACTCCACATTTGCAAATTGAAAATTCTAACTCCACACCCACTTACACATCTATTTGCACACTCTCATTCACAATAGAAGTGGGGCCCACACACACTGGGTGCATAGTATGTATGGGCTCCATCTCTATTGTGAGTGGAAATGTGTAAATGGGTATGTGTTTAGGTGTGGAGGTAGAATGATTGTTTGCGAATCTACACTAATACCAATCCAAGTTTGGATCTTAATCTTTCAAAAATTAAGTTCTAATCCTGGTGAGTTCTAGAGAAAAAGACTCCATTATATGCAAGTCTAGAAGACTATAAAACACTCGACTATATGCTAGGCTTCTGTGGATATTTGTAGAATATTGTGGATACATGAAGAGGGAAAAGATATTTTTCAGGAGGGTCAAGGAAGAAAAATATGAGCCATTGGATGAAAATGATCATAGTCGTTCATTGATGAGGTGGAAGGCTACAAAAGGGAAGGAAAGGCTCATTTGGAGATTTTTCATGGATAACAGGCAGTTCTTTCGAGAGACAGAGGGAGGAATGATCTAACAAACAATAGAAAACCCCGCTCATGGCCGATAGACGATAGATTTCGTACCTTCGGTATTTTTCCGATCTTGGAAAAGACTCCCACAACTTGCAATCAATTTTGTTATATCAGTGTTCCCGATAAAAGAAGAGTTGATGTGTACATACTCCAGCCAAGTCATGCATAATAGGCGCAGGAACGAAAGTCCAGAAACAAGAACTGAAGCCTACAACCGCATCCAAATTAATATCATTCGGCAGTCCCGTAACATAAACCCTGTGCGTTGTTTGGATGTAGTTCCAAATAATCATCATCATCGTGGGAGGAACTACAATATCAATTCACATTCAAACCACAAATCAGGAAGCAAACTAGCAAGGATTCCCTTTTGATTTGGTGTTAATTTCTATTTTTACGTGGTAGCAGAGACAAGACATATTTCAAAATGTCAATCACTCAAACTCTCATAAGGACACGAAGATTTTGAGTCAAATATCACTCGTTTGGAATTATGCTGCAAAAAAAAAAAGGAAAAAAATCGAGTCAACTATTATTTTGAAAGAAAAAGAAAAAACACAGTCACTAGAACTTACTTGCCAAAGAACATGCATGGTCTAGGAACTAGGAACTCAGTGCAGACAGTGCTCATTTCCTCTTCTCCAATTCGACCGCCAATAAAGGGGTCATTTGATATAACCTGCATGGCCATGCTAAAAAGTTATGATTTTTTAGTATAAAAGTTACGAGATGCACCAAAATGTTATGAATCATAATGAAAGTGTTACGAATCATACAGCTGAAATTTTATGAGTTCTAGAACAAAAGTTATAAAATGCACTAAAATGTAATTAATGAATTATACAATAGGTGCATATGGTACACATTTTTTAAGGGGTGTATATTGTAGACTTTCCTCTAAATCAAATAGCATATAGGGTTGCTGGAGACGAGTCTGTGCTCCAACCGGTCTATGAGATCAAAAAACTCTTATCCCAGGCGGCGTGAGGGTTGGGCCGGTGCTTCTCGGCCCAGTACTGGTTGCAAAGCTTCTTGATCTTGTGGCGGTATGACATTATCTCTGTTACCGTTGATATTCTTATCGGACACAATTCATCTTTGGGGGTTTCTATCGTTGATGATCTTATCGGACGCAATTCATCTTTGGAGGTTTCCATCATGAAGCCTTGTGTTCCCTGCCCGAGAATGCTTACTGTCCATGGTTCAAGAATATTATAGAGAGTTCTTGGATATTTTGGTTCTGAAAGTATACATTCAATAATATTATAGAGAGTTCTTGGATATTTTGGTTCTGAAAGTATCTAGAATGTTCTGCAACTTGAAAGCCAAATTTGGCTCCTGCATTGGAGCATTTTTTGTATTCTTTAACTTTGACCATGGAAGGTAAGTTCAAGAATATTATAGAGAGTTCTTGGATATTTTGGTTCTGAAAGTATCTAGAATGTTCTGCAACTTGAAAGCCAAATTTGGCTCCTGCATTGGAGCATTTTTCGTATTCTTTAACTTTGACCATGGAAGGTAAGAGTTGATAAACTGTCTTCTGCCAGAATAAGTACGGTCTTCTAATTGCTTGTTTATGTTTTTATTTTTATTTTTATTTCATAGTCGTTTATCATTTGTTTTCTTTTGCAAAATGTTTTCCATGGTTATTGGAAAGGGAGTGTATGGTGAATCATCTTTTTTTTTTTTTTTGAAACAGAACTTTGCCAAGAACATGTTTGTCATTTCTGCTACAATGGTTTTTAATGTTAAGCTTGTAAAGAGTCTCAAGGATTTGGCGAGTATGGTGGAGAGTTGTAACGATGAATTCTTAGAATTCCGTCCTCAAATTAGTACTAGTAAATGAGTTGTCCCCAAATTACTTTGTTCACTTCGTTTTATCTGAAAACCAAAGAAAGCAAAATACGAAGATAAAAAAAAAAAAAAAAATTGAAAGCAAAATACATATCCTACCTTGACATTTCGCTCCATTTTTGTCCTGCAAAAAGAAGAAATATGATGATGATATTGGAGAGAGAGAGAGGAGGAGGAGGAATGAAGAGGAGAGTGGAGGTGATCAAGAAGAATCGGATCCTCCCTACTTTTGAATTTGGATTACAGTTAACAGTTCACAATCTTGTCGTCCATCTCAACAAAGAAAGTAATACGTAGTACTATGTAGTACTCCATATTTTAAGACCCATAATTCGTGTGTGCAAGCAGAAACACGAGCAAAAAATATTGTTTTTTTAATTAGAAATACCTCAAACTATTAAAATTTTGCAAGAGCGTGGATGAGAGCACGGGCGCAAAGTTAGTAGCGGAGGGACTACTTAAAGGATTATGTGACTTAAGGCTAGGTTTTCCTTGTTGTCTAATCGGAAGAAAACATACAAAAACACAAATTTTAAGATATATTATTCTCATTATATACATCAATTAAAAGTCCAAATAAAAAAAAAAACTTGTATAAAGTCCATTGGCAAACTTTTTAAGGAAAATTCACCATTTTTTTTAATAGTAAACCCACCAAAAGTATTCGGTAGTTTTAAGTTGGGATCTGAAGCCCAACTTGAGGGGTGCAATCCACCCATGTCAGTCCTATATTGCTTGCTCAAAATATCAAAATCAAAACCGTTCGTATTTCGGACCACGTCACGATGCTTATCTTCACCAAAAATTATTTTAATCCAACATCTAGAAGTACATTATTCAAGAAAATTAGATGTAAAAATCGGGTTTAGCTTGGGTGCGTGGAATGAGTAATTATTCAATACTTTTGCGGCCCTGTCGCGTGATACCCAACACCCCTTCAACACACGTTTCTGTGAAACTTAGGAATGTGTGGCGGAGAAGGGTGTTATGGCACCATGTGATGGTGCCTTACAACCACCTAATAATTTTTTTTGCGTGGAATCCAGTTTACACATCTAAATTTATTTTGATCGCGTAGGACAATTCTTTTCGATGACGATGTCGATAAACATCTCCACGTGATAAAATATTTTTATTTTCAAAATTAAAGCCGATGTCGGGACTAAAATGGGTGAATTTGCACTCCCTCAAGTTGAATCCTTAATGACAGAAAAGTCATGTCCACATGATAAATTGATAGTTATAGTGATATATCAGTACTTTGTGTACATTATTAAATCGTTATCAACTAGGACTAGCTCAGTTGGTCAAGATTCTTGTATTTTATTACGAGTTTAACTGTTCGAATCTTCTCATCTTCGTGTGGTTATTCTTCTCCCCATATTTTCTTAGAATTATTTCTCCCACTAATGCGACTAATAGTTGGATTGAATTTATAGTAATTATAGAATTGCTTGGTATTGCTTCTCCCCCTAACATTGCCAGCAGTTAAGTTTGACTCATAATAATTGTGAAATTGTTTTCAGTTTCATCTAATTCTTATACTTGTCCCCGTTCCGGAACGATAAATAAGTACTTATTTTTTAAGAAGGCAATTTCAAGCTAAAAAATTATGTGCTTACGCAAATAATTTTTCTATCACTATGGATCTTGTTTGATAGATCTCATTGAGATCTTTAATATGGTGCAAAAAAAATTGAAAAATTATTTTTCATTTACATTATTTTTGAGTTTGAAAATGTGAAATAAGTACTTATTTTTTAAGAAGGTGTTCTGGAACGGAGCCTATTCTATTGCTTGAATAAAAAAAAGGAAATTGAAATCTACACTCCATTTTTTGACATTTACACTCCCTTTTTTGGATTTTAGTGTTGAAAGTGTATGTAATTTTTTTGCTAGAAGACAAAAAAAAAAGAGTGTAAATGTGAAAAAAAGGAGTGTAGATTTCAATTTCCTAAAAAAAAAAATTTAATCGTTTTCATCGTTATATTTCTTCTTAAGTTACAATTATATGAGTATTATAATGGACCTATCGAATATACAGTATTACTCAATAGAAGATGAAAGATCTTGGAAACGATCAATGCGAGCCTGCCTACCACGGCCTAGTTCCAGAAATCTTCTTAAAAAATAAGCAGCTTATTTTACATTTTTAAACTCAAAAATAATGTAAATGAAAAATAATTTTTTAATTTTTTTTGCATCGTATAAAAGATCTCAACGAGATCTTTCAAACAAGATCTATAGTGCATATTTTTATATTTCAATAAGTCCCTCATTTTTTAACTTGAAATTGCTTTTTTAAAAAATCTATAGTGCATATTTTTATATTTCAATAAGTCCCTCATTTTTGAACTTGAAATTGCCTTCTTAAAAAATAAGGACTTATTTTGAGTTCTGGAACTCACCCTACACACCCTTATCTTATCAATCAATCGTTGAAGCGTAATTTCTTCTTTCTTTCCTTTTTTTATTTTTCCCCCTCAATCAAGAAAATTCGTTCCTTTCTCTCTCCCAATTTCAACTGGATCTCTTCCTCGGTTTCATAGACTTTGCTTTTACTCTTTATTCGAGAAGCTTTTGTGGGTCTTTTTGCAATAAAGAGCTCATTCGGCCCCACATGCACGGATTAAAAAAAGAAAAAAGAAAACCCCACATGCCAATTTTTTTGTACTGATTGATTGTGTTCGTTTACGTACACTTCGATTAATTTCTTCGTCAATTCCATTGAAAGCAGGCCATTCACAGAGAGACTATGATATATGCCAAAAATTTCTTTCTTGCGATCTCACCACAAGAATCGAACTATAGAAAATAAAAGTATTTGTTTGAAAGCAAATTTACTAAACAACCTGACTAACTAATGAGCTACACCACATGCCACATAAGCCCACATGCCTTGTAAGACTTTCAAACACGGAGTATATTCAAACCACCCAAACCCCCCAACCCCCCCCCCCCCAACCCAACCCGGTTTGATATTCCTTTCTTCAAGCCCTTCGCGTTTTAAACCCGACACAACAACTCCTCCTCCCGATTTCCACGTCTTCACCTTCTTTGACCTTTGAATTTGCGTAATTTTCAAGTCTCCCTCCATCTGCTCAGCCTCTGCGATTTTTCTCTCTCTTTACATTTTACCCAGGAGGTTTCGTAGAGATTTCAGGAGGAGTCCATAGTAGTGTTTTGGGTTTGGTAGATTCTTGTTTGGATTGAAAGAAAATTAAAAGGGTATGCTGAGAATATCTTTACGCGGCTGGAATTGTCGTGGGTGATGTTGCTTTTGAGCTGATTAGGTTCTTATCTGATCTGGGTTTTTTCTGCTTCCCACCATTCTTGCTGATTCTTGGTCTGCTTTGAGGTGAGTCACTCATCCAATAAAATAATCTCTTTTAATCTTTAATTAATCTGGAACCACAGGTTAATTGTTATGGATATTAGGGGCACAATGAGCTGGAAGAATCTTTCTTTCTTTCCTTTATTTTTTTCTTTATGTCTTTAGGGGTCTTATTTATATTCAGATGAGCTAAATAACAGCTTTTTGATGACTTCTCAAAGCAATTTTGTTGTTGGAACTGATGCATATTGGGAAGCAGCATTATGGCTGGTTTGTCTAATCGGTGTCCCTCTTTACGAGTGTTGATAATTGTTGTGGTGTTATTCTTGTAAATCTTGATTCGTAGTTTGATATGCTAATAGTGGAGGATAAATTTTGGTTTGGATGATCAGTTGTTGAATTTAACATTTGCATACACTTTGTGTTAATTCTCCTGATGTAATCTTCATATAGTGAATTGGGGTCCATTCAGTTTTCGCGATACCCTTCCTGTCTTTCTTGTGACTTTTACGTCAAAAACAATTTGAAAGGAGATAATTGCATGTTTACCTTGTTTTGTTTAATTGTGATCTCTGTTGAATATGCCGTGTGAGAGAGATGAGTCATTCCAGTAGAGCTGTACCTTTGAAATTTTGATGCTTACACCATCTTCATCTTGTTGATACTTTCATGGTGATTGGCCCCTCTCACATTGCACACTGTCACTCGTTTGGACAAGTAATGGGAACTCGTAGTTGACAAGAACATATTTAAGTTCTTGTCGTTGTGTAAGAACAGATTCAATCAATGTACAAGTCACCTTTTAGTTCATGCATTTTAATCAGAAATTCCAATATAATTTACAGTTCAACGGTCGTCTGTCCTCGTAAGTCGTAATACATGTTTTGCAATATGATAAATTTGATGTAGGATTAGCTGCGAATTCTCAAGTTTTTTCTATATAATGTGATGGTTGTGACTTGGGAGGATTATTGCCGTATCAGAAAATCTGACCTTCTGCATTTTATTTCATTCATGATGCTTCTGTTGTTTGAAAATGATGTGTGAGCAGATAAAAACTTCCTTGATCACACACAGATAGCATTTCGACTTATGGGCTGGCTTAGCAAAATTTTCAAGGGCTCAAGCCACAAAGTTTCAGAGGGGCAATATGACTGGAATGATAGATATAGTGAAGAAGAAACAGTCGGGAATGAACCTTCGACTTCAGGGGTAATTTAGTTGCTACTTTGAACAATCTCTTTGAGCTATTTTAGAGTTTTCTGTCATGTTTAATCTCAAGGCAAATGAAAGAGCCGAGGAGATAAGTCAAATCATTCTTTTCTTAGTCATCGTTTTGGCCTTCATACCTTTAGTAAAATGGCGGCATATTTAAGTGTTGTTTGCAAGTTCTTTTGCTCCGTCTATGTTGACCTACTTGATTGTGGGACTACAGGATGCGGGTTCAGAGACCGAAGACATAGATCATGCCATTGCACTCTCCCTTTTGGAAGAAGATCATAAAAGGAAAAACGTTGTTGGTGAGTGAAACTTTCCTATGCGATATCCATGTTTGCTTCTTGAATTAAAACTATAGGTTGTTGTGGAAATATATGTCAACTAGTTTATTTTGTTTAGCTGCCAATCTTAGACGTGCCTAGAAGTGGAAAAAGTGATTTCCTTTTTGTGCAATGTTCATGTAAGGATTTAGTTTAACTTTAGAGGCACAATATCCCTATGCATTGCTCCCTGGCAGAAACATACATTCTCAAAATATAGGGCAGCAATCCCAATGCAAACCATGATCTACTTTATGTCGTCCTATAACTTCTTTTAAACTCTTAATGCAAGAAATTTTGTGGAAACTCATTCATTGTTGGTTGGTAATAGCGAAATTATGTAATGGGGTTGACAGGGAAAACACAGTAATTCTTGGTGATAATGATATGATCTACTTTTATGGGTCCGACGTAATCATTAAGAGTCTTGAATTTTCAAAGTTGTTCATCATCCAGTAATCGTCGACCACTGTTAACTAATTTGTTATATCCCTTGCAAATTGCTCGAATACCATACTCATAGCCATGGGAAAATATTTGTAAAATCAGTTGCAAGTCTGGACTCATAATTGCCTTTTGGAATAATAGGGTTGGTAGAATTTTATAGTTGGTACAAAGAGACAGGCTAACGATATAGATCATTACAAGAGACAGTGTCCATGGTACTTTAATATGTAGTTCTATGTTTGGAGTTATCCTTGACTTCCTTGCTTTACTTGTGTTGGTTTTTCTCAATAGATTTCACAAAGTGTAAGAGCTTTGCCTTTTGGACTTGCCTGATGGTGGTAATTAAGCATATACGAAATGTAGCAATTCAATTTTCTCAGATCTGTGCTTCGAGTATATTTTCTGCATTGTGGGATTAAGCATATATGAAATATAGTGATTCTGTTTCCTTGGCCTATATCCTGCATTGTGAGATTAAGTTCCTCATATTACTGTCCAGATTATGAATCCCAATTGAAAGAAGATGAACAAATTGCCAAAGCTCTACAGGAAAGCTGGAACATTGAATCTCCACCACGATATGGACCTGGAAATGGCAATGGCCATGGCCATGGCCGTGGAAATGCGAATGGAAATGGAAATGGCCGTGGAAATGCGAATGGAAATGGAAATGGGAATGTGAGTGGCAGTGGCAGTGGGAGTTGGAATGGGAATGGAAATATTTATCAACCTATGTCTTACCCCTATTCAACAGGGGTCAGGTACGATCCTTCCTGTCAATAATACTTTAGGGAGGCTTATTTGATCGACTTTTGGTAAAATTTCATTTTTGAAATTGCTCTATTGTTACAATATTGAATAAGATAAAAGATTTTGTTCACGTTACACTTCTACAAGAACAGTTAAAAAACTTCATCTCCTTGTCCTGTGTGTACAACTGTGATAAATATGCTTTGTGTTTTCTGGTTTTTCAGTTTCTATTCTAACCCCATGAATGTGGTAAATGTAAGTTATTGACTATGGGTCAGTAGTACAGTGCATAAACTTCCTGTTGCAGTGCCTTATAGCATAATTAGCTATGTAACCTAAAACAACTACTGAGGTCAGATGCACCAGTTGTCATTTGGACGATGACTTACTGTCAATGTAATCAAGCTATGTTTTCTCTTCTTTTTCTTTGTGATAGAGTATGTGCTGGTTGTAACACTGAGATTGGTTACGGAAGATTTCTCAATTGCATGAATGCAGTTTGGCATCCAGAATGTTTCAGATGCCATGCCTGCAACCAACCAATTTGTGATTATGAGGTACAAAAACTACTGTCTATGCTGCCAAAATACTGTAGTTCTATTCTGATTTAACGTTGAACCATCAGTGTACTTTACTAGTCGATAACTGATGTAGAATAATAATTCCTGTGATTTTGTGGTGCTGAGGTTTTTGCATATTGCTTCTTCTGTAGTTTTCGCTGTCTGGGAATTATCCTTATCACAAGTTTTGCTACAAGGAGAACTATCACCCAAAATGCGACGTTTGCAAACATTTTGTAAGTATCTTTCAAGTGTCAAGAAGTAACCTGTTGATTCTATCTTGCATAATCAGGTTCTAGTGCCAGTGGGAAAATTTTAATTCTTCACAGTGCAACATTTACTGCATCAAAATTGTTGTTTTTCTTCTTTGGACTGAATCATGCTGAGATTTTTTGTGGCCATGTCAATAATGTTTTCTTTCCGAAACACAACGTGGAGTACATGTTCGTTCCTTTGAATGTCATATCATACAAAGCAATGAATTGATGTCCATATATTTTCTAGTACTTTGCTGTTTCAAATTACAGAGCTTTAAATATATGAAAAAAAAATTGTATGTTGTGGTGGCCACTGGCCAGAATTGTTGTTGTACATTCTTGTGAAATCTACTTGAGCTTTAATCATATGGATTATAGTTGGAACTTAAAAGGGAAAAAAAGCAGCTGGACTGTTTTCCTTTCTTCCATGACTTTATTCCCCTTTTAAAGCCAGAAAAAAGTAACTGTAATTTCGAACACAATCAAATAACCCCCCGTCATTTTGATGTCTCTGAAAAAGGTTGAGGGATGTTAAATGAAGAGATCAAAAATCCTGTTTTGGCATCAAATACTATCCTGAGATCAAAATCCTGTTTCTGGGGTCACATACTAACCCAAGTATCCGGGTGGATTACCTTGAAATTCAATCGTTGCCCTAGTTCCTTGGAGCAGGTGGTATCATGGCACACATGCCTTCAATCTGTAGGCTAAACAACTGCGGCAACATGTCCTGGAAAGGACAATTGTTTCTTCTTTTTTCTTTGGGTTGGACAAATTCTCTGCCATGCTCCTCTATTTGGCTTCTGGAGACTAGAGAAATCCAGGGAAGCTTTCTTATAAGTGGACAAATTTTTCAACCCAAATGTTAGCTTCTTGTTGCAATGGGGCCTTCACGCTTTGCTCACATTAAAAATGCCGAGAACGCCTAGAGTTGGATTAGCCAAACTCTTAACCAATTTATAATGATGATACCAGGTAAATATAATCCAATATCGTTCTAAATAAACTCAGCAAGCCCATATCCTCCACAAGGCTACTTTATAGTTGGTCTAACATAGCTTTAAATGTCATGCAAAATTTTGCCTGGGTTTCGGTTAGGCGAATGTGTTGCGATGTCTTAAACATCTTCGACTTCAAGTATTGCGTGTCTTGGACATTTTAACCACTATTCTAACCTGGGCACCTAGGTCCATCTTATGTAAAGAAATCTCGGAAACACTAAAAGGTTTTGTGAATTGGCGTCTTTTGTAGTGTGAAACTAATATACTTATCTTTCAAGTTCCATTTCTTATCAATTTGTACTGGTCCTGTAGAAGTTCCATTTCTTATCAATTTGTACTGGTCCTTTAGAAGTTTTATGACTTCTTTTTTTTTTTCAGATACCAACAAACGCTGCTGGTCTTATAGAATATAGAGCACATCCTTTCTGGGTCCAGAAGTACTGCCCCTTTCATGAACATGACGGGACTCCTCGGTGCTGTAGCTGTGAGCGAATGGAGGTTAGTTTAACTTAAATTACACGTGTGCGAAGGGGCATCTCAATCCCATTCCCTGTGATTCCCTTTTTCATTCTTGCTAAATTTTAATTTCTAGTGTGTGTACCTTATTTGTATCAGAAAGAAAGGGATTTTATTCCCTTCCTGTCAAATTAAAGCACAGAAGTCAGTCTGAGTGGCCATACAGATTGAGATTACTTAGGAAAAAACTACTCAATAATTAACTATTCAAGAGCGTGAATGTGCATGCTCATCCCAACGGTTTGTTCATTTTACATTAGAACTTGACGATGATCAATGTGTCGATAAATTATCTGAAAGGAAATACTAATACGTCTCTCCTTATTAAAGACGTCTATATAAGCATAGTACTAAACTAAAGTATGTATTCCTGATAACAAATTTACTATAAATGGGTAGATAATGTACATTCAATCCATAGCTAAAGTCACACTATTATCAGAAAGTTTTTATAGTTACTGAGAATTTGAGTGTTTCTTCTCTATATATGACTGAACGAGCCTTTGGAATAACAATGAACTCTCCATTCCAAGAGATATTGTGAGGATGTCCGAACATGTGAGTTGGTAAAGTTATTTGATACTTCCCCAGTATTTTCTTGATGCCATATTGGGTTTGGATGCCAACTCGTGGATCTGCATTCCAGACAACCACACATACCCCTTCATGCTGTCCAAGAAAAGCCTACTCAATCATGTCTTTTCAGAATAAATGTTGATTTTGCTCTTCATATGCAGCCAAGGGAAACAAAATATGTTGCACTGGAGGACGGTCGAAAGCTCTGTCTTGAGTGTCTGGACTCTGCAATCATGGACACTAATCAGTGCCAACCCCTCTATCTTGATATACAAGAATTTTATGAAGGATTGAATATGAAAGTGGAGCAGCAGGTTCCCCTACTCTTGGTGGAGAGGCAAGCATTGAATGAAGCCATGGATGGTGAAAAGAGTGTAAGGCAAATTCATAGTCGAATGACTAATGATAGTTTGTTGGATTTCTTGTTTCTCTTGGGTGAATTAATCTTTTGCAGTGCCAAAAAGCTTACAGTGGTTCTTTCTCTTGGCCAGGGCCATCATCACATGCCTGAGACCAGAGGACTCTGCCTTTCCGAGGAGCAAACTGTTAGCACTGTAAGGATGTTTTGCCAGTTTGTGTCATTTATGTTTCTTCCTTTCCATATAACCAGTGAGTTTGTCATGATCAATAGCCCATTTTCTTGTATATTATCGTTGCATGAGCAGATTTTGAGGCGCCCAAAAATTGGGGCAGGAAACAGGGTCATGAATATGATAACTGAGCCTTATAAACTCATCCGTCGTTGTGAGGTGACTGCAATCCTGATTTTATATGGCCTTCCTAGGTACTCTCTCTCTCTCTCTCTCTCTCTCTCTCGTGCTGTTAAATTTTATAAGACTTGAGTGGTTGGCAACTTCTCAGTCTTTTTCAACGGACGTGAAGAAAAGAATATATGCATCACAATGAGATGTTAACATGCATATTTCGCAGTGATGCCACTTTGAACAATCTTGATAACTAATGATAAGAAATGAAGAAGGGTTGGTAATATGCAAGCACAAGTTTGTTTTGGGGTTATAAATGTTGATCTGAGTTTGGTTATTTCTGATTCCGATCATGTTCAGAGAATACTTGTGGTGACGGAAACATTTCCTGCGTGACACGGACGAAGGAATAAATCCTTAGGATGCCATTTCATGGAGCTAGAATTTGAAGTAATTGCTGGTGATATAGGTAGTGAAAATTCATGTATGAAGGATACCGAAGTATTTGTAGAGCACGTTTTATCCATTAACATAGAGGTTAACATATATGTTCAAGTACCACAGTTGCGGTATATCAGCAGTGGTCCTGCTTTACAATACGAGGGAATTCCAAAAATAGGTTTACGTGCAAGATTGAGAAGAATTTATGAAATAAAGGATACTTGACAGATTCTCTTGCTCTGTGAGATTTTATTAGAGTGATTGTGTATATTGGAAGTTTTGCCGATATAGTGGAGACTGGTGAGAGATTTTCTCTTGGCAAGGCAAATTCATAACTACTGCATTTGACTTCAGCATCTGGTGGTAGTGTCAATCTTGGCCTCTTGGTATCAAACAATGATACATCGAGCATCAGATGTGGAGCCGACCTCTTCACTTTATCATCCTTATACCGCTGAGATTTTGTTTTTCTATGACTCTCAAACTCTCCTCATACAGGTTGCTGACTGGTTCTATCCTAGCCCACGAGATGATGCACGCATGGCTTCGACTTCAAGGTGCTTCCTCATAGCATGCATGTAACTTTTCGAATGTTTCATTGCAATGCCAAGTTTATTTTGTTGGCTTTTAGTATAGAGCCCCATTTTGATTCATTACTGCATTAGAACGACAACAATGTTTGTTCTTTTTCTTAACTAAAGAAAATCTCGCATTATTCTTAAAAAGGACACTATTCATGTTGATGACCAAGATCCCTGCTTATCTTGAAACGACAAAGAAAAGTCAGTTTCATGCACAGTTATGAATACCGTTCCGTACCGGCCGGTACGTACCGGTTTGACAGAAAAACGATACCGTAACCCTCTAATACCGTTTCGGTTCCAATACCGGACCTTACCGGAAAATACCGGCCGAGATGATATTACCGGCGATTTCGGCTGAAATTTTGCAAAACAGGACCATGGCTGGAGAAAATGGAGAAATAGAAGGAAAAAAAAAAAAAAAAGAGAAAAGAGGAGATCGGAACAAAAAGTGGCTCCTCGTGGTGTTCTCCAGCTTATCCTAGGATCGACCATGGCTGGAAGTGATTACTTACATAGATCTTTCCATTGGAATTCCTCTCAATAATACAGAATACAACCCACTGGGAGAATAAAAGGGAAGGGTGATGAAATTAGATCTTCCCACCGGTTAAGGAAAATGGAGTGGTGTAAGACTGTAAGTATAAGAGAGAGAGGAAGCCTCAGGCGGGTGTTCATCTGGGTTTTTCATTTGTCTGAGGGGCGAGAGAGAGAGAGAGAGAAAGAGAGAGAGAGAGAGAGAGTTAGTTGGATTGGGAAAACTTCCGAAAAGTTAAAGCTGTGGATTTTCTTTTATGTGTACAAAACCAGTGGTTTACAGTACATGGTTTGAGAATGGAAGTGGAGTAATTTTTCGATTAAAAAAAGGAAGAGAAGAAATGGATTTCTAAGTTTGTTGGGAAGAGGAAATTATGTGAATTTTATTGTCTTATGTATATTTTTATTATAGAATGAATTACATAGTATGGAAAAAAATTGAGTTATAATTATATATAATTGTAGTTGCGGTAAATCCGAAACGGTACCCGGTACTTGACTGGTACCGGTACGTACCATACCAATAAGAAAACCGGTACCCTGTCCGTAACGGTATTCAGAACTTTGGTTTCATGATCTTTGTTACTTCCTTCTAGAAACTTGGTTGATGAATTCTGCATATATCATATAATTGAGAGAGAAAAACGCATGGCCAGAAAATAGCCATTAACAAGTGTCTGAGAGGGTAGATTGGGTACAGAACTACCCTTTGGCGTCGCATGCACAAAGTAGCTTTCCTCAGATCTGAAACCACAACCTAAAGATTGGTAGCTTAGCGTTACACATATGAATATGAGATTTCTAAGTTTTCGCAATACTTGTTATATTTTCTGAAGTGCTGATATACGGTTTGTACTTGCATGTAAGGTTACCGAACACTAAGCCAAGATGTCGAAGAAGGTATCTGTCAGGTATTAGCTCACTTGTGGTTAGAATCTCAGATCATGTCCACATCAGGCAGCAACGGTGCATCAACCTCATCATCCGCTTCTGTTTCAAGATCATCGAAGCAGGGGACAAGATCTCCGTTCGAGAGGAAACTAGGGGATTTTTTCAAACACCAGATTGAATCAGACGCGTCTCCGGTTTACGGAAACGGGTTTAGAGCTGGTAACCATGCTGTCCTCAAATATGGTCTCCGGATGACCCTGGACCACATTCGGCTTACAGGAGGTTTTCCTTATTAAAGTTTTTGGTCTGGATTTGAACGACCCTTGTGATTGCAATGACTGAGTGAAGTTTGGCCTCTTTACGTTAAAATGCAATAGAGTAGTTATAGAACTTTTTTTTTTTGATTTCTACAAATTGTAGATGCAGTCCTTTTACATACATTGAAAGAAAATTAATAAAATCATTCATTGTTTTTCGATTGATATCCGTTCTATTTACTCTTCTGGTTAATAGTTTTGAGACATTCTGTAACTCGACTCGAATCTTCACCATCGTAGCAGCCATGATCAGCCCACTTTATGGATCTTTCATCAAACAACATAATCTCACAACTCATTGCATGTTACGTTTGTCCATTTCTGAAAAGCCTCGGATCAATCATCGAACCCATCTCAGATTCATCTTCTACCTCCATCATCTCAGATTCATCTTCTACCTCCATCGTCGAACCTACTACCGTGGAAAGCAGCAATTCCCGACCTTCATTTGCAATCGCCGCTTCCATTCCCGTGACCAATTCCAACATTCACAACTCCAGAAGCATAAACATCAATAGTAGGAGTCACAACCCTTGTTTGTACATACTCAGGCGCGAAACATCTAGTCCATGCAACAACCGTCGATGAACTATATCTCTCCTTCACTTTCTGTTTTTGCAAGTGTAAAATTGGCGATTTTCACCCCTGAGATATCGTCAAGTACTAGCACCTTACTGCTCTCAACATCCTTGCGCTCATACATTGGCTTTGTGGAACTGTGATGGTAGTTGAGTCTATTAGCAACATCAATTGATATCTGAATCCTCTGGTTCCAACTTTTGCCCTCGTTTGTTATACTTGTTGGCCATGATTTTATCTGAAGTTTATATCGAAAAAGCCATGGACACCGACCAAAATGGGAACTAATTGTGCACATACCGGTACGAGGGGCCCACTCTAGCTTAACACGGATAACATGATTTTTTTTCTTCAAAGAATGATGCGCATACATATTGATACTTACAAAATGGACTACTGGAAAATCGTCAAATAAGATAAGATCTGATGAGTCCCACTAAGGATCCCATGAGTGATCGTCACATGAGAGACTCCTCATTCCATGAAAAGGTGCCTGCTTAAACCATAACTACATCGATCTGAAGTACATTTCCACAATTAAGTGAGTTTAATGTATGAGCAAACAATTTTAATCGATCTATTAGTCACAATTTACATCTTTTAGAATCTTTGAGGAGAGCAAATGTCCAAAAGAAACCCATGATCTTATTTAATAATTAACGATACTTGCATTGCGAAGAATTACAAACACATACAATTAAGCATGAGATTCAAGCCCTTGGGGTCATCATCTTGTTGAATTCATAGAAATCAAGAACTCCATTGCCATCAAGATCAAAGGCTCGAATCATGGCCTCACAATCTTCACCAGATTTCTCTTTCCCCAAGCGATTCAAAACTTGCTGCAGCCCTCTTGGCGTAATGCAACCACTACCCTTTTCAACTTCAAACATCTCAAAAGCCCTCTTAATATCATCATCTTCCCCCTCGCTCTCTCTTTCCATTAGCTTAACGAATTCCGCGAATTCTAATAAATTGTCTCCGTCTTCATCGAATTCGGTTACAACCCTTTGTGCCTCGTCGCTCGACATGGACTCACCCATTGACGCGAAGTAGGCCTGGAGTTCATCGCTCGAAATTTTGCCATTGCCATCGGTGTCCAGGTAGCGAAAAACTAGTCGGAACTCGTCGTTTGTGCTGGCTTCTGGTGGGAGGAGAGAATGTACGGGTGTTGGAGTATTAGGTTTTGGATGATGGAGGTGAGGAAGGCTTAGCTTGAGACTCTTGTTGAAGAGCCATTTGGATCCCTTGGCAATGCTGGCTAGTGCCATTGGAGAACTAGTTTGTGTGCGAAAAACACATGACAAGGAAGAGATATATATAACAGAAATTCATCATAGGAAGCTGAGTGGAAAGTACTATTCTGTCGTAAATACAAATAGTCGAAATTCAACATAGGAAACTGAGTGGAAAGTGTTATTCTGTCATAAGTATAGATAATGTTGAATTTGGGTAAAAAATGTTATTCTGTCATGAGTACAGATAGACGATATGTACTTATGACAAAATAGTACTTTTCACTCAGTTTCCTATGTTGAATTTATGCTATATAACTCTCTTCCTTGTCATATGTTTTTCGCACACAAACCAGAGACGGATTTAGGTTATGGCATAGGGGGCCACGCCCCTCATGGTTTCGGGTTATTTTATTTTATTTTAAGATTTAATATTAATATTAGTTATTTTTTGTTTATTAAAAACACCTAAATATTGTAGTTTGTATTGTACGTCATTTAAACATTTAAATTCTTTAAGAATGTGTTCGTTTTTGGTCCCAAAATCCAAATTTTCTCTCTGCACATGGTATGCCATAAGTTTTTTTTTTCAATTTTTAATCTCATATCTCTTTCTATCTCTTTTCACACATTATCCAAAAAACCTCCCTCAAAACCTAAACCAACTAACTATTAGATTCCTGAATCTTGAAATTTCAAAATTTTGTTCTTCATCGTTTGGCCCCCCGCATTTACGAATCCTGGTTTTGTCCCTCAAATAATTAAAGAACACTTAATGGTCATGTTAGAGAGTAGTAGGCCCCATAACAGAAGCCAGATCATTACCCAATTGGGAGCTGATGGAATATTAGAGATAATCATTTCAGCCTGAAAAAGGTTTTTTACGAGCCCATCTCAATGACCGGGTCCGTTTATTTTTTTGGCTCATTGAGAGCATCAAATATGCCAAAATCAAGTTGATCGCATATAAGTTGATATGATTTCAGAATAAATTTATATTGCAAAAAATGGTTGAAATTGGTTTAGAACCGGTGTTACAATCTTTTTTCTTGCAAAATAAATATGTTCCAAACTCATATCAAATGATATATAAAATCTTATTTTCTGCAAAATAAACGTGTTCCAAACTCGTATAAAATGATATACAATCGACTTGATTTTTGGGTATTCTTGATGTTCTTCCGAGAGCTAAACAAAATGAATGGTCCCGATCATTGAGGTGAGCCTAGAAAGAATCATTTTTTAACTGAAATCGTACTCTCCAATTGGATATGATCATGCAACTAGTTGATCAGAACAAAAGGCCAAGTGAAAGTTGCAAAGAAATTACCTAACAGCATTTGGTGAAGGTGCAAAGCAGCTTCTTGGGTTTACCTCAAATGTGATGGGCTTCCATTAAAGTGCATTTGCTGTGGAAAGTTGATCATGAACCATTTGATCAATGTCGTCTCAATTATCAGCGATGAATTTTCCATGAAGGTTCTTGGAGGTTGCTGGTTTGCTGCACACTGTTATAGATCGGTGTATTTTTTTTCTTTTCCCGATTATCATTTCGTTAATAGCCCAAATTCGGGATTGATAACACTACAAGGATAGCCTAGGGTTTAAACTTGTTAGTAAGACTAACAACGAATTCAAATGTCTCGTGTCTGTGCCTAACATCCGCTAGCTAGTAAAGGCACTAGATTTACACTGTACTTATTTCTGGATATCTACTATGTACTAAGTACGTACATTGCACATTGTTTTGAGCGAAAATAATGTTAACGCTAGAATTGAAATCCTAGAATTGAAAGAAATCAAAGAATTTTGGTAATGTTCGAACAAGGTTTGTTACTATGTGAATTTTTTCTGGTACTAAACAGGGATTCAGATAACCTAATTTCATGTTTGGAAATAAATTAGGCAGGCCTAACACTTTTGCTTTTCTTCGCCTCAAGTTTTTTGGGTAATTGGTCCATTGATCGATTAGTCTTTTTCGAAAACGATTATTAATGTATCCCTTGATGTGCAACAATTTTACAAGTTTTTTTTTTTTTTTCTCTCACACAAAAGGGAAGTGCAGGTACGGTATCCCGTTCGTTCCCTGGAATGCTGTCCCGCCACACCATATTAATATGTGTTAGGGATCTCACCGCACTTATGTCAGGCCCAAGTGCAAAACTTGATAAGCCCGCCACGTGATTTGTGTGGGGTCCAAGCCCATTATGTACTTTGTAGTCAGAAGCCCATTATACCGAAGAAGAATTATTCGTGTCGAAAACCCCTGTGCCTCTATGCCGAGGGATTTTTCTGCCGTTAGATTAAAAACGTAAAAAAAAAACGGTCAAAAAATTTCTCGACATAGAGACACACGGGTTTTCAAGACAGAAGAGATCGGACCGTTACCAAATGCCCAATTCTCGTAATGTGACCATGCCAACAGGCCTTTATAGTCGATGGGCTGTAAATTGCGCCCAGTTTGTGCAAAAAAGTTCTTCTCGTATTATTTCTTTTAAGTATATATTTTTAAATGTTTGTTAACTCGAATTTTGCTTACTTCGCCAAATCATCATGATTCATGACGACAAGAATGAAAAAAAAGAAAAAGAAAAACTGTTAGCAAACTCTAAAAAAAGTCTCTAATAATACCAAAATTAATTATTAGTCGCTAACCATTTGAGTTGAATTTTAACTTGCTTGTGCACGTATGGGCTTGGGTGCCTGGGCCAGAAAGAACTGGGTTGGATAAAGGCAAAAGACCCCAAACACCTGGATTGATTTGATAGCAAAATCGAGGAAAAAGTCTTCGGAACACAACTTCAAAATACAACTGTGGACATTGAATGTGTGTGGGTCTATGTACATTCAACGGTTTTGGCCTTTTCGGACACAATTGTGTCTAGACTTGTGGTCTAAAATTGTGTCCGTAGCATTGCTCGATATCTATACCCAGATTCTTCATTGACTGAGGCCTGAAGGAGAAGTGGCTGGTCATAGTTCTGTATAATCTTCAGCGCTGCTATGGGTACATATTTGGTATGTGTATTCGGTACAGATTCATTTTGATTCTGTCTCAGATTTCACAAAAATTATCGAAACCGTTCACTTGTTAAAAATATATAGTTTAGGATCCTTTCAAAAAATTAATCCCCTCAATTGAATGTATAGACGTTTATAAAATATTTAACTTTGTCTTAGACCTCTGACCTAAATTTTGAAGAAAAGTTGAATTTATGCCTAAACACCTATTCAGAATTTTTCTTTTTATAAAGAACACCTATATATCCAATAGCTTAAAATTTTTCAAGAAAAACGTATAAAATATTTATGAACAAAACGGATCATTTTTTCGGACCCGAGGCGGATCTAAAACAAGTACAAACTGTTTTTGGGTAACTATTCAGTGCCCCTGGGCAGTGCCGGCCCAAGAGGATTGGGTCTTGGGCATCTCAAAAATCTCAAATTTTAGGGGCACTCCAATATTTTTACTACTTGGATTTGAGTAGGACTCTTTTAAAGTCCAAATAAAAGAATGAAAAAATATCTAATTGGAGGCAATGAGTTAGCCCAACCCACAATTTCATAAACCCAAGTACCCAACCCACTAAATCCCCAAAATCATTTCCCCCAAACCACCGAATAACACATCCCCAAATTGACTATACTGGTTAGTGTAGTCACGTGAGAAAAAAGTTTTTTGAAGTTGAAATTGATCAAAAATTACATTCGACCAGCCATGTTACAAGAAATACTAAATGGGTTATATATCAACTGAAAATGACTTGGTGAAAAATGTAGATTATACAAATTAAATTGATACTTTTGCTACGAGAAATGCAACACAAGTAATATTCAAGTGAGCTCATGCGTTCTTGAGATAATATGTATTTACCTATTTGAAGACTTTGTATTTTATGTTCATATGTAATGATTAGTAGAACTTTATATTGGTTTGACTTTCTCGTATTGTGATTATTATTGTAAAAATTGTTAGCTATTAACTCTTTAAGGATACAATTTTTTTATTAGGCCTTAAACGCTAGCAAAAATCTCTTGGGCCGGCCCTACCCCTGGGCACCACGTGGCGATTACATAGACTCTTCTCCACCACATTATGTGACCGGGGCACCAAAAAATGTATGATGAACAAAGAATTTGAGGTATCACGTGGTGTTGACCCTCGGAATAATTTTTCCTGTTTTCCCTGCAGCCAACAAGAAAGGAATGAAATACACCGTTGATAAATTCCTCCCCAAGCAACCTAAACCCCTGAACCCACCCATCAAGGCATCAACAAGTGTATATATATATTTCTTACAATTACAAAACCCTAAATTGCCATCCAACAAAATTGCAGTAGTTTCTAAACTCAGCATGAGAGAGAGAGAGAGAGAGAGAGAGAGAGAGAGATATGAAGTTACCACTGCCGTCATGGGAAACCGTGGCAACCTTTTTAAACGTGTTAACCGTGATCACCTTCACCGCCGTCTGCTTCCGCACCATCACCTTCACCGCCGAGTCCGTCCCCACCCCCCTCCAAACCTACCTCAAGAAACTCGCCACCCGCCTCTCCTTCCAACTCACCGTCGTCATCAAACAATCCGACGGCCTCTCCCCCAACCACCTGTACGACGCCGTCAACACTTACTTGTCCACCAAGCTATCCCCTTCCATCCACCGCATCGAAGCCCACAAGCTCGAAAAAGACCAACTCCCCTCCGTCTACGTCGACAAAAACCAGGACATCCACGATTCCTTCCAGAACGGCACCGTCAAGGTCAAGCTCACGTGGGCTTTACGCACTGTGTTCATCGAGAACCACGCAGGTGTTAGACGTTTTGTGATTTAGTAAAATTCATTACATTGATTTATTCGATGAAGTTTATGATTGATTTTATTATTTAACTTTATTGCATTTATTTCTTTGATTTTATTGCATTTATTTCTTTGATTTTATTGCATTTATATTTATGAATTGAATTATATTTAGTATTGACTCCAGTGCCACGAACTATTATATAGTGTGGTATACATGTGTTTTGAGAGGAAAAGTAATCTTATTTCGTTCATATACTTGTTGAGTGTTTTTTTTGACCGGCAAAATTTTATTAAAAACGGAAAGAGGGAAAAGGAAAATCCAACAAAAAGTTTTTAGGAAAATTCAACAAAAAATTGAACAGTACATTATATGGGTTGAAGCCCAGCCCCTAAAGTCTAACACGGGAGTCCAAAAATAATATAATCAAGCACACCTAGTATCTAAATATACAACATAGCCCAAAAAAATAGGCCCAAGAAGACCCCACCCTACAGCCCCAGCCCCACAAAATCCTAACCCGCTCCTAACTGTTGCCGCACAAAATACCGTAGGCATCACCATAGCCCATATACTTGTTGTCGCACAAAACACCGTAGGCATCACCATAGCCAGGGAGGGGCCGGTCGCCCCTGCAAGAAGAAAAAGAAACACTAATATTATATGTAAAAAAAAATAATTCAATGAAAGTATATAAACTCGCCTCTGTGCAGAATTTTGAAAAAAAAATAATAGTAACCTTTAAAATACAAGGATATCAACATTAATTACTAAAGACTAAGGGCTAAAATATAACAAAAAATAAAACTATAGGGTTAATATTGTAAATATTCAAGTAATGAACTTCCATCTTTTGTTAGATGGGTTTAGTGCTTTATATTTTATTTCTTTTTGCCTTAAAATCTCAATGGCACACCAAATCCCCCCATCTCTCTCTCTTGGCATAAATATCCCTAATTGTTAAGACTTCAAAGACAATTTCGAGAAAATAGCGATGGAGGAGAAGAGATTTTGGAAACCCCAAATAATTTTGGTGAAATTTAAGTTGTAGATATGTTTTTCCCCAATTGTTGTTCTAGACTCCTACAAATTCTTTTTTTTTTTTGGACTGGTAAAATTAAGTAACATGAAAGCTCATGTACCGAATTTGTTCAGTTGTGATGAATGAAAAAAGAAGAAAAACAATAAAGAAAAACAAGACACATACATCAAGATCGATCTCATTAGTCAAACCGATTTATGTATTTAAGTTATTTTGAGTTTTAATGTATTTACATGATTATGCATGTGTATTTATATTTTTTTCTCGCATGCACGGTCGTCTCTGCGTGGTGATATTCCTGGCTCCGTCCTTGACCATAGCCCATATACTGTGGAAACTTTATATCCATCTCAAAATCAATTGGCAATGAGTAGAGAAGTCCCAGATGTTATTAAGTGATCACCCATTCCACTCCCAAGTATTGTGAGATTCTATTTCTTTAACATCCCCTCTCCTTAATATCCCCTCTCACGTGCAGCCGCATTTGAGGTCTGTTACGTGTGGCCACTATTTAGGTTCTATCATTGTGTAGCCTTTGTGCTGGTCTGTCATCGTGTAGTGTGGATTGTTAATTTTTAAAATGTGGGGTGGAACGGGCCCCGCTCTGATACCATGTGGAAACTTTATATCCATCTCAAAATCAATTGGCAATGAGTAGAGAGATCCCAGACGTTATTAAGTGATCATCCTTTCCACTCTCAAATAATGTAGAATTTTATTTCCTTAACAACTTGTTGAGTTACTACACATATATCTTGATTGTTTTGAGTGTACTTGTTTAGCTACATACAAACTTTTTTAGGGATTGTTTTATTTGGAGGTGAAACGTCACCCAACTTATTGCTAGGGGGACCTATCTTCTCTACTCTTTTCTTAGGATAATGTTCTTCGGATAATGCTTTACGTGTGACTCGATACTCCTAAATTTTCTCTTAAACTCCTACTTTTATGCTTACATGGTTATCTCAATATTTTATTGTTGCGTTAGTGTCTCCTGTTTATTATAGTTTACAAAAATTCTAACGAATATTTCCAAAATAGCAGGTTCCAAAACTAAGGTTAAATACTTCGAGTTGGTTTTCTACAAGAAACACAAAGAAACGGTGCTGAACTCGTACTTACCGTACATACTACAAAGAGCGAAGGAAATCAAGGAGGAGAGAAAGACGGTGAGATTACACACAGTAGATTACGACGGGACGGATTACTGGAGATCGGTGGCATTAACCCACCCGTAAACGTTCGAGACGGTGGCGATGGAGACGGCGGAGATGGAGGAGGACATGATAGAGGATTTGGACAGGTTTATCGGAGGTGGGGAGTATTATAGGAGCGTTGGGAAGGCTTGGAAGAGGGGGTATTTGCTTTACGGGCCGCCGGGGACGGGGAAATCGAGCTGGTTTGCGGCTAAAAGGAATAGGAGTATGAATTTAGAGAGAACTTTTTGAACCTTTTTTCTGGGAATATTTGGATTTTCTTTTTGAAGTGTGGATTGAGGTTTAGATTTATTTATTCATATAGTAATTAACATTTTTTCTATATAATTGACTTGTTTAATTTTTTTTGGTCGTACTACAGAATTTTATTTTTATGTTAATTTCATTACAGAACCAATCACAATTCAAACTCTTCTTTGTAAGAATTGAACTTGAAACCTCATAGCACTTAATGTGGATACACATGCAATTACTAGGCCAATTGCCCTAGTAAAAATACACGTTTAATTTGGAATACACGTTAAAGTGTAGTGAATTTATGGTGCTGTGTGGGTCCCTCCTGTGCTAGCCAAATGAAGTTTGATCCCATTTCAGTTTCTTTAGAAACAACTTTTAGAAAATGAAGATAATTTCAAGCTCAAAAATTATGTGTTTACGCAAATAATTTCCTTACCAATATGATTTTGTTTGATAGATCTCATTGAGATTTTTTAAACAGTGCAAAAAAATTAAAAATATTTTTTTTATTTTCATTATATTTGAATTTGAAATTATATTCTTTTTGAAAAAAAAAAATTTTAAAAGAAAGGGGAACGGCACCAAAGACTGAGAGAGAAGCAATTTTAAAGTTTATAGTTTTTGCCGTGTCTTATGAATCATCCTAGTTATCACCAGTAAATTTGAGATGAAAATATACTCACTCCGTTCCATATTTTAGTCCCCTAAAAAAGTATGTGCAATTTTTAAGCTTAAAAATAGTATACTTATTGAAATAATTTTTTGTACGATATGAATCTTATTTGATACATCTCGTTGTTACCTTTTGAACGATGCAAATCAAAAAATTATTTAAGTATATTTTTCAGTTTCAAAATTACACGTAATTTTATAGGAGATCAAAATTATGAGATGAAGCGATTATTGTTGAAGAAGGCGACAGCCGACAGCTATGCAAACATTCCAGTCCACACTCTTGGACGGATTTTCATTCGGGTCAAACTCACGATCAAAATCTCCTTTATTAGAATCCGACGGCGATTCGAGCCGCCGAGGAGCTGACAATGACACTTGCTTCAAGCCGGCCAAAGAAGCAAGCCGGAAGAGAGAAGTTCAGAGGATGTTGCTAATGTCAAAATCATTCTTATTTGTGCTAAAACTGTAGTGCATAAATGTCAATATTGCACATGGCATAAAATTTTTATGCACTACAGTTTTGGTATAAATAAAAACATTGTCATTATGGTTAAAAAAAATCCACAAAAGGCTTGGAATTGACTTCTCATCCTGTTCTTGACGGCTTTGAAGAGGTTAAATGAACTGCCATGCTAGCACAATTGGTCAAGTTCACGTCCCCCCTCCATTGTGGCCTAGGTTCAAGCTCCACAAGGTGTGGCCGTGCGGGGTTTGGGGTTTTAAAGCTATGGATAGTATCTAAGCCTCCTGTTGACTAACATCCCACTAACCCCCGCTAATTATACAATATTTGGAAGAAAAAAAAAGGCGGTCAAATGTATGATCTATAGCCAATTTTCCAACAGTTTATAACCATGTTCCAGTTACATATCCAAAACCCATCTGAGCCACAAGGAGTCAAAGGATTGCCACTACTGCCGCTTCGCTAATCATCAAGGCTCTCTTTAGGTTATTCACCAAAGAGTTGTAATGTGTTCTTTTATTTTGCAAACCCCACAAAACATAGTGCGATAGTTGTAAATACAAAATTATAGATTAAAGATTAAAACTCTGCTACAAATTTTAGATTTTATTAGAATTAGACAAACATGTTTACCATAGCAGTAAAGTGCAATAAAAACCGGTACTATTTACTGCAAAAGGCTAAAAATCAGTTTTGAAACACTAAAAATTTAAAATTTGATCCGAAAAGCACCTCAAACACAGCTTCTCTAGAATCAGATTTTAAAGCCTTTTTCAGCTTCTAGGAATCCCTATAAAAACAAAATTTTGTCGATTAAGAGTTTTCGATAGACAAACACTCACAACACGCAATTACAAACACTTACAACACGCAATTTTTTTAAAAGCCACTCAAATTTTCATATTTTCTCCTAGAATTTTTGGTACAATGTATCTAGTCGTCCTATGAGGCAATCGGGAATGATATTCCAATTTGAATGCTTATCTAGCTACGTGGGTGGAGTGTAAGATTTCCCTCCCCCCCACCCCCTCATTTCCCTTTTTAGGAAAATAGAAAACTTTCTGATTTAGCAATCATTAACACGATAGATATTAGATACTCCATTACTGGATTTCGATTTTTGTCTCAGTTTTTTTCTGACCCTAAAAATCTTGGATCTCACTTTAATTATAAGCATTGCATGGAGAAATTTTTCAGTGCCGAGCAGGTATATCTCACGTGGTATCCGCTTGATGCACCGAGCCCTCCGATACACTTTTGGACGGCTCAGATTGAAATTCTCTCTCTCCTCTCCTCTCACCCCTACGCTTTCTCTCTCCAAATTCGAGCTGTCTAAAAATGTAATTGATGGCTCGAATGCACTGAATGGGTACCACGTGGTACCCGCTCGGCACTGAAAAATTCTTCCATTGCATGATATTGTGGTGATCATTCCATATATAGATGGAAATTAAACAAAATCGGTTCGTTTTGAATCTAGCCATGTTGCGATTCGAGAATCACAAAAAACAAATCGGTTCGTTTTGAATCTAGCCATGTTGCGATTCGAGAATCACAGAAAACAAATTGGTACATTGAATCTAGACACGGTGCCCGGCATGATTTACGAAGGAATTTTTTCACCTTGCTGTATATACACTCTTGTGAGACACAAGGACGGACAGGGAGGAAGATGAGCCCAGGTGAGGTGACTGTCATACTCACGTGTCAAATTTTTACCATGAATTAAAAATCATATGTATTCGCCCACACGATATTATTTTTTATTTTAAAGAATCTCACATCCGCCAGACTATACCAAGAGTTCTGGGAAAATAATAAAATAGTGTTACGTTTTAAAATAATAAAGTTACGGGTACATATAAGTTTGTACATACCATGTGCATATGAGTTTTGTGGGATCCGAGATGGATCCCACAAAGATAATTCAAAGTTCCTATTATTTTAAAAATATTTTTTATGGAGCCTTGTAAAAAATCAACTTAACTCGATATCGGTAAGGATTTTTTTTTGAATTTGTAGGGCGAAACTACTTAACTGCTCAGTTTCACTCCTACAAATTCAGAAAAAATCCTTGGCAATATTTGGTTGAGCTGATTTTTTACAGGGCTTCATAAAAAATTATTTTAAAAATAATGGACGGTTTGAATCATCTTTATAGAATCCGAGATAGACCCCTCAAAATTCGTATTTGCATATGTACTCATAACAGTACTCCTTAAAAAAATACTTGGATCAAATTATTATAATACTGTAGGTTTAATAATATTTTACAACTTTCCATTGGCAAAGTTAATATCCCCTTCTTTCTTATGTTCACCTACATACCCAATCTTGAAATTATGCGTCCTGTCCTAATCAAACTACAATATTAAATACTTCAGATATTTATAATTGAGAGAAACTTATTCACGGCTCACATTCACGGTTCCGCACAATCTCGACCGTCCATTTCAGCAATCAATGGTTGAGATTTGCTTTTCAATTATGACTAATAACAATTAATCCGTAATTTTTACCCGTCAAAATTGGTTTTCAATTCAGACCGTCCAAAACACTTTTGGACGCGCGCTATTGAACGCTGTAAACTTTAATTACAGGTTGCTCCGTAAAGAAGTTTTTTTCTTTATAATTATGAAAAATTAAGCATGGCGTTAAAAAAAGCAAGTATATCCTTCGAGACTTCTGCTTCCCTATTTTCTGTATTCAAAGCCGAGTTAACCAATTAATTTTGAATCTTCATGTTTGGAAATTAAAAAAATTGGTCCCCAGTAAAATAACCAGAATATTCGGATCCGTGTCAGAGCATCGCCTTAACTTAATTTTTATGTCTGGCTTTTTTTCTTTTTTTGTGTGTATGGGTAATGCACGGTGTATCGAGCCTATTTGCACGCACCTCGGATTAATTCTTATAACTTCTCTTGTAGACGCTTGCAAGTGAGGTGAGATGCACTAGAAGTTGTTGGCTAAAGAAAAATCGAACTTGAGATCTTAGGAGAAAGCAAATCTCCAAGTCTCAAACCAAGACCACCAAGCTAATCACCTTCTCGTCACCAATCTTAGCTCATTGGTTTTAAATGATTTGGTTTTGCCTTATGAGTATGTTTTTAGAATGTAGTCAAGTTGGGGGTTGGGATCCTTTCGGGTCCAAGTTTTGTTTTTGGAGAAAACAATTTTAATCTGGGTCATACATTGAGAAAATCAATGGTTCAGATCTACTCACAAATTCTTTCTGAGAAGAATTCAATTCTTTGTAAGAAGAGTCGAGCAGATCCGAACCATTAATTGCAGTGTTGGACAGTTAAGATTTTGACAGTCCGCTCCTGTCCAAAACTTTCACCAGAGAGCACCCACTTCCTCAAAGTTGATTCACCAAAGCACAGAATCCAAAAACAAATTAAAATGATTAGCTTCTCATAACTAATTTTTTTAACAACAAATTAAGAAAGTGCTCCTAACATTTTATTGATAACAATAAAAAATAGCTTCTCAGAACTCAGTTTTGAGAAGTTTGTTAGGTTGTTTTTTTACCTAGAATAGAAACTAAAAATGTTCCACGTACAAAGTGTTGGATTCAATGGGCGATTATGTTCATTGATTAATGTAGGGATTTAGGTCTTTCTAGGCACGTGGTGGGGCTAGCTAAACCTACTCTTTACTGCTCAGAGCACACGGGTCCGAAGCTTCGACCTAACACGGGCGTGATTGAGTCTCTTGCAGATAGTTGTGTCGTACTGCAAATAGTGTTTTTTTCAGTTCCAAATATCACATATGCCAAAACGAACAAACGCGAAAAAAATCAAATAAGAACAAAACTATACTTTTCTAAAAGTGTTAGCGGAAGTTCAAATTATTAATGTCATGCAACAGCTTGGTACCAAAAAAAATATCCTAGGATGTCATCATCTGTCGACATTATTTTTGCAGCGTTTTATTCCCTTGATCTATTACAGTAGTTTTTTCTTTTTATTCACTTGACATTGTAAATTAACAATATTTCCTTCCATATGTAGAAAAAACATAAAAGGGTAATGTTGTAATTGACATGCTAAAAACAAAACAAAAAAATTACTGAAGGCTCATTTTGGTCACTGGTCATTGAATTTGGACCGGTAGTACTATTTTCCGGACCACCTCAGATCGATGTCACCATCCCTTAGTTCACCATGGTGACACTATCAAATGAGAAGACATATATAGCCCCGACTCCCGAGGTTAGTCCGACTGATTAGTGGGTTTGGATGTTACTCAATTGGTCGAGAGTTAGTAATTCGATTCTTGAAATCAGACCGTAAAAAAAAAATTACTTATAAATTTTCTAGTCTCGGCGTAGATGATCTGTATTTAACCAAATCGAAGAAAGAATTAATTAAAGTACGCGTAAATTGGTCCGGACGGATGCTCTGAGTTATCCAAAGAAAACCACCCCGATTTGTGTCGTTTTCCTCTCCTTTTGTCCTATCATTTTTTAATTAATCTCTTCCAAAGACAAACTCACCCTTCCACTCCTATCTCTGCACGTTTACATTTCTATCAAGATCAATTTCTTACTTATTATTATCTTGTTCATGTAGCTTTTTCTTTTCCTTAATTATGATAGCTAATGTCTTTTTCGGGCGTTTCTTTGCCCCGCATACACTTAGGCCTTGTTCGTTTCCAAATTTTACTTTGTTTTAACTTTGTTTTTCAATCATTACTCTATATCTTTCTTCAATCATTACCCTATTTTTTCAATTATTAATTTCATTTCTCTTTCTCTCTAACTCTCTTCACTCATTACCCCTCTATTCAATCATTATCCTATTCCTCTCTCTATCCACTACCAAAACTAAAACACTCAAAGTTACCAAACGAACAAGGCCTTAATCAATTTCAACATGCTTAATAAAAACTTGATTATCAAAACTGTTCTATAGAGTTATCTTTAGGGAGAGAGCTAGAGAGAGAGAGAGAGAGAGCATTCCAATAAGTACCTCTCTCTGCACAAATTTATCCACAAACATCCATGTAAGCAACACCTTCAGTAGTTTTTGGAGTCCTCGTGCATCGAGATGACTTCGTATAAATTTTAGGGCAAATTATAGTTACCCCCCTCTAACTAACCCTTGCGAACACTTACCCCCTTCTAACTTTTTTTTTGGCATTTAACCCCCTCAAACTAACTGAAATTCAAACGGTCATAACTTTTTCGTCCAAAATCGAAAATATGCAAATTATATATCAATTTCGAGGTCTTGAAGTCATCTTTCTAATGACACCAAAATCACATCACGATTCAAAGCACACAGAAAGTTATGATCAAAAGAGTAAGGGCTGATAGACAGAAATACCGTTTTGATCATAACTTTCTGTGTGCTTTGAATCGTGATGTGATTTTGGTGTCATTAGAAAGCTGACTTCAAGACCTCGAAATCGATATATAATTTGCATATTTTGGATTTTGGACGAAGAAGCTATGACCGTTTGAAGTTATGACCGTTTGAATTTCAGTTAGTTTGAGGGGGTTAAGTGCCAAAAAAAAAAGTTAGAGGGGGGTAACTATAATTTTTTCTAAATTTTAGACCCAATCTGTCCATGTGAAGTAAAGTATAGTTTTTCTGTGTCTGGTTTGGTTTGGTTGTTGCCTCTGATCAGTGGTCTGCCCGCTATGGCTTCGGAGCTGCGTTGGACTGTCAACGGTTGCCCTTCTGTGGCCAGAACTCCGCGTGCCAGCAGGAGTTTGCTCTTTGGAGTGGCGTCCTCACTGGCAAAGGAAAAACACTTTGTGTTTTTATTTTGCGGTTTAGCCGGCGTTTTGGCTTTGGATTGCTGTATTGGGGAAGACAGATTTCTCTGTGCTGCTTTGATTATTGCGATTAGGGTTTTGATTTTTGAAGGAAATTGCTTGTCTGGTTGCATACTCCACATGTCCCGACCATGCCTTTGAGTATGTGGCGGTGTGAAGATGTCCCTGCTCCCAGAATTCAATTAGTCCTTCTGGTTTTTCCTGTATTACCCTTTTGTGGTTTTGATTGAAATCTGTAGATGCCGTATGGCGTTTTTAATTATGAATGACTTTCGAGCGGATCAAAAAAAAAAAATCTGTCCGCGTGAATGTACGTATGTAGACTTTGGATAAATCTTATATTTATCAACCACCACATATCGAATCGATTGTCATGTACTAGTTTTTTGGCCCTCTGGTACTGCTACACTTTGTTATACCCGTATTATCCAAAATTCACAATTGTATCGGCCGATTTTTGATATGTACCACTTTTTATCCAATTTTGTTCGCTTCACAGTTGCTATATGATCGTCACAGCCGCTTCAAGTGTTTTGTCGTCAAAAATTAATTTTAAAAAATTCACGATCGCTACACTCGATTTCCGCTTTGTATCATTCGATACTTGCGCTACCGCTATAAAAACCTTGGTATGTACTATGTTGCGCTGGCTTCCAATAATTGTACTGTCGAGGAAGAAAAAGCATCTGGTAATAGAATATGCGCACTACACACCTGCTTCGGTTTTTTTTGTTATTTGTTTTTTCTCCCACGGACATAATAAACTCTTTGAAGGAGAATTCACTAGGAATATCCAATGAGCATTTTGTCCGCTCTAGTCATTATAATGATAATTATTGTTCAAAATGGGGATCAAGTAGTAGTAATACTTTGGGGGGAATAAAATGGATTAATTTTCCCTATATTGTCATTTTTTATATGTCGGGATTTGTTTAAGCACTTCGAGAGCTCAATTCTGTTGGATCGTTTTTCCATAATCTCTTATAAAATTAATTGGTGTTAGAGAGGCTTTCAATTAAGTTTTTATGACATCCGATATCACATCCGCAAGTTTATTTTTAAAGCGATCGCATGTAGTGATCACATTGTGTAACTAAATCTATTGAGGCACTCCGGGCTCAACAAATTCCACCGCCCACCTCCAATTAAAGTCAAATCAAAACTCCGTATGGATTGGCTCTAAAGAAATTGATAATACTTGAAAGGTTTCAAACCTAAGATCTCAGAAGAAAACAAATCTCTTAAATATTAGACCTTCGCCTCCTGGCCAACCCTTTGAGTTTATCTTATTTCCTTTGATTTCGTATTAAAAAATTGATCGTGGGTCACGGTCACCCCCTCACCCTTGGCTATAAAAGCTTTGAGAGCACTCTCACACTTTCCATATCACTTATTAGCATCGTCCAAATTTTGAGAGAGAGAGAGAGAGAGAGAGAGAGAGAGAGAGAGAGCCCATGGAAGAATTCATTTCCTACTGTCCCAAAGAGAGAAGGGGTTGCATTGGATGGGTTGAGAAGTACTTCAAGGACTGCCTGTGTAATCTCAACGACGAGATTTCATTTGGTCTGGGCTTAGTGAGTTTAGTCAGCTGGGGAGTGGCTGAAATACCTCAAATAATCACCAACTTCGGTAACAAATCAGGCAGCGGAGTGTCTCTGGCATTTCTCTTCACTTGGATTGTTGGGTACGTATATATGAGCAGTTTCGAAAAACATCTACGTCCGGAGTCGTCCAATGTACGTGAGCCTCACGAAAAGTGAGAGATTCTCGTGCATTGGATTGCTCCGAACATATCTATATATATCTGGAACTGTTCACATAAGTCTTTGTACGCAGACTTTTCCTTACGTTTTACAATATCTCAATTAACCTGTAACGTTGATTATGCTATGCAGAGACATCTTCAACCTCGTGGGCTGCGTTCTTGAGCCAGCCACGGTAAAAAATTTGCACATTTGACTAGGCAAAATAGCCGTTTTGAGGCCCATATGTACATTCTGCTTCCAAATCATGAGGGTTCATTATACTTTAAATCATTTGAGCTCGACTCGTGTATGCACTACTTGGCTGAATATTTGTTTGATATGTGAAATCTAAAAGAACCAAGCGTCTATATAGGTATATTCTAAAACTTAGTATTAATTTTCCTTAACTTGGCTTGAACACGTGTCGTTAACTTCTGTGGTACAAGAATTGAAGCTGCTCGAGCTTAACTCGAGTACAGTTTGTTAATAATTATGGGTTAACTGCCGAGCAAAAAAAAAAAAATTTATGGGTTAACTTTTAATGACAAAATAAGTTAATTTGAATAAAATTTCACCATGCCAAGTTTTAAAATCAAATTTATTTGAGTAAACTGACCAATTTTATAGTCCTACATATACCATGGTACTTTTAAAGTGTTGCTAAGGTTCACTTTATATTTTATACTCATTTTTTTTAAGTGGCACGCATATTTTATTAATTTACAGTGAAACAACACTGTCAATCACATTTGGGTGGGGGGATTATTACTCGCTCTTGGAGCACCGTCATGCAGTGTTTTAGGGCCTCTAACTACCACCACATTTTGACACAGAATTCATACACTTAGTTCAAGACTCTACGTGAATGTGTGTAGATATGGATTCCACGTAAATGTGTAATGATAGAGGCCTCTGGAGCATCACGTGACAGTGCTCTACGAGAGATTTTTAACACATTTTTAAAATATAAGTACTTATTTCATATTTTCAAGCTCAAAAATAATGCAAATGAAAAATAATTTTTCAATTTTTTTTACACTGTATTAAAAATCTCAATGAGATCTATCAAATAAAATCCATATTGATAAAAAATTATTTGTGCAAATACAAAATTTTTAAGCTTAAAATTACTTTTTTAAAAATTAAGTATTTATTTATCTTTCAGAATGGGCCTAACCCTGGGACGTGGAAAACGGAGATTGACCGTGTGAGTGACAGATCCACTAGTTTGCTTCCTAGCTAGCTATCTGGTTTGAGCTCTGTGGATCGATACTGATGGTGGGCCTACCCCATTAGTACTAGATTTTCTGTTCGTGTCACCATAATTGACTCCAAATCAGTATTTTCCTGAGTGCAGAAATAGAATGAATTAAAAATACTCTTCGGCTGTTAATCTACTTATATATTTTCACTAATGGATGCAATATTGATGAACAAAAAGATTCACAAAAATATATATAAGGGGTCGTTCCACTTTTAGAAAAAGTGACTTTTTTTTGTCCAAAAAGAAGGCTGGTTCCAGATTTGGTCGTTTTGGTCGAAGGCTGGTTCCATATATTCACAAAAATATATGTTCAAGTTTTTAAAAAAATGTTCAGCCAAAACGACGTGGTTTTGGTCGAAGGTCTCCATAATCCCCGAGTGAAATGACAATACTGTCCTTGCCCCATTTTTCTCTCCTACGGCTTCAGTGTAGGGCCACAATAGAAGCAAATCAGCCGCTATTGCGGCCCTCCCTCATCTCCTTTCCAGAAGTCCCCGTCCCCCTCGCCGCCTTCTCTCTCCCCCTCTCCAGAAGTCGGAACGGGCCGTCAATCGTAGCAGCCGCTACTGTAGCTCACTGGTCCTGCCGTACGACTGTATCACTCGCTCCCAGGGAGTTCCCCTCTCTCTCTTCCCCCTTGACAGATTGTGGACACAATTTTTTGAGACCGTATGTTTCTTACGAGCTTCGGTCGAACCTGAAGAAGATTGGAGAGAGAGAGAGAGAGAGAGAGAGAGAGAGAGAAGAGGGAGGGCGTCTGCTCTGTGCGTCAACGAAGAGGGAAAGAAGAGGGAGGGCTTCTGGGGAAGAAGAGGGAGGGAGGGCGTGCGACTGCTCTCTCTGTGTCAACGAAGAGGGAAAGAAGAGGGAGGGCTTCTGGGGAATTTAATTGGTAGAAGGGGCAATATGGTCATTACAATAATAATCATTTTAAAAAAGAACAACTGTTTAGGGGAAAGTGGAACGGAGCTTCGGTTTTGGTACTGTTCATTACGCGAAAAGGTGCTTTGGCAAACAGAAGCAAAACTGGAACACCTCCTAAAATTGTACCCTGAAAAAATATATGTCGAGCTTTAGTACAAAAATTAATAAAAAGAAATGACTTTGAGACTCATTGTAATGAATGCATTTCAAATACTATTATCTGTCGATGTGCTTTCAAAATTCTGCTAGTGTAATCTTGAATACTTCAGTAAAAGATCAAGTTTTGAAGTGTGATTATCGATCAAAAAGTAAATTACCAGAATTAGTTTTTTAAATAAAAATATGAAAGCATATTACTCCAGTTCAGTACTATCACTACTACTCGTTCATATTATAGCTGAAAGAAATCCTTGTTTTGATGCAGCTACCGACCCAATTCTACACTGCTTTGGTAAATCCTCTCTCTCTCTCTCTCTCTCTCTCTCTCTCTCTCATTCGTATGCGAATTTTTTTTCCAAGTATTGATATACGTTTTAATTACTTCCATGAAATTGACGCCACAGATACTAAATAATTGCACCAAGGAACTCGCCAAGATTATAACATTTGTCATTTTTCCATATAATGCTTATTAGGTATTCGGAATAATCCTGGTTCTGCCCTCGGCTATATTAGGAAAACTAGCCTTTTACAAAATCAGAATTACTGCTGCAGCATATTGATTAAATTTGAGTTATCTTACCATCTTTGACTGCAGCTATACACAGCCACCACAGTAGTATTGGTGTTGCAGTGCATATATTACGATCACCTTCTCCAGTGGTGGAATTTCCGAAACAAAGAAGCCAATCTGGTTACACAACATCTCTCTCTCTCTCTCTCTCTCTCTCTCTCTCTCTCTCTCTCTCTCTCTCTCTCTCGTATGCAATGCACTTAGGAAATCAAATATTGACATGGGCTTTGAAAACTTGTTAGGACGTTAAAGAAGAGCCAACACCTTTGAAATTCAATTCTGTGGATCCGAGCAGAGCTGCAGGAAACTCCCCTGTTCAAGTGCCTCATCAGAGGAAGTTCTACTATACGTAAGTTGCAACCTGGTATGCCATAAATTTCACATCTATAATGAATAAATTTACACATTTTTATTGAATTCGTAATTTATAATTTGAAACAAAATCTAAATTCAAATGCTGGTGACCCAGAATTAGTCGTCGTGCACATAAGATTGGTTCAGACATCCGGTTATAAAAAAAATTATACTTTAATGAACGAAAAGATCGTCTTAAATCAATGAAATTGAACTTTAAAGTACCGAAACTAATTAAATAAAATTGATACAATTTTCAATTTGGATGGTTGATCAGGTCAGCAAGATCAATGGCCGGAAGCGATACACCGCCGTTCAAATCGTACATAAAGCCTAAAAGTGGTCCTTCTGCTCTGGAGGTTAACAGCGATTCATCATCGGAAGACGAAACGATGCTAGCTCCCTCCAAGAAATACTCTCAGCCTTGGAGAATTCCCCGTTCGGTAATATTTCGTAGTACAAAATACAGAGTTGATTAACTATGAGCACAAGCACTGCCTATATATCTCTCATGTAACATTAACATTATGGAGTATTGCTTATTAGGTGGGCTATGGAACGTTTCTGGGTACTTCAGCCAACTTGCCTTTCCTAAGCAGGGCCTTGACAGGAGCATACTTGAAATCATCTGGCAGGAGATTATTGCAGGTACTTTCGCGCTTTACTCTTGAAATTACTCCATCATTCGCAAGCATCCCAGCTCTTATATATGTACACGGTGATCCAAATCATGGGCGGACTCAAGATTTTAGCTAAAAATGCTATGTGTCCCCCAAATTATGTCTTCTTGTCCCGTGACACAATGGATGTGATTGGAATCTCAAAACACATAGTAAATTTCGAGAATCGCAACTGGGAACTAGGAGTATATGGGGCTAGAGATTGTGTGCATAGCGAATGTTATTGGCCTTCATTTAGCTTGCAAATAATATTCATTTAACAGGAGTATGATTCTGATCAAGAAAAAGCATTGGGGGAATGGCTGGGATGGTTGATGGCTGCTATATACATGGGCGGCCGAATCCCGCAGATTTGGTTGAATGTGAGTTTACATTTTCTCAATTGGGAATGTTTTATGTTCGAAATACGTATGTCGATCACCACGAGTGGAGTTTGATTTGGCTTTTTTTTTTTTGACGAATTGAATTGCATGTATATGGTACTGGATGGCCAGATCAAAAGAGGGAGTGTGGAGGTAAAAAGTCATTTTCCCTTATTCTTCTATATATCAAATTATGAACAAGAATATACCTTGCCTAATTACTGTCTTTCCTTTAACCATAAGTAGATGGATTTTTTGGAAACTTAGAACTTTTGAACGGTGTAAAAAAGTTTGAAAACGTCATTCATGAATGTACGATTTTTTTTTTTCTTAAAACGTTTTAATGGTGTAAACATTTTGGATAATTATTTACGAATTTATGTGCTATATTTTGATCCAAATATTGGCATGATTAGTGAAAAATGACCAACAATTGCAGATTGGAGTAGTGTTAATCTCTTTTTCCTCATTACCTTTTTCGGATTTTATAGGGAATGAATCCTCTCATGTTCATCCTTGCCCTCATTGCCAATGCCGCTTACACTGGAAGGTCCTCTCTCTCTCTCTCTCTCTCTCTCTCTCTCTCTCTCTCTCTCTCTCTCTCTCTCTCTCTCTCTCTCTCTCTCTCTCTCTCTCTCTCTCTCTCTCTCTCTCTCATATGTATCTTGAATGCAGTATCCTAGTGCGAAGCACTGAATGGGAGAAGATAGAAACTAACATGCCTTGGTTGCTGGATGCTGTAGTTTGCGTGGTGCTTGATCTCTTTGTATCCTTTGCTCTTACTATTAATCAATTAGTCATTAACAAAAAATTAATCAAAGGGTAGTACTATATTCTCACTCTTAAATTTGTTTCGTTATACACATAAAACTACAACATTGCCATTTTACATGTCCAACTTGATTTTATGCATTAAAAGGCACTGTTGTAATTTCAGATGAATGAAAGAAAGGTGAAAATAGTGAAAAGAAGGACAAGTTTTTGGGTGTCGGCGGGTACCACGTGTCAGCGATCCCAGCTGTCCAAACGGTCCGGATTTTAGAGAGAGAAAAAGAGAAAAGAGAGTGGTGGGGTGAGTGGAGAAAGAGAATAAATCTGGGCCGGCCAAAACACGTTGGAACAGTTGGGATCGCCGATGGGTACTGCCACGTGGTACCCGCTAGGCACCCAAAAACAGATCATCACTTGCTGTAAACTGTTTCACCTTAACAAGCAACAACGCAGATCATCCTTCAATATGTTTACTACAGGTACATCAAGGCTAAGAAGGTTCAGTCATATTATGGACATATCTAATTAAGCTTTTGTGTAACGTATTCTTGACTTTTAAGACTTTTTTCATTTCCCTTTCTTTTCTGTTTTTTTCTCCCTCGGGTACGTATTTGTAGAAGTTTAATAATTTGTAGTATTATTGGTTTGTCTGAGCGAATTTTCGAAGAGAAGATCGAATGGCGACAATTATTGCGTGATTGAACTATTTGAATGTGCAATTGCAATTGAATTTTCTCTGCTGCTCTTAAATAGGATTGCACCATTTAGTTGGGGTAAAGTGGGCTTATCACCATCTTCTTCGATGATCTGAATCATCCATTAGTGGAGGAGTAGCCGAGCAAATCACGTATTCTTTTTTGCCTTTCTTTTTCTGAACACAACGAATCGTGGATTCCAAAGAATTCTTTTTGATTGGGCTTTGGTAGCTAGTCAATCGAATACCATTTCTCTTGCATTCGATGAAGCAGCCACCGAGATTCGATCAAACTGAATTTGTGTATGGGTCACGATTGGAATCATATGATGGTCCACAGGACCAATGGGCCGAAACATACTCATAGCCCACTCTAAATTATTATGGGTTAAGTGTACTGAAGATTAGCAGGCCGTTGGGCCCACGAAAGGAAAGCAAGAGGACAGTCCAACTCCAAAAACAGGGGCCCGTTCTGTAGGTCTGAACAGAAATCTGGCCCAGGCTGCTTGGGGGCCCACATTGCTAAATTCTACTAAAAGTTGAAGTAAGCCTCTCCTTTTTTAAGGGCGCTGCTATTCGCAGCCCTTTATTTTCTCTCATAACCCATTACATTTCGGTAAATGGTTGTTGAAAATCATAAATAACATTTCGGTAAATTGCTGTTGAAAATAAGATTATATTTCGGTAACTACATGTCGAAAATATGTTCAACTTTCAGTAAATAACTGCCGAACATATATTTTCGGTAAATAGCTGTTGAACAAAATATTATATTTCGGTAATTGGATGCTAAAAATATATCTCAATTTCGATAACTAACTATCGAGTATAATTGAAAATTTTTAACGAGCTATAGGAGAAAATAGAGGGTTACGAATAGCAGCACCCTTTTTTAATCGACGAAAGTTGGTATTGTTAGAATTGTTAAATTAGTACCTTGAAAGTGAAGTTAATTTCTAACCTACTTTCTCATGGCACCTAATTAAGGCACCCCTGATGTTGTTGGGCCGAGCCGAAGGCCTCTTGGCAAAATTGAAGTAAAAGCTTGATCTAATAGGAAATACTCTAGCGGAAAAACTCAAATCGAAGATTTAAATTGAGTTATAAGTTTATTTTTTTTCCTTTTTAGTACTTCGGAATATTTAGTTATAAGTTTATGATTAGCATAGTATTGCATCTAAAAGATTCAAATTGACCTTTCAAAAAAATTGCATACAGATTTGAGTCTCATTGATCAGATTAATTATTTAAGTTAAGGGGAGTGATTTTCACAGCCACCAGCTAAAACATTCCGAAATTGACATTTACCAAAAAGCTATGAGAGTAATGAAGGGGTTTTTTTTTTTCTTTTTTAAGCAAAAAGATTTTACTAATCTTTGGAGAAGAGAACAAAGATTAAAAGGATCTCAGGCACATCGGCAAAACACCACCCGAGAACCAAAGCCAAAAGAAAAAGAAGGCAAGAAGCCAACCGCACCAAAAAAGAACCTGTAATCTACAGCCAAAAACCGAATAAAACGCCAAAAGCAACCTAAGGAAAACGTGGGTAGAGATTGTTGTAGTTTATTTAAGGCCACAGACGGACAAATCGCTATATTTTACTAGAGTCTAGTCGGTTTTCAAAATGTTAAAAAGACATTCGATCGACCCCATGAAAGTGAGATTAAGAACTGTCAACAAACCTTGCATGTGTAGATGAAAACAACAAATCATCCGATAACTCCATCTCCTTTTTCATTTTCTCTGTTTTTTCCTCTTTTTTTGTTTTTGGAATTTTTGAACCCTCCATTTGTTGGCTGGACTTAATTTCCATGCCTTGAGGACATCCTAACATAAAATGCTGGAGTAGGTTCGAAGCAACAGTTAACTTTGGCCTAACAAAATGTCGAAGCAACCACCTATGGAGAGTAAGGGAAAATGACGGCCAAAGATGTGTTTTGATAATTAATACCCGCCAAATACATGCTGAGAATACATTTGTTAATGCTGAAAATGTTTTTGACGGGTATTAATCAAAACACGTCCTGAGCCGTCATTTTCCCTTTTTTTTTTTATCGGTAAAGGAATTTCATTCATCACAAGGAGAAAAATAAAATCAGAACATAAGCCAAGAAAAGCATTGAAAGAGCTTTGAAGAGTGCACGATACCCTCTTACTACTGCTGCTCACAAAATCTCAACCTAACTCTCCACCTCTCGAAGTTTTAATTTTTCCTAATTAATGAAAGCGAAAAAGCAACAGCAACAGCAACAAGAGCTGAATGGTTAGAGGGAATAAATCTTACTAACACACCTGAAAGCTGCATAGCATGAATGAGTTAGTGTACCCTATAATGCACGTCACCCTTGATATGGCAAGGTCTAAACTGGACTAAACTTGTAGCTAGCTTTCAATGTGTGGCTAAACACCAAAAAAGAATAACAGAATATATTTTTGTCGTTTTAGATGTAAAATATTTAAAAGACGAAAAGGTATGTAGAAGCTCAAGCATTTACGTAGAGAGAACGTAATGATACCAGTTACCCCACCGTGGTGGCAGTTCAAGTTGTTGGAGTAGCTAACATAAGGTTGCTCTTTTCCCATCGGTTCTTGAGCTGGATACTTGGGAACAAATGATTGGGACCAATTTAACTTTCACTTCGGTGGGGATTTGGTGACGTAGCTAGCTCGCGACATGGTGCTGGATCAATACTTCCTACCCCGGCCAGGTCAACTATGACTATAATCCGAACATTCTAGATCCGTTAGGCTCCCCAGTTAATCGGAGGGTCTCTACGTTTGTTCAACAGCAGTACTACCAGTTCTTGAACTTGTTTTGCAAAAATCTTTCAAATTAAAAAGCACTCAAATCTATCGGCCAAATTCTAATTTCATCGTGAATTAATAAACCTCAGTGTATAGTGACGACTTGAAGTCTTGAACACGATCGTCAACTCTCAATGGTCTAAACAGTGGGGTACGTCCCTCTGTGGCAAGAATCGTCTGAATTATTAATCAAACATATATATGGCTCCAAAAAACATTTGCCGGATTATTGGAGCTGTTTCAATCAAAGTAGAGTCTCCCACATGTCATTATTAGAAGACTATTAGTAGTCATCCTTAATGATGTTGTACTATTTTTATTTATTGACGGTCAGGAGTGTTTGGGCTAATTTACGTGTACCTCAATTAATCATATCTTTGGTCCGGTCAAGGCATGCCATTCATATGTCAGGATTAGTTAGGGAATTCACAAGAAATTACTTTCTTGCTCAATTAATCACCTCTTTGGTCTGGTCAAGGGATACGATATAATTTGAAAAACAATAAGTCTATGTACACTTCTATCGATCACTTTCCGGCCACTTCTCTCTCACATATGTGTATGGCCAACACATATGTAAGAGATGAGTGGTCGAAGAGAGATCAGTAAGAGTTTACGTAGCATTATTGTTAAATGTCATATATATATAGTCTGGACGCCTTATGGTCTGGACCGTCTGGACCTCTCATTTTCCGATCGAATTTCGATGATCCGAGCCGCTCAATATGATCAGAACGTGATTTTAAGGGTACTAACCAAGAAATCAGCAAAAAAATGATCGAAAATGGCTTGATCCGAACAGTTTTTTATTGAGCGGTTTAGTAAAAAGTTGCTCGGAATAAGCCATTCCCTATCATTTTTTTTTTGATTTCTTGCAGTACCCTTAAAATCACGTTCTGATCACATTGAGCGGCTCGGATCATTGCAAATCGATCGGGAAATGGGAGGTCCGGACGGTGTGGACCGTAAGAGATGTGAACCTAAAAAAAATTGTGTTTGTATATATATATATATTAATATGACTTCCTCTATTTCTTGAGAGTCGATCTTTTACCTTGGATTTGTTAATGAAATGGGAATTTGTTCATTTGTAAGGAACAATCACACTTCTTTATATATATATATATATATATATATATATATATATATATATACACACACACACCTTGGATTTGTTAATGAAATGGGAATTTGTTCATTTGTAAGGAACAATCACACTTCTTTATATATATACACACACACCTTGGATTTGTTAATGAAATGGGAATTTGTTCATTTGTAAGGAACAATCACACTTCTTCATATATATATACACACACACTCAAAATCCTGGATGGCATACTACTAGCTTGTTGTGAATGGTCATTTTTAAATTGTCTTAATTATATATTTTTCTATATATTAGTTAAGAAACTAGATCCTCTCCGGTCCTTAAGTTGGACGGGATTGGACGGAACAATCCAAATCTAGATCGTCCATCACTAAAATTAAAGGTTCAAATTTGCTCAAAGACTCTTATTATTTGTTATACATATGTATGATCTATATGTGAACTATCTTGTCAAATTCAGAACCCGAATCCAAACCAATTAATTAAAACTAAAGTTTTTATTTCTAACTGCTTTTGAGCACCGAGTGAAGGGAAGTTGGTGAGTATATAAAGTACTGTATTCAATATGCATAACCACATAATTATATGTGACAAGTACTAGCTAGAACGTACCAAATGGCATAAATGAAAGGGGGACCCTAGGCTAAAAGAATGATGCCCCTAAACTACGGGCAAGGGTCCAGTACTCAAGTGTGGTTACAATCAGTTTGGATCAGCTATGGATCGTCTTTTTCGGGCTTATTAAAATGATCGGATATCGTTTGATGCGATATTGAAATACTCATTTTTAATAGTAAAAATAGCTATTGTGTTAGTCAGTTTATACGCAACTTAACTAATCTTGAAGAATCAATCTCACCGTCTGTTAGAGGATCCCTATTTAAGGAGTAAAAACGCTCCTAATCAAATATACCGTACAATCAAGCCCCATCAGCTCCACTCCAAAAGCCAATTATCTTTTGCAGTTTTCACATTCCTCTGCATCATTGTTAGATTTTTTCCCTCTTTTTTTGATTTCACGATAGTGATAAAATCCATATAGGAGCCGATGAAAAAGTGTGCGTCTCTTTAAAAATCAGTTTGATCGATCAGACATCAATGAGTATTTGAAATGATCGATCAGACATCAATGAGTATTTGAACATTTCATAGTTCATTTAGTAAAATAAATAGTTGATGTTTTAAACAATATTCTCCTTCTAGTATCAATCGTATCACTCTTGGTCGGACAATTCAAAATACCGACTGAGAGCGAGACATCCAAACGATGGTTCGAACGTTGGACACATCATCTTAATTTAACTTTGATTCACACACGTTTGATACACGTGATCTCGTTCGTTTGTGTTCGAATTTGTGTTTCAAATTTACGTCCCAAGCATTATTATTTGCGGGGAGAAGCTGCAGTGTCGGTGACCACACCGATCCCCCCGGCCTTCCCTCACACCTACGTCACAGGCCACCGACAGCATATTCTCGCACAGACAATCTTGCTCTGAGTTGTTTTCAATTACCATATCTAAAAGTTGGAAAATAGTAGTAATTAATGCTTTTTTGCTAAAACCAGAAAAAGGATTTCTTTTGACAGGTCTTCTCATAGACTTTAAATCAATCCATATATGTAGGCATGTAGCTAAAACGCGTCTAATAAATTCGATATTGCTGCGACCTTTTCTAGTATTTTTTCAGAATAATTAGGAAGATGTGTTATTACTTGTCTTAAATAGAAAAAAATCAGTAACGCTAAACTCAAACGCAAGGGTCTTCTAGCCCAAGTGATCATGGAGGGGGGCGTAAGGGCCCATGAGAGAGGTCTCGGGTTTGAATCGATGGAGCAACATCTAGTGTTAGTAACTATTACTAACTGCTAATCGACTATCACTATCACAATGTTAGACTGTTAGAGGCATATACAAAACTGTCCTTTGGATTAACCATGAATTTCACAGTGTCAACGGACCTACACCATAGGTACTCATTTAGAATCACGACTAATCACATGTAAAAAATCAGCATTTTAATCCGAAATTTTGAATAAAAAGTTGTAAGTTTGGATCAAACACTTACCTTTATTGGATGGAGCTGATTTTAGAAAAGTCGCTCGAAAAAATATTTTAGAACTAATGAACAGATCAGATCATTTGTGTGGGACCCAAAAATAGGCCCCACAAAATATCTGTGCAAAAAAAATCTATTTGGTAGCAAAATTGGAGAGAGAAACATGTTTTCCGTTTGTTTTTGGACGGAAGTTGACGGCAGGGGTGTAATTGATGAGTTCTTTGATACGTCAGGTGCTTATGTGATATTTTGTTAAGGTCAGGTGCCTATGTGTAATTTGCATGAAATGTCAGGTGCTAATATGAAATTTTCACTTTTTAGAATTGGAATACTTAAAATATTCGCACTGATTCAAACAGATTAAAAATTGGAATACTTAATTTTTAACTATGTTTTTTTTAATATATAAACAGTGTAAAAAAATAAGTGTTTCAATTTTCAATCCGTTTGAACCGGTGCGAAGATCTTAATTTTTTGATCATTTTATCCTAAATGGTCATAATTAAATTTTGAATCTATGACTCTCGTTGATTAGCCCAAAGAGATATAGTATGATTTTACGACTTTCTTAGGACTAATCAACGAGAGCCTTAGAATCAAAATTTAATTATGACTATTCAGGATAAAATTATCAAAAAACTAAAATCTTTCCACTAGTTCAAATGGATTGAAATTTGGAACACTTAATTTTTATAAAAAAACCAAATTTTATAAAAAAAAATTGTTTAATAATAATACTAAATTCGTTAATTTGTTAGTAGAAATAAATATTACGGCTTAAATTATGAAAGAATAATTAAATTTGTAATTACATATAAAACTTAATACATAATTAATTTAGGGATTGCACAAGGACAAAAGGTCATTTGACAAAAATGATGAGAAAACATGGGAGGGAAAAGTAAAGTAAAAGAGAGAAAAGCCATAAATTAATGGATGCTGATTTTGCCACTCATTTTTTTGTTAATATTATTTCTCTCCAAGTGTATTTTTGCATCAAAAATATACTTACAGGAGAGTTGCGTTAACAAAAAAGGAAGTGACAAAATCATTTTCCAAATTAAAACTGAAAAGACAAGGAGTAGGTGACTCTAACTCCTGGTGCATTTTTGTTTGCCGAGTTTCTCTGTCAATTGAGGTGGCAAAAGTTTGACACAAAATTAGTGGGATAAATTTTAATTGGTTGGGAGGCGCCACCTGTCAAACATGATCTGTTGCCTTTGGGCAACGAATAATTTCTCAGAACAATACGAAAAGTTGTGAAAGCAGTACACAGAATACCTCCACTCTTACACGTGGACTATTGCACTACACACAAAAGAAGAAGAACACCCCAATCAAAGCATCAAAAAGTGGTATTTGAAATTTTGAATAGCCAATCAAAAAAGCGCCAATTTCTTTCTCTCTCTAAACCCGGGGCATCTCTCTCTAAAAAAAATCACAACCGCCTCATCCTCTCCCTCTCTCCCTGTTTGTTTGTTGGGCGGATAAAGTTTTGAGTGGATTAAAAAAAAATGAATAAGTTAAAAAGAAATCTGTTTGGTAGTTGAAATAAATAGACAAGAGCAAGAAATAGTGTGAAATTTTACTTAATAGTCCCTTGTAGTTAGGCCCCGTTCCAGAACTTGAATAAGTTCTTATTTTTTATTCAATAATAAGGCTTGTTCCACAAATAAGAAGTAAGTACTTATTTTTTGGTTAAGGCAACTTTAAGCTCAAAAATCATGTGTTTACGCAAATAATTTTCCTATCAATATGGATCTTATTTGATAGATCTCATTGAGATTTTTAATACGGTGCAAAAAAAATTGAAAAATTATTTTTCATTTACGTTATTTTTTAGTTTGAAAATGTGAAATAAGCTGCTTATTTGAGTTTTCTGGAACAACCATTCTTATTTTTCTTTGAGAAGTTTCAAAATAAATACTTATTTTTTAAGAAGGTTTCTGGAACGGAGCCTTAGAGTACAAAAAGAGTTGAAGAGATTTGAAGGGCAAAAGGGTCACTATACCTATCCGGATAAGCTTATCCTAGAGGGTAGGCCGGTAGGGTGGGGTGGGGTAAGCTAAGAATCATACAAGGGTCCTAGCAATTCAGGTGGATAAGCAATTCGGGTGCAAAATGAAAACCAAACACCAAATTTGGATAGGCCCATATTAGCTTATCTCTCTCAAGCTCTTATACCCCTTCCTTCTCCACTTGACAAATAGGCCATTAGGGTTTTAAGTTTTCACCACCTTTACAAGGTAGCGGGAGGGGAGAGCTATGCCTTTGCTGAGTGTTTCATTTTCTCCACAACTATGGCTTTTCTTGCTTTCAATAACCCCTCATTTTTAGTAATAATTTTCTCTCCCGATTTTTGATATGATAATTTCTTTGTGTTATCCCATGTTTCCCTTTCCCTTGGCTTCCCCTGTCCGTTCAAATTCGAACAGTGGTGGTGGTGATGGTTCTCTAATGTAGAAAGGCGGTGGTGCATATTTTTAATATCATACATTGAGAAATATAAGTAATTGAAAATATTATGCAAAATCGTGATGGACATTTAAAAAAGGACGGAGAGAGTAATTCGTTTCACTTTCGTATTGTTCAAAGTTCAAACCCTGATTTTTGGCTTTTAAAATTTTTACTTTAAGGATTGTTCCTTTTTCTAAAAGAAATCTAATCAGCTGGCAAGCTAGCAGCTTTCCAGCCACTTCTCTTGTACCCAAACACTACTTTCATGCATTTTACTTATACTCCAAGTTGAGTTTTATTACTCAACTTTCGAATTCATTTCACGAAAGCAACCAAATAAAAAATAAAAAATTTCAACCAACAATTTCTCATACTAAGGGGGTGTTGCGAAAATGAAAATTTTGTAGATTTTTATTTGTAGTTTAGAAATTGTTAGGTGTTTTCGGTAGTGAATAAGTTGTTCAGAAATGTCAAATATTTCCGGTAGTGAATAAGTTGTTGATGGGTTTATAAGTAGAGTAAAATATTTTTTGTCAGTGAAAATGAGATGGTAAAATACTAAAACTTTTTTGTTAATAGAAACGAGATAGTAAAATGCAATAAATTTTAAGTGTTTTTTGTTCATGAAAACGGCGTATCAAGTATTTTGTGAAAAATTTGTCATTCTTTGGAAAACAATAATTATCCACCAAACAATGCAACATTAAAAACAACAAAATCAGAGTTTATGGTCGATAAAATTCTCCCTAACATATGAAGACAATACGTAATAATTTCTTTGAACAACAAACAATAAATTTTATTAATCAATTGTAAATTAACGTTGTAGAAAGATAAAACGGGACAAGAGCAAAAAATATCACAAGAAGAAAATGACATCCCAACGATATTGACATCGCGTTCCCTTGACAATCATCTGACACCCACGACCGAAAGATTACAAGGTTGGCAATGAAAACAATACTATTGATAAACACAGAAAATTATAGTCCAAAATTTATTTATTTTTTTTGATCCGGTAGTCCAAATATTTTGATCAAGTATATTTCACGGTAACTACTTTTTGGGTAACGAATCCATGCTTACTAAATGAAAAATATTCGCAAAAATACCAAATACCTTCTTTTTTCATCCATCTAAGTAATTTACAGAGTAAAAAACCTCTGTATTTTTAGTCATCTTCCTAATCAACAGTATATTAGTGGAGTAACTGTTATAATCATCCACAAAATCTATACACTTCGCACCTTCCTATATATTTGTCTTCGGCCACAGATTCAAATACAGTTGTGCTCTGCATCGTGTGCCTGGATTCGTCCCTGCTCTTAGTTTTTTTGATTCACATACAATAGCGTTGGGCATTCGTGCACTTGAATTCCGCACCGATACATCCAAGTAAAACTTACATGCATCTAACGGCTCTAGACACAGTAAGTATCCGAATCTGTGTCCTCACCAATTTTTGCTTCATCATTTGCCCTCACCCAATTCAATTCGAATTCCAATTCCATCAAGATTCGAACGAATATGGTGTTTTCAACAGATCATAAGGTGCCCACAGAGCATCCAACGGGCACGGCCGGTTCGAGTCCAGCCTCACCCACGGCTTCCCTTTCCCGCTCCAATGCAAAAGGCTAACCGGACCGGGATGCAAATCCCTGCAAAGCCCACGAAAGTTATCCCCTCCCAACCCGTGCTGGTTCCACCGGTGGTCCACCGGCGCTATGTTTCCGGCGAACACAAGCAAGAACGGCGGCAGCGAACCCAGCTCGTAAATCCTCATCCTCTTCTGAAGCTCCATCCATTCCTCGATCTCCGTTGTGTAACCACCGTCGCGCCACCGCGCGAGGTCGATCACCATTACTCCGGTGTTGAAGTAACATGCCTTGCGGTTGGCGAATGTGACTGAGAGAGATGGGTTGGACCAGAATGTGGGGGTGAAGTAGGCGGTGAAATTCGCGTCGCAGTATTCCGGCGCGGCGAGGACGGCGGCGCCGGGGAGTGGGGTGGCGGCGAGGTGGGCGATGTCGTCGACGAGGACAAGGTCGGAGTCGAGGTAGACGACCTTGCGGACGCATGTGGGGAGGAGGGCCGGGAGGTACGAGCGGGCGTAGTTTAACGGGCAGTCGAGGGCAGAGCGGATGGAGGTGGAGATGAGACCTGCAGCCGCGGAATCGTCGAAGGGGTATATTTGGAATTTCAGGTAGGGGAAGGAGGAGGAGATGATGGCGCGTGGGTGGGACGCGGTGGGCGAGGCCACGGCAGAGGCAGAGACGACGAAGTGGAAGATTATGTTTTGGGGGCAGGAGGAGTGTTGGAGGACCGAGAGGATCGCTGCCATCGAGCCGCGGAGGTAGGCGGCGTCCAGTGTCATTGCCACGTGGACGGCCTTTTCAGAGCAAATAATGGTAGAATTTTTTTCATTTTCCTCGATATCGACGACGTTAGTATTGCCGTCGGTTATAGAGGGACAGCTTGGGGAGTTGTAGAATTCCGGGGCTTCTCTAAATTGAGGAGAGAGATTGGTTTCTGAATTTAGAGTTGAAGTGGTGGCGGTGGCGGCGGCGACCACGGTAATGGTGGTAGCGAAGGAAGAAACAAAGAGGGAGAGGAGGAGGAGGAGGAATTGGAGGAGTACTTGTTTAAGCATCATCCCATGTGGAGGTGGTGTAAGATTTGGTAGTGGGAGAAAAGGGTATGTTGGGTTTAAATAGGGAGCCAGGGTTGGTCCATAGGGTTGGAAGCATAAAAGGCTACCAATGATTTTGCAAACACAAAAATTGATTACAAAATAAATATGGAAAATAATTTCCTCCATATGGGTCTCATAATGAGTCCAAAGACTCTGAGCATGTGTTTAGAACCTTTTATTACTTTATAGATCTCGATACGTGAAATAGTTTTGGAAAAAATCAAATTGATCAGACATGGATATTTGAGTAGTCAACTCAAATTAGTTTGAGTTGTGATTTGAAAATTGCACTTGTCGTGCATTTATTAAAGACAAACGTGATCCATTTATTGATTATCGATGTCCGAATGACTTGATTTTTTACGGAACTCGTCTAGGCATTGAGATCTACAAAATTAACGCTTCGAATCATATTTTTTACTTGAAGAGGAGACCTGTATGGAGGGCGCGTTAGTTTGTTGTGACCCAAGGCACACTAGGGATGTCTCCTTAGTTTTGATATTTTTAGACCAAAAATGGCAATTGGTCCGTAACGGTTTACGAACATTTACCATCGTGTAGACAATCCCTTCTGTTGTTTTTTAGTATGCTTTAGTCGTATTTTTGGGATTGTTTACGAAGTTAATAGGTTGAGTCGGACGCATACCCATATGTGTTTTTCGGTGTATTGTATCTCTATAACTCAATCATCTGATCTTCTTTAATTTATATTATCAATGACAACGATCTTCTTAAAAGAAAATGAATTTTCAGAATGTCAAACACTGTACGTAAAATCTAAATTATTGCCGATGGTACTTCTAAGATACGAATTCATTGTTTGGTAATAAAGCAAGGGGATTGTGCATAGTCTCCTTAGCTGGTTGGCCAGGCTGAAGATCTTCAGAGACAAAGAGGTGGTTATAAGTCAACAAAATTCAGAGACAAGTTTTGTTGGATTCATCATTTATCATACTTTAGTTTTCTTAGACCCACCCATGTTGTTCTAGTAGCTAGCCTTTTTATTTGCTGGGACCCCCTTAAACTTTTCTTAATTTCCCTTTTTTTTTGGACGGATGTGTTTGGGCCAGGTTACGCCCACGATGCACCTCAATTAATCCTTTCTCTCGTTCGGTTAAACGCAGACCTTCCACTCCGAGACTAGAAAATTAATAAAAAATTACTTTCTTGCAGCCTGATCTTAAAAATCGAACCTTAATCAGTTGTGTAGGAAACAAACCTCTCAACCGACCCGACTACCCCATGGGGTTTTTCCTTTCTTATGCGTAGGTTTTCAAATTATGTAGAGGAGGAACCGGATTGCATGGGGATTAAAGAAGTGTCGTGACATTAAAGTGGTTTGCTTTGGCTTTTGCGGCACTGGCTTTCGTACGAACTCATTAAGAGGCATGTGAAATTATGAATTTGGAATGAGTAGATTTTGATTTTAATGATCAAATTAAGTACTCCCTCGTCTCAATTTATTTGTCAAATTGTCGAAATTCGTGTCTTTTAAAAATGTACTTATATCTTAAATTTTATAATATTTTTTATGATTTTGAAGATTTTGTATAATAAAACTAATTGAAATCTACCATACAAGATTCATATTGTATATTAAAAACATAACGAATTGAAAATTATAGACAATTTCTTTAGAGGTCAAACGCTCTCAAAAAATCAAAAAGAGGACAAACAAATCGGACAGAGGAAGTAACAAATACCTTAATTCAGAGCTTGTTTGGTGTTTGCTTATTTGGGTAGTATTTATTGTGTATTGGAACTAGCTTAGATGCAAAATTATAAAGATATCTACCCTCCTTCCCCAAAAATAATTTGATTACTACCCTCCTTCCCTAAAAATAACGAACGGATATCTCTTCCCTACACGGTTCTGTCCAGGTTGTTTTCGGGCCCCTTCCTGGGTCTTTTGGTGATTGGGATCGTTGATATTTTAAACATTGTCAAGAAAATTAAGCACATAAAAAATCATGCTAATCGGATATCGTTTGAAAATACGGGAGAGGATCCCAACCCTAAAAATAAATCAGTGCACAAATATATATATTTTGGAATAATATTGCTCCGTAAATGATTTTAAATCAAATTGATCGACTTTTACAAATTTAGAAATTCAAGGGGGATCATAAATGACTCATGTATGCACACAGCTTCCTTCCCCTTTAATCCACCAAGTCCAGCTGTATTGGATCATTTTGTCAACGGGTACGAGAAGTGATAATTAACCTAACAAAATATTTATCAACCGAAATTAGAAAAGTGAGGATTAATTAACCTAACAAAGTTTTTAAATTAAATTACTGTAAAGTCAGCAGTCTAAAAACAGGTGGGTAGCTTTAGTTTTCTGTCGACCGAATTAAGAAATCCTAAAAGTGAACAAATTTACCATACTCGTTTTTTATAATATAGACAGACTAGGGCACACATGATAAGTGTTGGGTCGGTCTGCAGGGCAGAGCCGGCCTTGAGCTAAAGGCACAAGAGGCGGCCCCCTTAGCCCCTAAAAATTAACAAAAAAACTAAGAGCAGGGACAATCCGCAGGGACAAACGCGTTTGATCCCATTTGGATTCCGAAAAAATTTAAAAAAATATCCATAAATTTTTGAATATTATTTTATGAGGCCCTGTAAAAAATCAGCTCCAGTGGATATCGGTAAGTATTACTTTTGGAGCTGATTTTGGTCCCATTTGGATCTCGAAAAAATCTAACCCCTACTTATCCAAAAGTAATATTTACCGATATCCACTGGAGCTGATTTTTTACAGGGCCCCATAAAATAATATTCAAAAATTTATGGATATTTTTTTAGATTTTTTCGGGATCCAAATGGGGCCAAACGCGTTTGTCCCTGCTCGTAGCAGGACTCAAAAATTAAGGTGTAAAAATTAGGTTCCAACTATATATTTTTAGTACCCAACATATAAGTTCCAAAAAAAATTTAATAACCCAAAATAATTTTGGAGCCCCTTCTTCAGAATTCGCCAAAAGGCCCCTAAAACATCATGGCCGGCCCCGGGTAGGGCGATGAATGAGCAAATAGTGGATTATTAAGATTCAATTTAAAAACTTAAAGAGCTATAAAATATGTTCAAACGTAATTTAATTTATCATGCAACTCCATATATCTCCAATAAGCTCGAGATAATCACGAGTCGATTTCAAGTAATTTGAATATTTTAAACATGAAAAACTAAATGAGCCGAATCGTACCTTGTTCGAACGTGCTTTGAAATTTAAAGGAGTTTTAGAAAAAAGTTCAAGCTTTGTTTAGTTATGTGAGAGATCGATATCAAAACGACTTTAGCAAGCACACAAACTCAAACTCGAGTAGCTAGTTTCGTCCGTTTATTAGCCCTAAACCTGAGACATGAATGGGGAATTTAATTAATCAAACGTATGATTAATGCGTCTCTCTCTCTCTCTCTCTCTCTCTCTCTCTCTCTCTCTCTCTCTCTCTCTCTCTCTCTCTCTCTCTCTCTCTCTCTCTCTCTCTCTCAATGTTGACATATCAAACTCCATGATAATAACACTAGAGCAACCAAACCAAAGAACCTTCAAAGACCCGAAAAGTGTAAAGACATTAATTCATGCTTACTAATCAAGAAAACTATTTCTTCAACCAGAGTATGAAACAATACACACACCAAAAAAAAATTATCGAAGAAAACCTTATACGGAGAAACCTACATATGAAAAAAAAATATGAAAGAAAACTTTAATTATACGGATCAAATCAAATCAAAATCTCAATAATGTAAATAAAACATGTTAACATGTTACATGCATCTGAGATAGAACTTGGGCATAGACAACACTCAAGATCCCTAGTGTGACTTTACGAGTACAATCCTCATTCATAAAATAGTCATTCATTTATTTTATCCGAATATAGGATCATCGTCATCCTAGGGTTCGGGTATTGTCAATCTATTAGTTTGAGAGATCTAGTACTCGATCAATCCAAGAACTAAGATATTATCAGAAGAACAATATTCTTATTAGTACGACGATGTAACTTCTTCATTTGACATAATATAACACAATATTTGTGCGACTAAAGGAACTTTCGATCGACATCCGGGTTTTTAAAAAAAAAGGGGGGGGGGGGGGGGTGGGGGGAAAGAAACATTAATTGATGGCTTCTACTATGATCATGTTGGTAGCTGGAGGAGGAAAGTTCCGTGTAGAGAGCGCCAAAATCAATGCACATAAGAAATCTAGCATAGCCATATGATTATCTGTACTAGAAACGCGCATGGATTACTCTCACTATTTTCTCTCTCCTCAAACCATCACAGTGCCATGCCACATTCTGTCATGCTTACAGCATTCACGAATAGGAGAGAGAGAAAATAAACTTTTGTTCAAAAATCGTGATACAGGCCAGCAACCATGGATTCGATTGGTTCATTAACAAGCTCGACCGAGCTCAGGGGATAAGTTCGACTAGTGTACGGGATCATATATAGTTAATTTTATGCGACCGCTAGACCCATCGTACCGCAATGAGCCGGGCACGAGACGTGGTTAACGAATTATTTGATATTGACAGTATTATTTTGAAGTGATTCAGTTGGACTTATATGACTACTGAATCCTCTCTTATCGACACTTCCTATTCTTTTACTCCCATCCTTCCTTTTGAAAATAGTGTAAATTTCTTTCTCTTTTTTTAAATGGTCACCGACAGATGGGCCATGCAACAACCCAAATGGACTGGGCCACAAGGGTGGTAAAAGTCGAGAAATTTTTGAGTGCAGATACGATACGGACTAACGTGGTACTTGTGTAGCATATTCAAGCCGTCTAAAAATACAACCAACTACTCGTATTGAAAGGTACTGAACGAATTTAAAAAAGAAAAGGACAAGATTGTTTCAACCGAGCCATCGGTTACATTGTTTAGACAGCTCAAATGTGTTACACGAATACCACGTGATATCCGATTTGCAACCAAAAAAATTTCGGTAATAGTCGGCAACCCCCAACACATGGTCTATTCTCCCTCTTTTTTACAGCTTTTCTTTTTTCTAAATAAACCATCATACTTCCCCGTTTCATTTCATTTTGTATGAAGAGAACCCAAATTTTTTTTTTTTAACGATATATTGGCTATAAATACAAGTTCTATGACTCTTCGCTAGAAAAAATTGAATTCTTAGCAGAAAGAATTTTAAAGTAGATCCGCATTATTAATTTCCAGATTTATACTGTTTTCTTCGGTCCAAAACTCGGGAGAGGATCGGAGGATCCGATCCCGCTGTCGAATAATTTTGCCCGGCTAGTCGGCAACAGTCAAAGTCTTGCATTATTGGATAAGTCCGTACAGCTTGGGTTTTCAGTACACGGTTGTCCGTGCAAGAACGGTCAAATTGTGTAGAAAATTAATGCAACGACTAGAGTTTAAAGCAGGCTCTGGATCTCAGCATACCAAATATGACTTTTCTCCAAATCCTTTTCAAACGTAATAAATAGGGATACCCCAGTCCGGATCGGGATGTTGGCGAGCATCTTTCTATAGAGTAGTACCGAGCAGCTGTTCATGCAGGCACGGATGGCTCAGACTGAATATAAGCGCATACAAATTTGAATGATTTATTACTTGGTTAAGATCTAAACGTCGATTGCCGAGATGAAAGACCGAATCGATCGATATGCACCTGCTCCATAGGAAGATGCTCGGCAACATCCCACGTTCCCCAGTTGGACTCCAGATTGTAATTTACTCATTTTTAGCCTGCCAACCTTGTGTCATGACTTTTTTTCTTTTTCTTCTGATTGTGCAATCGGCATGACTTTCAATCCCCTTCAAGATGGTCGTTTATTTATTTCGTCCAATTCTTTTGTTGTGTCATATTATCATATTTGAATCGGAAACCGGACATAATGGTAGGAATATTTCCGCCAACTTTAATCGGCCCTCGAAACATCTTCTTTCAGGGTGAAATTTTATCGCTAGAATTTTCCCATTACTACTTACTTTTGGCTTTTTCACCAAAGATCTTACCATTTTCGAAGGACATTTCCACGTCCATTCACGAGTTCTTATGTGTCTCATGCCTATTAGAATTGTGTCCAAATTCATACCCAAAGTAAGCCAATAAGACATGCAAACACCCTTTTTTGCGTCCATGGGTGAATCTTGTGCTTTTGAGAGAGAGAGAGAGAGAGAGAGAGAGAGAGAGAGAGAGAGAGAGTGGCTATATAAACCAATTGGCAGACTTACATTGCCCACAATTCAAAATTTCATATTGAGCAGGATATAATGAAGATCAATTAAAATTGGTGACTACACTGACCCCTATAATTAACCCATTACCTGGACTTTAAACAAATTATCCGAAACAAGTTTGGGCTTTTGCATTAAATCCTAATCATGGATTTAGTTTGCGTTAAATCCTATTTCACGCTAACATTTTTGTGTTCGGTATTTTTTTTTAAACAAAACTTGCTTTAGTTGTTTTTGTTTAGCTCTTCGTCGTAATTTTTTGGATTAAATGTTTGTCTTGACAAGAACAATCTGAAAAGTATACAAATGTGGATCGAAGTTGAAAGATGACACTGTAAAAAAAAAAAAATTTACTGGCTCTTTGGTATTTTTTGTCTTTAGTAAACTTTTTTTTTGCTTTTCGTCATCACTTTTTATTTTTTAGACTTCTCTAGTTGAGAGGAGTGATTCATCCAAAAAATAAAATTTGAATTTGACATATATAATTTTAAAATAGACGAACAAAAATACCAGAAAATATAACGCGAACTCTAGTGGAAAAAATTCAGCCCAACTCTATTCAAACTCATCATGGACTTACCCAGCCCAAACCCATCTCAATTGATCTTGCTGATATCAAACACCAGCCTACCAACCTAATTGTAGCGGGCCTTTAGATTGGACTCTTACAAGACAAGCCCACACTTTTTCGGCTTAAATTTTTTAACTACAAGAAACTTACCCCTTTGCCTTATCTGACGGCTCAGATTTCATCTAGACAAATAAACAACTAATGCACACGAGAACATGTACAAAACAATGTGAGCAATTGCCGATAAAAAAAGAAAAAAAACAATTGTTAGCGATTACCAAGGATGCCAAACTGAGAACAAGATAGACACTAACTCAAGTCTCAAATGCATGCTTGTCTACTGCACAACTCTAATAACCCGAATCATTTATATTTAAGGAAATATAACATGCTCAAAAGAACACACCCGGGGTTGATCCAGGGGTTCGGACGGATATTTAGGCTTTGGGAGTACTCTTCAAGGTTTGAGATTTGATTCTCCACCGGGTAAGTACCCTGAAGTAAGTGGGGGGCCGTGACTGGTGTCACCGCTCTAGTTTCCCCGGATATTAATTTGAGTTGCGTAATCGGATCCATTTAGTGGCCTAACTATAGGGTTGTTCCTTTGTTAAAAATAAAAAAAAAATACATGCTCAAAAGAAACTTTATAATTAAGCTAGCGAATAAGATGCTGGATGAGGTGAAGGCATTACCCGAATCAGTACGCGTATTGATTTTCTTCTTCCAGCGAAATCTCCATTGTTTCTCCTTCAGAATCTATGCAACAGAGATATACATCTAGGCATCTAGCTAGTGAAAACTACGTTGTTATAACAAAATAAGTAACAAACCCGAGTTGCAGAAATGTGTGGTGTTGCCGGGTGGTGAACATACAAGGACTAATGGTCATCATTTAGCTCGGAGGCCGCGATCAGCCAAGCTTTTACCTGGTTAGAGCCCGCCCGTTGGGCTGACTAGCCCAGCCCATAGTTTTCAATGGGCGGGCTTAGGCCTAAGTATTTTTTCTTGACCTGCCCGACAGCCAGCCCATTATACTAATTTATTATGCTTTACTTTAGTCCACTACCACCAACTATACTAATTTATTATGCTTCACTAAGCAAATAAAGAAAAGAAGAAGTTCATTTACCGAGAAAGAGAAACAAAAGTCTGATCTTGAAAGACTAGAGATGTGCGTGGGGTGCCCTATGCATTTGTGATTGGCTGTAGAAGCCTTGTCAGCTGGAGAAGTTCTTTTTATGCTCTCAATGCTATAATATATAATAAATACAACAATATATAATGTGTATGACTGTATTAAGTGTTGGGTGCTAATATTATAGACAGAGAACATTTTTTATCGCACTAATATAATATACATTTTTTTATGAGACCCGGCCCGTAGCCCACCCGAACTTTGGCCCGCCAACCTGGCAATTGAGCTAACCCGTGGGCGGGCTTGGGCTTCAACTTAAGAAACACAATCTGGCCTACCCGGCCACAAAAAGAAAAAAACCCACTCAGCTCAATCCACGGGCGGATTTGGAGAGTGACTTAGCAGATTGGGCCTACCCGACAATAACCCTTAACAAGGACTGTCCAACAAATTTTCGCCAGGGAGTGCGGAGTTTGTATGCGCCCACGTGCAAATCTGATGCGCGCGCTGCGTTTGTGAAAGTGATCCATAATTATAAATGGACCCGAATAAATGTCATAACAATTATAGTACCGATGATAGCCAGCTTTATGTGTTCTTTTCCTTTAGCCAATTAAAATATCCATGCACTTAATTTTATTGTCTATGACAGAAATTGAGATATTATTAGTAGACAATGTGATATAACTTTACTTTTAAAATAAAATTTATTAACAGTATAAGAACAATCATGTACATATTTCTTCTAAAATATTCTCGCCAAGTTTGGTGGAGCTGGCGTCTTTGCCGGCTGTAGATTCCGCCATCGCCACGCGGAATAGTATTCTATGATTCCACCCGAGATTTAGTTCTTGTTACCATTTTAATACTCAAGGTCAAACGAGATTATAGTATATTTAACTTTACTCAATTTGCCAAATCCAATCGTAGATTAAGGTATTAATTTTTGCGGTTTATATCGTAGCTTAAGACCGATTAAAAAAAATAAAGAAGTAATTATTTAGTGTTCCCGAAGTACCACGTCTTGTGTTACTTACATAGAACTCAAAACCATTTATGCAGTAACAGATTATACGATCGGAACATTATTTTGCTGTATAATTAAGAAATAAAGATTGAACCTCACTGTGTGATTGCTGATTACGATCTTTCATTTTCAAAAAATATCCCGGAGCAATACCACGTGGTACTCGGGTCACCCAACAATTGGTTGATAAGAAGGGCATGGGAATGCTGCCGAGCAGCTCCTTGCCAAGTAGGTGAAGAAATGTCGATCTGGCCGTTCATCTCGGCACGTATGGCTAGGATCGAATCTAAGTAAATACAAATCTCAATCGTTTATTACTCGATTAAGATCTGAGCCAGTGATTATTGAGATTGATTATCGAGATGAATGACCGAATCAACCGTTCAACATCGCTCTACCGTCTACACAGATGCTCCGCAGCATATTCTATTCAGTGGTGGGGTTTGGGGAAGGTCCAGCTCGACACGAGACGAGTACATTCCAATTTAAAGCAAACTCAAACCCGTCTTATTCGGTGTAGTCGTGTCCGCTCTTAAACAACTCCACTTGCCGATTAATGCCCAAATCAGATTGACATCAACCAATAAAGTTACAGCAGAACTTTGTGGTCCCAATCTCCTCGGTCGGTGGGTCCCACTAACAGACAAAGAACATGATTCGATCCGGTGGGCTTCAGCGCACGCAACCATTACTCCTGTCGGCTTCTCCGATAACTACAACAACTGTTCTATTGGCCTTCTTTTGGAAATGTAACCGCTCTCTCTCTCTCTCTCTCTCTCTCTCTCTCTCTCTCTCTCCAGATTTACGAGATTAGACTCCGACTTCAAATACAGGTACAAATGACGTTGTTTTCCTCCTGCAAATGTATCTATACATGCTTATGTATTTTTGTCTGGATTTGTTAAACCTGATTCCACGCTGCCTTCTCTGTTTGGTTGCTTAGATATTGCCGTCATTCTTTTTTTCTTCTTCTTCTTCTTCTTCTTCTTTTTTTTTTTTTTTGAATCTGAGAGGTTGAGAAATGAATCGGCTGGCGTACCGAGAATGTATCATTCGGTTGGGTGTATTTTTGTTGCTTTTTTAATGTGCAATGTCTCATTCAGAAAGAGGAGGTTAATTCTGGTCTTGACTTTTGAAATTGATTAGTAGATAGTAATGAATCTGTTGATGAGGAATATTGTGCACAATAATGATATGAAAAAATGTGCGCAGATCCATACATCGATGTGTGGGCTCCATCCATGTGGGACCCAAGTGCCGTCGATTTGATTCTGCTTTTGTTTTCTTGAAGTTTTGTGTGTTTGGTTGCTTATAGAAATTGCTGGAATTTTTTTGGAAATCTATTCTCTAGGAGGTCGAGAAATTTCTAGGTTGTGTGGACTGGCCATTCTATCATTGACTCTTTCCAATCAGGTAGCTTTACAGGGGCTTAACATGTGATTACTGTGTGTCTCAGTTGGCAAAGGATTATTTATTCCTTTATTGGGCCAAGATCTCTCATATTGGTGGTCATTACAGAGTCTACTGTATAGCTTTGTTAAAATTGAAATATTTAGACCAGCTAAATTCTGTTTGGCATAAGTTTGTGTTCTTTCATTTGAGGGCATGGTTCCGCAGTAAAACAGGTATAGGGGGGCCACTGTTTCAATGATGTTTTGAAAGCATCCACTTTGTGCATATTGCCAAAGATTAGGTCTGTCTCACATCCTCCCCCGCCCATACCCCCAATGATTGGGGACTACATGGGTTCTGTTGTTGTTGTATAAGTTTGTGTTCTTATGACGGCCACAATCTGTCCTGTTTGCGATACTTATAGTATTACCTCAACTATTGTTATTTCAAGCCGCTTGTCTATGTTTAGAATAGTACAGACATACGACTATTCCCAATGGTCATTAATGGCCATTTTTTGTCTGTCGGTAACACTCATCACATCATATCTCTGGTTTAATATAGCTAGTTGTGGAGAATCCTGCATACTTGGGGGGTGGAGGGTTTCATTCCTTCTTGGTTTTCATACCAAGAAACATCACCTTTTTACCCAAATAACTAAGATATGTATCATCTTGCTTAATGTTTTGTAGGAGCTACGAGGAGTAAGCTTTGAAGCTTGAAGTGTTTGTTGGCGAATATGGAAGTTTGCCCAGCCCTCAATTCTAATGATGGTTTAAAGCATCGCAAGTTGACTCCTTTTAGGATTTTTAGGGGTTTGATATGTTTAGTGCTTCTTCTTTCTACAGCTTTTATGTTTCTAGTATATTTTGGGCCTATTGCAGCAGTCTTGTTGCGCTTTTTAAGCATACATTTGAGTAGAAAGACAACATCTCTCCTTTTTGGTCTTTGGCTGTCTTTGTGGCCCTTCCTATTTGAGAAGGTTAACAAAACAAAAGTTATCTTTTCTGGGGAAACTGTTCCACCAATGGAACGTGTTGTACTTATTGCCAACCATAGAACTGAGGTTGATTGGATGTATATGTGGGATCTTGCTTTGCGAAAGGGGTGCTTGGGCTACATCAAATATGTCCTGAAGAGCAGTTTAATGAAACTACCCATCTTTGGTTGGGGTTTTCATATTCTGGAGTTCATCCCAGTGGAGAGAAAGTGGGAAATTGATGAGCCAATTTTGCGTGAAATGCTTTCGACTTTTGCTAATCCTTTGGATCCCTTGTGGCTTGCTGTTTTCCCAGAAGGAACTGATTTTACGTGAGTTCTTATTCCCTGTTCTCTTACTCGAGTTATGTACCTTGTTCTTTGTATATGCATCCTTCTAAAAGCAAATGTTACCTTTTGTTTTATTATTTTTAAGCAACCTTATATCCTGATTGATGCAACTGATATTACACCAGATTTTGGATAGCAAATACAGAATTGTGAAAGATATGTGGAAGTCATGGCGTCCATTTATTGATTATGTTTGACGAATGCTATCTACATCTTTTAACCCTTAGCATGGTTTGTTGGTACAGTTGAATTGTAAATACAATGGACCATCGTCATACTTGTATCTAATGAAATTTCTTGCCTTTTCTCAGTGAACAAAAGTGCAAAAGGAATCAAAAGTTTGCAGCTGAAAATGGATTACCTGTATTGAAGAATGTTTTGCTTCCTAAAACTAAGGGTTTCTACACATGTTTGGAAATTCTGAGGGGGTCCTTGGATGCAGGTTGTTATTCTGTCTTTAATGTTGTTAGTATGATTCATTGCATTCATTCTAGGGCCTAGGTTTAGTTTGAAGTGTTGCCGCCACTTGCCATGTATTTTCTGCTAATTGGGCAGATATCCTTCTCCCATTGCTGTTCAGGAGGAAGTTTGCTTATTATTCTAGTTACCAGAAAGTGTATGTATTTTTTCACTTAAAAAAAAGAGTGTGGATATAAGAAAAGGGAGTGTGAAAATCATTCCCTTTACTTATTACAATGTGAAATAGTGCCGAAAATATTTGAGGATTCAAGCACTGTTCAATCAGTTTTGTGGACCTTGATACGTACTTACGTGACCAATTTTTTGCCAGGTTTCTGTTTCACGACTTTCATTTAGATCTGGCTCATCTATTGTTTCAGATTTTTCACGGACTCTTTCGTTCATCAAAATGTGTCATGCATTGGTTTGAGCACATTGTGCTGATATTTGAGACCTTAAGTCCTAAGTATGTCATGCTTTTGCCTTTGTAGCATGTCTGCGAAACCAAATTTGTGTTACTTATAACGCTCTCTCAACTTACTATAATTCACTCCATCAGTCGTACATCCTTAGTTGGCAGATGTTGTGGAAATAGGGTCTCCTTTCCCCTGAATAGTTTCAGTGATGGTGTCAGTACCTTGGAAACTAAGTTTAGGAACTATCATTGGGTGGCCCTGTAAGGAATTACTTTCGTTATATAACATTCAGTTTAAAAAAAATTGTGACTGAAAAGCCACTATGTATGTCTTTGAAAAAATAGGATTAGGCCAATTAAAGTTGCATAAGCCATTTATCTCTGTCCAGTTGATATAGTAACATGAGATTTCATCTTCTGTATTATCTGGACCATTGTCACTACCACCACTGCTTGTAGCACCTCCACCATTGTCATAGTCTGCACTCCTTGGTTTGTTTTGCTTGCCAATCTGAACTCCTATTTACTTCTCAGAGTAGTATTGGCATTGTCTATGGTTCAACTCACTTTGTAAATTGGACATTTCAGTAATGTATTATATAGAATTTAGTAGGTTTATGTGTAGTTGTATAGAGATCTGTTTCTATGCTAATGCATTTTGCAGGAAACCAAACAATTTGAGGTTAATGGGATTCATGGGAATGAAAACATCAACAAACCACTAGCTGTTACCTCGAGAGTTATATCCACAATGGTAACATGGGAACGGTGTGGGGTTGAGTTTCCAGTAGGAAACCTGATTAAGTTATATGCTGGCATTTCCTATGAAAAGGGACTAGGGAGCAGACCTTGGTTTTTGATTGTTCTGGTAAGTGTATTTTTATTAGCTCCAAAGTTGATCAAGATCTTGTTATCATTTTATTGCAGTTTATGATATCACTATTGCGTACAAACATCGGTGCCCTTCTTTTGTGGACAATCTATGTGGCGTGGATCCTTCAGAAGTTCATATTCATGTTCAGCGTATTCCTATCAAGGATATGCCATTATCTGAAAGTGAGGTTGCTACTTGGTTGATAAATGCATTCCAGCACAAAGATGAGTTGCTCTCGCAGTTTGTTGCTGAAGGTCATTTTCCCCAACAAGGGACCGAAGGAGAACTATCAACCTTGAAAGGCTTGGTAAATTTCTCGGTGGTTGTCGCCTTGACTGGCATTTTTGTATTTCTTACCTTTTGCTCGTCTATCTGGTTCAAAATATACATAAGCCTAGCTTGTGCATATCTTTCTTTTGCTACATATCTCAATTTCCGACCATTGCCAGTCCTTGGAATTGGTAAACCGATGCTATGTAATGAAAAACCCAAGAAGTTATAACTTGTCCTGAAACACTTAGAGAAAACAATGAATAACTTTTACCTCCTTGACTTGATAACTACTGCAAATCATTATCTTTGAATGTTTCTGTACCATTGATTGCCCAGTTTCCCAGTTGGTTAATGTTAATTTGAAATTTCTTGCCTTGTGGGATTCTATACTCTTGTCAATTCTTTCCTGATATGCAAGTAATGAATGAGGCTTGCCCCAATACGTGGCTATCAAGTTTAAGTTTTATTTTGCAGGGTAATATTTCATCACTAACGAATTGGGATTCAGTCTCGTTTTTAGGCTCCCCTGTTGCAATTACTGCCATGGGCCCATGCCTCTCAAGAGTCAAGACCATTGCTAAGATTACTCACCTAGGTTCTCACGAGATTATACCATTTTATGAAATCGTTAGGTCATTTCAAAGGTGCATACCTGTATCCCTGATGATCTTTTGGGAGATTTTACAGATTTATAATACGGAGTAACTTAAAGGTGTTTACTTAGTGCCCAAGGCTCCTGTTTTGGGTTTGAGGGCAATAAGCGGGATAGTAGGTGCACCACACACTACGCTGCACTAGGCCGCCTTACGTCCACCATTTTTGGCAGATAAACTGATACCTTGGACTCAAATTCATGCAACTCTAAAATCTAATGTAGGTAAGGAAATTTTTCAAGGGGACTTGGTGACCTGGAGTTCCTATATACTCATATACCAATGAGCATAACTTTCTTTCATGATAGTTTCCGAGCATAATTTTTTTCTCGTGCATTACTGATCAATTGTCCTTTGACATGTACCCTTTGGAGTATTGATTTTCAAAACCTTAAAATCTAATTATGTTTTTCCCATTGCATCATTTTTCGCAGCCTGTTGATTGTTTTGTCCTTTCGAATTTTCTTATGAATTTCTTTTAACTTTGCTTAGTGGGTTTGAAAGGCCTGTGGTTTTTCTCCATGTTCATTTCCTATGAAATCAAGCATTACAGGTGGTACATATTGGATAGCTCTTCCTTGGTACATAGGACTTCAGTATTTCAAAATTACGTGCTCCTGAGCTCTTTTTTTTTACAACAATAGTTGGCTAAAATATGCTGCTTGTTGAACGGAAAAAAATGAAGTACATTGTGTCTATGAGTGTCGGAGGACGATGGAGATTGCTTTGGGATCTCACATTGTCGGCCAATTTGGTACTAATACTATATTACTTTGCGTAATTCAACGGGTACTGATCGATGGTGCATAGATCGATATGTAGAACCCACTTTTTCATTCATTAATTTGAAAATAATTTTCAAATTGAGTATATAGGAAAACTGCAAGTACTTGATCTAATGTTCCAATTTTGAATGAAAAATGAGAATAATAGACGATATGGATAATTTAAGTGGGAATTAGAAGTGAGCTCCACGCACCGATATGTGCATCGTCATCGGTACCCATAGCTGAGGTCATTACTTTGTCCTCGAGTAGTAGTCCAGTAGGATCAAGTACTGTGGCACTGTCCCTTGGACCTGGATCATGGATACCTAACCGGATAATGAATCCAATTCATGTGATGAGCCCTCATGGCCTCATATGATGTAAAATGAGACTCGTTTTACTCGATTTGTAACTTCTTAAGGCACATAATTAACGGATTGGATAGTCTCAATGAGATTGTGATGGTCTTATTTTGCATTAAATTATTATCATATCAGAGATCGTTATATGAGAGGATATTGAGTTACCCAACCAGGCTACAAGATTAAAAAAATCAATAAGTCTGTTGACACAGATAATATGCATATAGATCGCACACAGATTTTTGTGTGGGGCTTATTACGGATCCCATACAAAAAATTCGAGCCGTTCATTAAATGTAAAAAAGTTTTTCAAGGGCTCTCGCGAAAAATTAGGTCAATCCAATACCTAAAAGTGCTCGATCCAATTATCTAACTTTTCATTATCCTGAAATTCGAATGAAAAGTTAATTAATTGGATCGAGCACTTATAGGAATTGGATTAAGCTGATTTTTTTGAGGGAATCCTTAAAAACATGTTTTACATGTAATGAACGGCTCGGATTGTTTCCATGGGACCCGTAGTGGGCCCCACATAAAAATCTATGCTCGATCTGTGTACATATCATATGTGTGAATAGCACAGTTGTAAAAAAACTCACTGCACGCATCCAAATGACTAGTACGACATTCATAGAGCCGAATGTTTGCCTATTCTCTGTTAGTGTAAAAGATTGTTCAATTTTTGTTTTTGTGTGGTCAAATGCGGGTGAAATTTGAAGGCTTGCAAAAGCTAGGTTACCAACTTACCATATGCAAATGTCATGTGTATGACTGACAACAGACAGCGTTTTGGTTATATCCTGCACGGATTATTTTCTCTCTCTTTTTCTCGTTCGATCGTCAGGGTGTTCGGACCAGCTTACGCGCACCTCAACTAATTCTCTCCTCTATCTAGTCAAAAACAGATCATCCAAGCCGACCGGATATCCCAAGATCGAACCCTAGAAATTGTGTGGAGAGCAAACCCGCCAAGCTATTCGGATTCTAACCAACTTGACGTCATTCTCCCAATGAGAGAAGTGGTTGGTAACCCTTCCTCAGTCACCTTGGGGCAATTAAGGGGTGTCATCTCTGCAGGCCAGTTAGGCTTTACTGGGAAAACATTTCTGGTGAAAACCGCGTGAATTCATCCTTACGTACGTGTGTTAGGTTTGTTTGGTCTTTTGCTGAGAATTTAAATTAAAGCAGTTGGTTTTGGTATATCTTTATATCTTTACTGCATTTGGCACAAGCAAACAACGTTAATATTCACTCGAACATTAGCTATTCAGTCTATTTTTGCACTCGAATCTTGTTAGTAATATTCAGTTGTACATGCGCAAAAAGAGTCGCGTAGTTGAAAAATTAATAATCCTCGTGTGCGGCAACGTGGCGTTGTCGCCTTTCGGTCCGTTTAGTTTAGGCCCCTCTTATTCAGCTCTAACAGAAGATAAGGGAATTCGTCGTCGCGCTCGAGAAGGATTGGCACAATTTGGCTCCGTTCTGGATGGTTAATTCGGAATCAAGAAGAGGTTTTAGGTTCAATTGGTGGGCTGTGAAGCTAGAATGAAAGACGGGTAACGCGATAGATGAGTCATGAATTGATTTCTTTTATTGGATTCAGCTTTTCTACAGGACTGCAATCTCATCTCATTCATTCATCTCAGTAATTAATGGTTCAAATTTTAAAAAGATTATTCGCAGAGAGAATGATTTCTTCCCGCGAAAAGTCTTTCAACAAATCTAACAATTGAAAACACTTCTGGACAACTGAAATTGCATAGACCGCTCTCTGCAATCGAAACACAGACGGCACAGAATTAAGCCATTTTCCTCTTTCCTTCACCTGAGTCCACAAATATTATATCAAATACAGAAATGCTAAGGGTGCAACAAATCTTGTACAGCAGCCGCGTACAGATCTATTTTGCGCCCGTCTCGGGTATTACAAAGATGATCGGAGCTGCTCATTTTGTTCAATATATATTGTTTAGGGTCCCTGTAAAATTTTATCTCAATCTGATACCGGTAAGGACATTTACGAATCATACAACTTTGCTTCAGAATTTGGCCTGAATTTCTGAAGCAAAGTTGGATGATTCTTAAACGCCTTTACCGGTATCGGATTGAGACAATTTTTTACAGAGACCATAAACAATATATTAAGAACAAAATGAGCGGCTTTGATCATCTTTATGAGACTCGAGATGGGCGCAAAATGAATCTGTACGCGACTGTTGTACATGGGTTGCTGTACCTGTAGCACAACTATATCAAATAATTGGGAAATGTTGCAGTGCACAAACTTCTTTTGTAGACCAAGACCGACAGATAATCAAAATTCTAAGAAATAATTTCGACAGTGTTACACTACAACTAGGAAGATACAAAAGTATCGATTTTAACTGGTGGGTTTTTTATTTTTTCATTTACAATGGATCTCAAGAGGGATATTCCTAGAAGAAAAAAATGCATAGAAATGAACTTTCTTTATGTATTCACTAGTTCCCTCTCCGGCTCTATCAAAAGTAAGTCATTCACATTGGGACTAGAAAATTCATAAACCTTGTGGGCTAATTAACCAGATTAACCAACCAACCAAACTAAACCTTGCGGGCTAATTAGTGTTATTATTGTAGATGGCCTGTGTATGCCACGCAAAAATATTCCTTGAAAGAGAGCAATAATTCCCTCAAGTTTTTTTTTGGTCAAACGGAAAAATCATACATATTCAATTCTTTCAAACAAGCCATACGACATCCAAAAAAAAATTACCCAAATTCGAATTAAGCCATACAGCAGTTAGTGATAACAAGTGCTCGTCCGTGGAGTTTCAGTTCTTAATTGGTATGGTAACACATGCATTGTAAGTGGAATCTTGGCATTGTTCTTGCCTGATTTTTTCTTGTTCGATTCACTGCCGATTTTGCCTTAAATGGAAAGATGAGCTTTGACAGAATACTCGTATAGGAAAGCAATTTAACTATTCCACAGTTGAAAAACACACGAAAGATGATTCAAGAAGTCATAGTGAAAGAAGTAGAAGAGAAAGAACATGTGGTCTCAGTTATATGCATATGCACTTTTCTTTCTCTCTTTCTTTCCTAATAATGGTGAACAATAACCTTGGTAAGTGTTAGTATTCAATGAGAAATCTTTACGATCGAGAGCCGTTCATTGCCGAAATAAAATCCGAGCCGTCGGATGCACGAGCCATATATCGTGAGAAATCTTTACAATCGAGAGCCGTTCATTGCCGAGATAAGATCCGAGCCGTCGGATGCACGATCCAATGGCTCGAAAGTACGCAATACAATACTACTCACACCACTACATAGCACCATCCCCAAACTCAAAATCTTTATAGGAGCGTTTTGATGTTCACCGACTTGATAAGCGAGGGGTCTGGTTGTCAAGAATTGAGACTTAATGATTTGGCTCTAAATATTTAAGAGTCCGAAGGGAGCTTTTTCACTGGGGTCCTCTTTATAATTTACAACTAAAATTTAAAAACGTAAAATTAACTTTAAAGAGAATATTACAATTATTCACACAAAATATATATATATATATATATATATAGAAAAAACTGAATAGTGATTCTATTAATTTGAAAACCTTTCGTAGACATATCACTCCTCTCGCTTTTTCAGCAGCAAAAGCATAATATGAGTGTAAAATTAAAGTAACCAGACATCAGATAAAATTCGAGGACCGTGTATGCCTAAAGCCGGTCCTAAACTAAACATAAGTATTCTATTACATTTTTCAATCGTGAAAATGAAGAAGTCTCGAACCTCCGGAGTATCCTACAGGGTTGTAGGATGGCCGATTCGGCCGTTTATTTTGGCATTGAATAGTTCAAATTTTAATTCAAGCAATGAAAAGTTCAAATCAATAGAAGTTTAAATTAAAATCAAACAATCGGCGTTGAAATAAACGGCCTGATCGCCCGTCCTCCGGCTCTTATAGTGCGGACTGCACACTACCCGCAAACAAGAAACGGTGAGAGTGCGGTGGGACCCAACCGTGAATCTATAAATTTGGTTGCTTGGTACTATTAACTACCCACAACCCCAGCCACGACAACCCACTCTCTCACATGTCTCTCCTCCCTCTGCTGTAAAACTGAATTCTCTCTCTCTCTCTCTCTCTCTCTCTCTCTCTCTCTGTGAATTCAATGACTATGGCGTCTAAGCACAGTGTCTCTCTCCTCCTCCTTGTTCCCCTCGCATTCTTCTTCCTAGGTACTACCCACATCCTTAATTTCCTTTCTCTTTTACTGATGTTGCCTGCCTTACACATTTATGAAAATTGAAAAGTCAGACAGATGAATGTTATGAGAATCCCCTGTTTTTAATCATGGCTTCTTTCTTTCTTTTTTCCCCAAGTTTTCTCAAATGCATGCTTTTCATTGTCGATTTTTCTATCTTTTTTGAGTTTTTCATCTACCCAAGTCACAGCTGCATCGAAATTCTAACAATACGATTCGACGATCGAACATTTTTCCTCGTTAATTAATCGCATTTGGTTCGTTGAAGATTTTAAATAGAGGCAGCGGGATGCCTAACGATAACAATAGTGGCATAAAGGTCCGGGTGTAGTACGAATGATGTAATGGGAATCGGATTTAGCGTTCGTAAATTCTAAGAATTATGTTTGGCGCATGAGCATTCAGATAGTAATACGTAGCACGATAGATGAGCGAAACATTTTGATGCCATTATTATAATAGAGTGTAACAGTATCAGAATGCCTAATAAATCGATGGTCGTTATTTAAAAGTGGGGATGGATTATGGCATTTTATTGAAAATTAAAAGCAGAAAAAAATTTCTCTCTGTTGAAATCATTAAAATTTTCTTGGCATCAAAACGAAGATTAAATGCTATTTAACGTTCAAAATTAATTGCTTAATTAGCTGGATTCTGACCCCACATTTCATTTTGTGACAAAATCTGTAGGGTCCACAGTTTCAGCCGCCGTGTTCACGCTTCAGAACCGTTGCACCTACACAGTTTGGCCAGGCACACTTTCCGGCAATGGCGCCGCCGTCCTTGGAGGCGGCGGCTTCCAATTGGCACCCGGCGGGTCAAGCGAGTTTCCTGCCCCACCCGGATGGTCGGGTCGGTTCTGGGCTCGAACTGGCTGCAAGTTCGACCGCTCGGGCAACGGTAGTTGCCTCACCGGCGACTGTGGCGGCCTAATGTGCGTCGGCGGTGGTGCTCCGCCGGTTACGCTGGTGGAATTCACCATCGCCAGCGGCGGCAAGAACGACAAGGACTTCTACGATGTGAGCCTCGTCGACGGGTACGATAGTTCGTTGGGTTTTTTGTTTTTATTGTTAGTTTTGTTGTTTAGTAGTTTTTCCATTACTCCCAACAAGATTAAAAAATATACTCCGTTATTATGGCGAGTGTCTATTTGTTTTTATTGTTCAAATTTTAGTTAAATTCTCATCGACTCCTTTGAATTAATTATTCCCGTGACGAGAGGAATCTAAAAATTATACTAAAATTATGACCGGAAGTTAAAAAAAAGGTTCAGTGAAGAGGAAAAGAAATAATTTTACGGTCTTTTGAAGGTTCACTGTTTATTTTCTTCATCAAGACCAATATTTAACCTATTCTAACCAAAAAATTTACTAAATACGAAGAATAATTAATGTAGTTCAAACTCTTCATATTTATTAGAACTTACTAACGCACTGGAAATTTATTTTAAAAAGGTCAGCATTCGGTTCTTGATGTCTCTAACAGGTACAACGTGGGCATGGGCGTACGGCCCTCCAGCAACGGTGCCGGCGACTGCCAGTATGCCGGCTGTGTCGCTGACCTGAACGGAAACTGCCCACAAGAGCTGCAGGTCATGAGCTCCGGCGCAGTGGTTGCTTGCAAGAGCGCGTGTGAAGCATTCGACACGCCGGAGTTTTGTTGCACCGGCGACCACGCAACGCCGGGCACTTGTTCGCCGACTCGGTATTCGGAGATGTTCAAAAATGCATGCCCAACAGCGTATAGCTATGCTTACGACGATGCTTCAAGTACTTGTACTTGTGCCGGGTCCGATTATTTGATCACATTTTGTCCCACCGGGTAATAATTATGAGTTATTATGATGTCATCATTTAATTAGAGTCAACTCCTAGTTATGCTTAATTACTTGTGAGATTGTTGTTTTGATGTTTACAATTGATTTGGGTTTTGATGATTTGTTGTTCATCATACAATAGATGCTCACTATTCGTTTATTAGTACCTCTATATTTGCATTAAAATGTTTGCGTGTTCTAAGAAATTAGTTAGCCTTCCCGGAACACGGTCACGGGACGTGCCCAAAGCTAAATGACTACTCACTATTTCATTCCGCAAAATATGTGATTGTGTCACTCGCTATTTATTCAGCACATTACGTGATCGTGTTCCAGGAAGAATAAATAGCTTCTTGGGTGCTTTAAAGATGATATTCACCATAATTCGTCATCCGAATTGAATTTTTGTACTAATACGAATTAATAAGGGCAAAAAACCAGCTACTAAAATGTGCAGGCAACACGTAATATGAGATGGAAAAGAGTCCCCATGAGTCCAAGACAGTATTGTGGGCATCAAAGCGAGTTTTCGTGACCCAAATTCGCTATCAATTCCTCTTCACTACCAATCCCAATTCGGCAATTCCAATCCTCTCCTCACTACCGAGTCCTTTCAACCTACGTGTATCAAACGAGGCCTAGAAGAGCTATCTTTACAAAGTATTCCTGTACAAAACAATGCGATGCAACCAAGATGTTCGTATCTTTCTCATTTCAATCCAAAACAGAAAGCCCCAAGCGAAGGTTAGTCTATATATACATGTGCTGACCAATCTTGAAAACAAAGCCTCTGAACAACCGCCGGTGCTGCACAAGCCCTCTGAACACATAGTAGATGAACAGTTCCTTTCATGACATCGCCAATGCTTTCATGGCCCAGTATGCCTACGACATTCACATCAAGGTCACCACGAGAGACTTAGAAATGAGAATGGATGCCGAGGACTGTTCTTTGCTCATTGCAAAGCCTTCGGGACATAATTTTACGAAACAGACAGCACCATCAATCTCAGAATACCTCAAAACCTTAGGATACATTGTTCGAAGTTTTAAACTACGGCTACCATCATGATTCAACTCCCCCTAGTTTTGCCAATTCCAGGGTCCGGATGGGAAATGTCCAAGTCATTAATACATCTTTCTGCACACAACACCTCTCCTTGGATGAACAACAAAATTTGAAATGCAGTGAGAAATAGCAATGACAAAAATGCTACATATATCTCCTCAAAGGGAATAGGAACAACAAACATAACATAACATTATAGACAAAGAAAGAAAGCAGAAACTGCCCTTTTTTCATTCATTTTGGCCTTGGGCCAAAACTCATCGTTTGCTCATCTCAACAAACCCCTTTTTTTCTTTTTTCTGTTTTGTTTGATCCTTCCCCATTTTCCATACAGTTGCAATTACTCTACATCTGGACTTTCGATTGTGAAAGCCAAATTTAGTAAACATTTCCACCCACTCCTTTCTAAATGAACTTTGGAATGGTGAAAGGAAAATCCTAACTTCTACTGCACGTGCAATTCGTGCCATTTTCCTACTCTAGAAAACCTATAAATAAAAAACTAACCCACCCCCCAAGGGAAGGGAAAATCGAAAAAGCTGCCTAGAATTTACAGAACTAGTTCTTGTGAACTGTTACCAGAAAAACCAGCTCCTAAAGCCACTATACCAGGGCAATGGAATCTCAACAGAGCCCGTGCACTGACCTTCGCCCTCACCCACATTACTAAACAGCGTTTGGTCTGAGCAGTCAAGTGAGGCCCCACATGCTAAGTTATATGAATGGCATGCTGAATGGCACACGCGAAGCCTATTGTCACCGTCATTGTCGCACTTTTGGATCGAAATCTGTACAAAGAAATTAATCAAAATCAGTTTTCTTATCTTCGAACTTGTCGTAACTTAATCATCAAGAATTATGACCATGCTCATGCAGTGAGACTGATTTAATGATCTATCTTCCACCGTATTTTTTGATACAGGGGAGGATTTAGGTATCTGAAACGTTAATCCACTGAAAACCTAAACTAACTAAAAGTCAAGTTTGAATTACACTGTCAACTTGTAGGGTTGTTTCTCTAGTAGATCTTAAAAGGAGTCGAATTCCTTCCACCTTTACCCACCTGACAAACAAGGCATTCCAAATTGATGGATATTCTAGGAGGAAGGGGAACAGCAGCCGATGTGTGTGCAAATAATCAAGTATTCGAAGCATAAAATGGTGATGCTGTCATGTTATTGATATCAAGAAAAAAAAATCGAGTAATTATGCTTAGCTTAAGAAAATATATGCGGTATACTTGAATAAGGCAGCTAAAATCTGCAACTACATAACATAACATAGTCATTCATCAAAGGAACAGGAGGCAAAACCATTTCAAGTAAAATCATACCTATCACAATGCACACATATAAAGTAACTTTAGTAGATGGAGATGCAAGGGGAAACAGAGGAAAATATTGGCAAAGTGAGAACAGATGCCTTAACGAAATAACTTCTTTATGAAATAAGTGCTGCATGAAAATATGTGAAGGCAAAGCAACTTACCCAGCAAGCTAGCCGCTTAGCAGCTGCATCGCAGTTGGTACTCTTAAATAGATTCAAAAACTTTCCAGGAGAAGCAACTGGGAACAATCGGTTGTAGTTAGGAAGCACAACAACTTCTTCTAGCTGCTGCAATATACCTTCACTAGGTGCACAATGTTGTCCAGGTCCATCACCACTCAGCACATCTTTGCAAACTGAAAGATTGGCAATGAGCAGAGAGCTGTCCTGGCAAGTGTAGCCAGCATAGTCTGAGCAGCGGAACTCACATAGTCCATTATCACACACCCCTCCATGAAGGCTGCATTGTTCGTCACAGACAGCTGCACATCATGCCAAAGCACAATATTATGCGGAGAAAAATAATTAGTTCCATTTTGGTATAAACGCCCCCGAATATTGTACACCTTCATTACAATATGGTGAATTTAGCGCTCAAATTCAATCCCAAAAGCTTTTTCACAAGTTTCAATGTAGTAAACTACAAATATCAAAAGAGTGGAGTTTTGGCAAGGGAAAATTTGTATAAAGAAATCCATTTTGCTTGAATAATTTTAACCTACTTATTTGTTTTGTTGGATGTTAATCACTTGAAAGAAATAAGTTCTAATCATGTGACCTATAAAAGTCTACCCCTATCGCGCCAATATAAAAAGTCTACCCCTATCGTGCCAATCTTATCCTGTGTGACACTACTTATCAAGAATTTAAAGAACAATTAACAATTGCTTCCAAAAATGGGGTATTTTTTGGGAATTTTTCCACAAAAACTGTTTCTGGAAACAATGTGGCAATGATTTTTCAATATCAATTTTCTTTAATCACAAACATGCATGAACTGAAAAAGTAAAAAAAGAAACAACAAAAACTAGAAATGAAAACTCTTTGAAAAGATATAGCCTTACCAGTGGAGCAGTCAATGCCAGTGTATCCTTTTGCACATTCACAAATACCGTTTTGAAGGCACTTGCCATGCCCATTACAATTGCTAGGGCAAAAGCCTGCATATAAAACCCTCGTTAGGAACTCACAAAGGATCATAAATGTAAGAAATCATACGGAATCAAGAAAAGAGATTAAGAGCTCACGTTTACTACAGTCATGGCCATGAAACCCTGGCAAGCAATGACACCTTCCATCAACACAGTCTCCATTAAAGTTACACGAATTGGGACATTGCCTAGACAGAGGGTTTGAGTATGTGTTGCATAATTCGTGGTATGCAGGGCAAATCAGCTCACCTACAGTTCAGGACAATGAAGAAAATATTGAAACAGGTGAAACTATGGATATAATACAGTGGATATGGTTGGGGGGGCACCATACCATTGAATCCAGGAAACTGAACTGGTCCACCAGCCTCAGGACACACTTTCCAAATGCCATCCACAGCAACCTTAAAAGAACATTTTGCAGTGAATAACCATAAAAACATTGAGAACATGCAACTCAAAGGCAAGTCCTCTAACTACTTGTTCTTGTTGTCCGTGATGAACAAAGATGCAGCCAAATTAATCATCATGAGGAAAAATTACAGAAGAAAATTAAACATTTGCCAAGGTTAAGGGCATGTCATTGAACATATGATTTTGACAATTATTGTCCTCCAACAAATAGTATGGCTACCATCCTTTTAAGCAAAAGACTTCATTGTCATTGAGTCCTACCTTTAAACACAACTGAGCTATTAATTCTAATGCATGTCACTAACTACAACTAACCAAGCTAACTTTCGCCGGGCAAAAAGAAATTCCAATGCATGTCCTTCCTAGGCCAGCTTACCAGTAACTATCATGTATGAATCATATCAAGAAAGAACCAACAAACGAAACAAATATTGAAGGTTCAAATTATACCTCTAGCGAGTCATTTATACACCTGTGCTGATAACAGCCATTCCCTTGGTTCGTAGAACCCCTTACGAACCCAACTCGTACTAATGATGAAGCCATACACCTACAGTAGAAATGAAGATAAATGATGCCAGTGGGACTTTCAGAAATGTGTTACTTCAAACAGGTTCCATTAGGAAATCTCACCTTGATTTACTTCCTCTCACCTCACCCAACATTCTGTCAGGTGCTCGAGCACTGTTCATATCTGTGCATGATCCATCCGAATAAGCTACATAGTAAGTGCAATAATCAGCTAACGATGACTGCCCACCTGTGATCACAACAAATGAAAGTTAGTACTCCTAAGTAATAGCTTAAGCTCATGACCATAACTACCAATTCCGTATTGGCTTAGAGAGCATGTTAAAAACCATAAATGGCTATCCAAACAAATACGATTTTAGATCGTCAATTTGCCTGATAGCAACTGTTATCCACCCCAGTTCACATAGAGGGAGCTAGGGGTGAAGAATACCTACCTACTACCTATCACATGGCTATCCAAATTTTGACTTTGATATAGCAGCACATGAATATTTCAGAGGAAAAGGCTAGCGACCACCCTCAATAAGGTTGTTAATGCGCAAAAAATGCAAGTGATATCTATAAGAAGTATATAATCTGTGAAAGTGCACTAAATTTGCAATTGGAGTACTAAATTTTTTGACATTATGAGTGTATAAACCCACTGCCCATTAGGTGGTGGTTAGCACAACCGTTTTCAAACTCATGATAATGGGATCAAGAGCACAAATAGATAGTACTAACAGAAAGTAGGAAAATTGAAGCTCAAGAACACACCTTTGTTCGCTTGAGGAAAATAACGGGCCCACTGAGGAAGGTCCCCGCTGTAACTTACAATAGGGCAGTAACCTTCTGCCTCCCTGTTATATGTACAGCCTGACAACTGCGTCGTGTTGCAATGGTATGCTCCCTTCCAAAGATTGCAAGGGGTGGTAACAAATTCAGTTCCTTGGTTGCTTCCCCAGTCAAGACGGTCAGCCATGCTATAATTCGCTTGGTACCATCCACTATCCTCCAACAAGGCCAGTGTCATTTTCGAAACAACCGATCTTGTATCCACTGATCCCGTCATGATCTCATTCATCAGAAGCCTTTTCTCCCAGTGGGATCCTGAAGCACATTATCTAACATTATAATTTACGACACTGTCAAAGTACTAACAATTTACCTGAAGCAATTAGTATACGTGACAGAAGTGGACAAATGGTTGAACAAAGTGAACATGCAACAAGTATAGATCTACATAGCATCGCATATAATTATATTAGGTTTTCCTTTTTCCAGTCATAGGATTGCAATCATTGTTGCAATGGGCAGTTAAACAGTCAGATAATGGTATCAGTAGATAATAAAAGTATGGGTGGGTGAACAATACAACAGCATTATTGACAGACTTCACCACAGATTGGAAATTTGGAATAGATAAGGATAAACTACCTGAAGTACCACGCCCACCGCCATCTTCTAGCTCTAAACCAGTGAAATTTTCAGAGAATGCCTGCAAATAAACAGTTGTCAGAATGTTGGTGGTTTCTTTGGCATTGGTTCCTTAGCTTAGCAGAATTTCAAGGTCACAAACATCTAGAGAGAGAGAGAGAGAGAGTGAGCACCCACGTTATGGTGACCAAAAGGAAAAATCACAAAATGAAGGAGAGATCAAGTACCCCATAATGGTAGCGAGAATGCAAAACAACCCGGGGAAGCACAACACGTGTAACCTGCCGTCCCAGTTTTTCATCCAGAGCCTGTTCAGTAACCTACAATTCAATGTATATTAAATAACATCCCGAAATAGACCATGGAATAACCTAACATTATGTGTGCCGAGAATGTGTAAGTCAAGTGGTACTACTATGGCAATATCCTTAACAATCTTGTTTGCAGAGGAACAAATGCAGTAATGTAGTCGCATATAGTGGTCGTATTTACCTGACTACGCCTTCTTTTCCTCTCATCCCGAAAATGTGCAAAGGCATGGGGATCGAACCCAAGAACATGCATGACCTGGACAGAGTGAAACTCATTGACCAAAGAAACAAAGCACCTCTCATACATTTATTGTTAACATAAAGGAAGCCAGCTAACCTCATGTATGAGTGTGGCCGAAAGTAAGGTTTCTGCTTCTGCAGTCAAGTGGCGAGGAGCAACATTAACATGTCCTGCATATGGAACGTTACTATGAGTGGCCTCGGGCATCAGTGATTGAGACCAACACAAATCAAGCATGGACAAGAGACAGGAAACAGACAGGACATGACAAGTTCTTGACACGTGTCCGATACAACTAAATATAGTTGTCCGACGTCTTTGTTGTACGTTTTTAGGTTGGACACAATAGGAACATGCTAGGTCACGCTGCCATATTAGTAGGTTGCGTAATCTTACAAACTAGGGATATGATCAAAATTTCCACAGAAAACTAGTAGTAGATGATTATTTGTTACGAGACTGCAGTTCTTAACTCTTCAATGCCTTCATAATCACTGTTTCCTAAGCCAAATATGATAGAAGTAATATTCCAAATTTTCATACATATTCATAACACAACCCAACACGTGTGCGTGTGTGAACTTGGCATGGCCCCAAAGGTCCATGTCCAATTTTGATTTAAAATAACATGCGTGCACGTCTATGTATCATGTCCATATCCGTAGTAATTGAGCATGATGGTAGTGTTTGGCACCAACAAGAAAGCATTGCTCCATGAAACATTACCAGCAATTGCACGACCCCATTGATCCCGTTCGCATGCCACTGCCCATGCAAGAGTGTTGCCTGTTGTAGGTCTTGTAGTTACCAGAAGAACTAAGTCTGCATCAGCAACACCATCTGGACAAGAAAATAAAAAAGAAAAGGAGCAAATAAGGAAGGACGTTCTCATAACTTGGGCGAAGAAAAAACCCAATTACTTAATTGTGAGAAGCAAATGACAAAGCAGGCTTGCATTTGTAGCAAAAAATATACCCTCTACATATTCCCGTGGAAGCTGTACACCTCCATCTTGTCCACATGCAGAATATCCACTTAACCTCAAGCTCCCCTTCACGGGTTCAACAGCTAAGGCTCTTCTGAACCAGTCTGCTGTCCGCCCAAGTGCCTGTATTAAGCTATTCCTGTAATTAGTGTCTATTTGCTGAAACTGGGGTAGTGTCAGATAAGGACACAAGGCCAATTTGATGCAGAACATTGCTCAAAAACTAAAAAACCAATGTTATATGGACTTTTCTAAATGTACAAAGTGCCTGCATTAGACTCTCAACACTCAAAAAAGGGTAGGGATCAGAGTCCCGACTTGTTTAGTCCCTATAAAGCAAAGCTACTATACAAAGAAATCTAAAAAATTTGGCGTGTCACGACATCCTTCAGAAGAGAGTTAGACGAATCCGGCATTTTGACATATACTCACAACTGACACCCTTACCCGACCTGAATCCATGTAACATTGATTGAAATACAATGACAGTGATGGTCACCAAAAACAATAAACCGCCAGACATTCACTTTCAAGCAGCACGACCCTTGTCTGAGAAATTTTACACATTACAAAGATGTTCTTATTTGTGTGTGTAAAGCACAACAGTCACAAGATATAAAGACCAGCTTAAGGAGAGAAATCAAAGCAAAAATCATACCTTTCGAAGGCGATGCTTTTTGTCATCCACAGAGATGTCATCAGAAGTGCAGTTGTACCAGCAGTCACCAAGAATGGGAGGATCACCATTAGGACTACAAGATGGCACCCCCCGATTGGGTTTCTGAGGAGGTTCCCCAAGCTGCATAACGGAAAACATAAGCCACACAACTTTTTTAACACTATTTCCACATCCCCGACCCTTGTACAAAGCTATTAAGTTACCAACACAGTGATTCCACTTGCCTTTACAATGTCCCCAACACTTCGACAGTCTCTATCATGCGAGTGGCCAACAGCATCATAATTTAAATAAATCCTAATAGGTTGCTTCTCATTTATTTGTTTCTCTGAATGTTTAGAAATACCGAGCAATGCCCTCCCCTTGCGGTGAAGGGGTTTTGAGATAGCAGACCCCTCATAAACCTGTGGCGTCACAGAATACACCTTACGACCAGGTCGCCTCCTTTGTTCAAGTATCTCATCATGAATGCAGGAATGTGATATAATGTTTTCATCGCCCTTTTCTGTGGGTTGCCACAATTGGTGTTCTTGGGAATTTGAATAACCAGCTTCAAACCATACTAATATCAGTGCAATCTGGACCAGAGGAGAGAGGAAAACAACAAGAAACAAATGAAAAGGAAACACCACATCAGTGTCTGATTATAGTTTGTTGACCTGAAAAGTTTAACTAGCAAAAACTAAAAATACAGTCGTTGAAAAACACATTCATTTTTTCTTTAATATCACCAAAGATCTGAAAAGAAAACAATCATGCTAGTTGTACCAAATCAAGGAAGCTTTATCTTTGAATCCAAACTCATAAACCCAAAAAAGCAACTAACTACAGCGTATTAACCCTTTTTTCTTTTACCCCAACCAACAACGGCTCAACTACACCCAAATCCATTCAAGTAATTTCAAAGGCCTAACAAATACAAAAAAGAGAGAATGAGCTTTCTGAATGAGACTTCTAAGTCAAGGAATTTATCAATAGTAGCACATAAGGAATAGCAGAAAAGAAGACAGGAAGATACAGAACAGGACCGGAATGAGGGAGTGAGAGCAGAAAAGGCATTGAACAAGAGAGAGATATATTATATATGGATACTCCAAACATCCATCTACAGATACAAGGTGCTGAAGCAGCTGAACACAGTACTTACCACACAACTTCCCCAATTTTGACCACAATTTCACGACAAATAACAAAAAGTCGAGTAACACAACTTTAGAAAACAACTCCGGACACAAATGCATCTGGAGCCATTCGATTTTTTTGAAATAGTGAAAAACCAAAAACATAAATCCCTCATTCCAAACATCAAATACCTACAGTAAATCAAAATTGACAGCTAATAAGAGAAAGATTTACCTCAAAACAACAATGGCCAATCAAAACTTGGTCCTAAACGACCACGATTTCGAAGACTGATCCTTAACTCTATCAAACAATATGTTCGACGATACCACTGATTCAGTCAAATTGCCCTTAATTTCCAATCTGCTCGTTCTTACTTCTTATTCCCCACATTTCAACTACACATAATTTTTACATATTGCAAACAAAAGTTCAGTAATTTCCCTCACTTTCTCCCTCCTTGAATCATCCTAATGAGAGAGAATGGCGTAGTCTTTGAAATATCAGAATATTAAAGGAGTTGTGTGAAGTGATTTTTCAGGTGGAGAAATGTTGTGTTTGAATCTCAAGTGAGTGAAGTATTACTAGTAATATTGCACTTTGGAAAAGAAGAACAGTGGTATAGTAAAAAGAACAAATTATATAAGAAGATAGACAAATACAAAAAGGAACATGTGAAGGTGGGTAGAGCACATGTTCTTCGTTTGTATTTGTCTATCTTCTTCTATAATTTGTTCTTCTTTACTTCGCCATTGTTCTTCATATCCATTTCCAAAGAACAATATTACTAGTAATACTTCACTCATACTTGAGATTCAAACACAACACTTCTCCACCTGAAAAATCACCTCACAGAATTCCTTCAGTACTATGATATTTCAAAGACTGCGGCATTTACCCTCCATACTCTCTCATCAGAACAGTTCAAGAAGGGAGAAAGAGAGAAGAATATTACTAAACCTTTGTCGGTTGTATTTATATATATGTATGTACAATTTTGTGTATTTGAAATGCGGGGAAGAACAAGTGCATCAGGAAATCGGCGGCAATTTTTATTTTTATGATGTATTCAGTATGTGTATGTATATCTCAACATGAATGAAGGGATGTGATATAATGTTTTCATCACTCTTTTCTGTGACTTGCCAAATATGTTGTTCTTGAGAGTTTGAATAACCAGTTTCAACTATTCCAATTGACCAAAAAAAAGAATAACCAGTATCAAACCACGATAATATCAATAAAATCTGGAACAGACGGGGGAAAAACAAGAAACAAACGTAAAGGAAATATCACATAAGTGTCCGCTCATAGTACATTGACCTGAAAAGGTTTTAGCAAAAACAAAAACAAAAACTGATCCAAAAACTACCTTCTTTCTTCTAAATATCGCTAAAGATCTCTAAAGAAACATCCATGCCGCTCATACCAAAGCAAAGAAGCCATCTTTGAATACAAACTCGTAAACCCAATAAACACAACTAACAACAGCGCATTGACCCAAATTCTTTTCACCCTACCAACAATGGCTCAATTACACCCAAATCCATTCAAGTTATTTCAAAGGCAAAGCAGAAAACAAAAAAAACACAAAAAGAGAGAACGAGCTTTCTAAATGGGAGTACTTAGTCAAGGAATTTATCAATGGTAGCACAAAAGGAAAACCCAAAAAGAAGACAGGAAGATACAGAAAAGGGGGGAAAGAGAGAGAGCAGGAAAGGAATTGAGCAAAAAAACAAAATATAGAAACTATAAACATCCATCTATCAACTGAGCACAGTACTCCCACAACAATTTCCAAATTTTGACCACAATTCCAGCCACAAATAAAGCCCTAAATCCCACTTAGCACATCATTTAAAGGTTCAAATTTTATAATTTTGGAAACCTAATTGGCTCAGGGATGTGTACAGTGTCACTCTTCAGAACCCCAAATCCAGCATTCAGCTACAAACAAGTAGCAAAAAACCCAAAAAACCAAAACCCCAAATCACCCATTTCTAAAAGCAAAAACCTACTGTGAATCGAAATTCGACAGCTAATAAGAGAAGCTTACCTCGAAAACAACAACGGCCCAGCGAAACCTGGTCCGCAAAAACCACGATTTCGAAGACCCAGCACATCGGCTACACCAAATCCTTAACTCCATCAAGCAATGTGTCCAGCACCACCACCACCGATTCCATCAAATCGCCGCCGATTTCCCGATCCGGCCCGTTCTTCCCCGCATTTCAAACAAACGAAGAATGCACACACGCGAACAGACAGTTAGATGCAGGCGGAGAAAGTTCAATTGGTTTCCCTCCCTCTTTCTCCCTCCTTGAACCCGTTTCGATGAGTCAGAGAGAGAATGGCGCAGTCTTCGAAATACTCCTATTGGCTATCAGGGTACTGAAGGAAGTTCTGTGAAGTGATCTTTCGACTGGGGAAGTAAAGTATTTATGTTTGAAATCTCAGGTGCGAGTGAAGTATTTCTGACAGTGATTTCTTTGCAAATGGAAAATGGAGAACAGTTGTGCTGTGCGGTAGAGAAAAAGGGAAATATCGAAGGAGATGGAACAGACAACGAGAGGAACAGGTGGAGTGGGTAGAGCTGATGATTTTCTATGATTTTAAAAATAAACAAGATAATACTATATATAAGTGTAAACTTTCGATCTGAATATAATATCCGTTCCGCTTTCTTTTTAATTTTTTTTTTAAAATATGGTAATTTTAAATTTATATATAATAAAAATGAAAAATAATTTTTAAATTTTTTTTACACCATTTAAAATATTTCAATAAAATCTATCAAACAATATTTATATTGATAGAAAAATTATTTATGTTAACATATAATTTTAAATTTTAAAATTATCTTCCTTTTTAAAAGAAACTGGAACTGGCCCTAAATACTGAAATTTTGGAAATTTGGATAAAATATATGTCAGGGTGATTGAAACTTTGAAAGGTAAGTATATAGCCTTAAGTTTGCTTCTAAACTACCAAAGGACCAAGAGTTCTACTTTGTGCTGCCACTACAGGCAGGACTCCTCGGTGCCGAAAATCATTGCGCTTCTGTGCCGAGGAATTTTGGACGCGGGGGGCTGCTGTCCCCTCGGGGACAGCAGCGTGCTGCTGCCCCAATTTTGGGGTTCACTCCGGGCTCGCGCCGATGATCTGAATCGTTCATTTTGTAGAGCTCGTCGAGTAGAACAGCTATGCGAAAAATCAGCTTAATTGGATATCATTAAGTACCTGAGCGGAGCCCATATAACTCTTAGTCCATGGGTTACTGTGGATTTGATCCAGTGTTTCGGATCCATTCCTTTTAAGATAAAAAGGTTCCGATCAAGTGCTTAATGATATCCAATTAAGCTGATTTTTTGCATAGTTGTTCTACTCGACGAGCTCTACGAAGTGAACGTTTCAGATCATCGGAGCGAGACCGGAGTGGGCCGAAAAACCCGGGACAGCAGCAGCCCCCCAGCGTCCAGAAATTTTTTACTGTTGGATTTAAAAACATAAAGAAAAATCACACTTCGATGGCCGGGGCAACCTTTCGGCACGGAGGAACAGGAATTTTCGGTACAGAAGAGATCGGACCCCACTAGGGATTTGGATAAACTTGATGTAATTTTTAATGTCAATGTTAAATTACATTTTCAAGTATGGTGATGTAATATTTAAGGACTAACGCGTATGAATTATTAGGGTGATGTATGTAGTCATGAATTAGTCAATTTTTTGGGCACTTTATATAATGTCATCGAGTTTAATTTAAGACTACGATGCGTGATGTTAATATTTTATGGATGTGTATCATTTTCGTCCAAAGATATCATTTTTTTTTTTTAATTTTCCTAGTATTTTGTTTATTCTTAGCAAACCCACGCCAATTTATGATTTAATAATTTGAAGTTCAAACACAAGCGTGCTTATTGAGATTATTACATTCTCGCATCAAATAAAATTTATTATACGTGCGATTTTATATATACGAGATAATTCACTGATTATTTTGTATGTCTCAACATATTTATAATCCATGCATTTTGCAGCTTTCTAGCTGCTCTCTTGTAAAAAATAATTCGACCAAACCTTTACAGTTGTCCAATTAAATTGATTTTTTTTCACAAACGATAAACACAAAAGACCCATAAAATGAACGAATCTCATCGTCGACAATTAGCAAGAATAGGAACTGTTGTCCTTATAATTGAAAAAAAAATTCGTGTATATACTACATAAAAATATCAATCATCAATCTTAAAAAGCAAAGCTGATCATAGCTTTAACTTAATTAAGAAATCATCATCTTCGTCACACGAAATTATCAGTAGTCAATAATCACTGTTCAGTAAAACCTAGAAAACAAACCAAAGCAAATAAACGAATCAAAGTCTGCAGAGAAATTAATTTTCATGGGTTTTTTTTTTGCATATTCTGAATTAGTTTGTGGGATAGTAGGATTTAAAGTCAAGTTATTGCGACCCGCACATTTTTTATTTTTTTGACAAACAAGATCATCCAAGATATATTACAGATAGCAAATAAACAATACAATCAACCATGCTGCATATGCATATGTAGCGTTGTCATAAATTATTAAAGTCTTGGGACATATTACACAGACACTACAACATAGGCCTTTGTGTTTAATCTCTAATTATATATTTTGATTTGAATTCTCCCGTAATTATACCGGACGATTTGAATAACTTTTTGGATGTCATTGTCTTTTTTGGTCGTTTTGGTATGAATTTTTGTCAAACTGGCATCAAGTTTTTGGATTAATCATTCCAGGAGAAAAGAAAAATGTACCAAAATATGACAAGAAAAGACCCAAAAAAATTCACAAAGGACCAAAAAAAGAAAGTCAAAAAACCGATCGCACCTTGAGTTTAGCCAGAGGCAGCTCTCTGATTGACGGTATTGGATTTTTTTGGTAAATTTTGCTTTTGACGAGGACAACCCAGATGGAACATTGCCATTTGCCCCCATAGTATTCCCCATGTCAAATTCTATAGAAAACAACAGTGACAATGAGCATTGTTTCCATTTGGAGAATTGGATAGGAAAAATAGCTATTCGATAAGAGCCAAAAACAAAAACCAAAGAAGGAATATTAGAAGCCAGAACAAGCAAAACACCAAACCCTGTGAATAAATTTTATTCATTTTGGGTAGTTAGGTCACTATTTTCTTTCAACTTTGACCTTCTAATTTCCTTGTTCTTTAGTACTATATTTTTCAAGTGTGTTTGTTTAACAACGTTAGCTAGAAAACAGCTCACCTGTGTTGATCAACGGCTCCTTTATACAATATACTATTGCTATTATGTTTATATGGACACAACAGTCAAATAGTTTTGTGATTATTTTGCCTCCAAGGAATTTTTAAATTTTTTTATGGTCGTACGTAGTTTTCGGCTGAGGTGGTCGGAGTTTGACCACCCTAGTGCCTAGATCACTGGTTGGGCCTCATGTTCAAATCGTACGCGGTAATTATCTATACAAGGATTTCAAATAAAGACCGTTACGTATCGTATCGACCGTTTCGCGACGGAATTTCAAACATCAGATATCGTTATTTACTTACGTATCGGCGCCAATACGGTCTGACACAGTCCAATATCGACCAATATATATATATATATATATATATATATATATATATATATATATATATCATGGAAAATGATATTGGCACTCCAAAAATTGATGTAGGTACTCCAAAATCAGTGTAACTCCAAAGCTATTTTCCTTTGTTTTTTGGAGTGCTTGCATCAATTTTTGAAATGCCAATATCATTTCCCTCTATAAAAGGCCATAACATTTCTTCGGCACCACGACGATTTAAAACCCTGATCTACTTTTTGTGTTAGCACAAAAAGTTCTGTATTGAGGAGAGCTATAATTAATAAGAGTGATAATAACCGTATCATGTCGTAATTAATGGCCTAATATTCCATATCATACAGTCAAAAGTACTTTGGAATTGGCAAGTTTGTTTATCCCATAAGAACAATCGACAGTCGTTTAAATTTTAAATCTCTAATCTATCCATATCCGTTGCATTAATTACATTCCTAATAAATACTAATTAAGTGAGTAATTATCAAGATAATGATTCGAATTCTGATTAGTTTAGTGTATTTAGACTTCGATCCTCCCGCGATTTTGATTATACAGTTCCCAACATCATAACGGTCATCTAAAAAATAGTACTACAACTTTACCACTCCCTTTTTTTTTTAGATTCTAAAAATTTTAAAACTCTAAAGGTTATTTAAAGGAATTACAGTGAAGGAAAATATCATCTCAAAATTAGGGAGTCATTTACCGTACCAAATTTCACTTTTTTTATTCTTTGAAAGTTTTACGTCATCCTCCAGCGGTACTTAGGGGTACAACATTTGCACCCGTCTAGTTGCGAATTCAAATATAAGCACATTGCTTGCCTCGCTTTGTGATAAGGTACAATTGCAAAAAAAAGAAAAATGTATTTTTACTATAACAATACTAATTTGTTGAACGCGTAGAGCATTTAGACACCCTTGTATTGCTAAGGATATCAATAACAGCAATTATTGGGATTGAAAGATTTAGAACTCGAAATCTTTCCTCCATGTATACAAGAATTAAAATGCATCTTTGGCGACCAAATTCTGCGACTAAAGTAAGATCAATACATATTCTCCCTTTTGAGTTACTTGAATTAATTAAATGTGCATGTGCCTATTGAGAGTTGAAGTGTTCATCAATTGTTGTTACATTCTTCTATAGTTTATGTAAATCGCTTCATCACTGTCATTTGAAAATATGCAGATTTTTTTTTTGCCTAAAGTTTAGAAGTTTCATTGATAACAAAGAGATTACAATAAAGGACACATTCTTCCTTGGATAAGGAGAGAATAGTCAAATAGGCGAATAGACTGCAGGGCATAAACATGTACACTCCAAACCTCATACGCAAATCTGTAGAGATGCAGTACTCCACACACCAACTCACTCATACCAAACACATCAAACAACTAAACCAGATGCACTCATGAGGGTTGAGGAAGACCCCAGAGGGAAGAAAACACAACTATATAACGAAAACAAACAAGAAAGCTAGAAAAGGAAAACCATCAGAACCAAACCAACTCGCCAAAATCGAAACCTTGTTGTCCTAAGCAGATTTGCAACGGCGCAAGCTACTCCATGGACTAAGAACCACAGCGGCAGAACCAAGCTACAGGATTGAGGTCCTCAGCGATAGACATGACGGGGAGGAGTCGGTTGAGGGAGGGAGGCGGAGATGGAGAGAGAAGCGGCATAGAGGGGAACCCCTCGCAGAGAGAGGGAGAGAGGGAAACCCCTTCTCCGCCGCCCCGATTAAGGTAGAAACCCGAGGGGAGGGAGGGGAGTTGAGAAACTGTTACTGTGGTTAGGGTTTAGATATGCAGATGACCCTCTATGGTTCTGGACTAAAGTGGATGGTAAAATAAATCAAGCTATAGGATCTAAACAAGTAAAGAATCTTTGAAAGTGTCCTTAATTACTAGTAATATATGTCTTGTAGCACTCATATAAAAAGACTAGCTAGAGATAGAGATGTTAATTAATTAGGCCAGGCAAGGGACATGTCTTCAGGCCAAAAAAGTAAGGTTCACAACTTGGAAGGCTGGGTCATAATTAAAGAGTTCATCTTTGTGAATACTTTGGGGACTACTTTTAGGCTTTAGGAAAAGTCAACCGGCTGCGCATAGGGTTCTAAATAATTTTACAATATTACTACCAAACACTAGCTTAAGGCCAAGCATCTTTGTCTAGGGAACCCCAACTTGGAAGGCTGGGTCATAATTAAAGAGTTCATCTTTGATGCAATGCTATACCAGCTTTAGACGTTAACTTACATGTAGATATGATGATTTTAATTAAGAAGATTGATCAAGAGTTACATTCCATCCGTACAAAAGTGGGTCTTTTAGCACTTTGCGATTCATTGCAGAATATACAAAGAGTAAGATAATATCTACTCAAACATATCCATCTTACATAGATAACTTCACGGACATTGAAAATCTTTGAATAAAAAGTTATCCATTTTTTTCTACCGAACCAAAGATGTAAATTATAAAGGGGCAAACTGCAAAACTTTAAAAAAAAAAAAAGAATCATTATAATACAAAGGATTTACATTAGTTAAGGAATTAAAAGGATCCGTTTGTCCCGAATTCTATGAATTTGTTCCAAATCCTGAGTCTGTCCATCAAGGACTGAATAGTCATTTCCAACATTCGTTCGCTTCAGAGAGTTTGTTATCACATCACACTCACATGGATTTGGTGCATCCACTATCCTTTCTCATGAAGAACTGGTAACAAGAGTAGTGCACATTGCATAAGCATGCATGATCATTTCTAGAAGTGACCTATGAAATATAGATTCCAAATCCCTTTTTAGTTTTTATACTGCATGGTCCTAATTCTCTCCATAATTCTGTTAGCCCTCAATCGCCCATAAAGCAAAATGAAATCATCATGAGTTTGGCCTAACTTTTCAATTGCATCACCGCAAATGATGTATGGGTATTATCCATCTATTCATACGTGTTTAGGATTTTGATTGAAGAAATTCGACAGGCCCAACTAACTTAAAAGTACTATTGTGGTACGAATTCCTATCACAGTATTATTTGGGAGATAAAAAAAATGTGGAACTAGTTAAATTATTTCTTCGAAACCCGATTATGCAATTTTGAGAGTAATATATCAACTATTGAATTGAGTGATGCGGTCAAAGGTTTTATGCTTTGAAGATGGAATAACCATTTCATACAGATATCAGATATAATCGGTTAAAATAATTACGGTAGGTTATTCCACGGGATACGTAATTCCTATTTAAGTATTAAAATAGACCATATGATCTCATCATACCCGCTAACTAAACGTGACCTATGTTAAAAGACTTCGTATGCAATGACATGCCCGATAACTAAACGTGACCTATGTTAAAGACTTTGTACGCAATGACAGATTCAGTCGTGGACAGATGCGTACGGTTTGCGGGATATTCAAATTGGAAAAAGATGCAGATTGGTCTAGATTGGGAAATTTTGGGAGTTAGGTTCCTAATCCAAATCGAACCCGCTCTACTTTTTCTTCTGCATCGCAAATGAAAATTTCATTGAAATTCGATAACGGATACATCGAGATCTGAATCTTGTTTAGTTGGTGGAGATTGTTAGTTTAAGAGCACTGACATGCAAAAGGGAAAGTGGTTGGAACAGTGGATGATTTAGTTGGATTAAACTCGTCAGACCCTTGCGCACTATTTGCGTGCAAGTATCTCTTGTAGTACTGGAGGGATTTTTCAGTGCCGTGCGGGTACATTCCGCGTGGTATTCGTTCGGCGCATCTTAGCCGTTCAATACATTTTGGACGATTCAAATTGAAATTCTCTCTCTCCTCTCACCCCAACATTTTCTCTCTCCAAATTTGAGTCGTACGTTCAAACACGCAATAGACGGTTTCAATGCGCGAATAGACATCACGTGGTACCCGCTTGGCACTGAAATTTTTTTCACATATCACCCACGAGTGGTTGAGTGCGCAGTAGGCACTTGAATAAAATAAATTTCTTTATTTGGTATAACTTTTGTTCATGGGAAAGGTACAAGGTCGCATGTTCAAAAGTGGAATTTTTAATCCAAAGCAATTTTGAATTTATTTTCTTTCCATTTTCAATAAAAACACTCATTATAATGGATTTGGTCGAATGAACATGGAAAAGCAACTCGAGGGCTTGGTTCCCAAAAAGTTTGTAAGTTCGAATTCCTCGAAGACCAAATATTTTAAATCTTGAGGCCACAGGAAGTTTGCCCGACTGTCAGTATTAGAATCTCGAAATTAGTCGAAGTGTATGCAAGTTAATTCAAACATGCATCCGATTATCAAAAGAAACACCCAATATTGCAGTCCAAAATTTCCTAAGAGCCTCACGTCATTAGGAATTTGCAAAGGAACCTAGGCTGGTAATGTCAAAACTATTTGAAAAACCAATTCAATCTTCAATTGGTACAAACAAATTAAATTATTATCCCAGAAGTTTTTTCTTGTCTAAATAAGATGCGACTTTTAATTTCGTAAGAAACTAAAATTATGAGGTGAACGGGATACTAGATTACATGGTTCACTCCATGTGAAGTAATTAGTTCATAGACTTTGCAATTTCCCTCCAAAACGGAATCATGTTGTCGCATCCACGTTTTTCATATGGCTACAATAAACATTTCGGAGTTACAAGTCAATAGCTTATCGTACACCATTGTCATGCTTCATACTTGATAACGTTATTCAGTCTTCATACGGCACCACCACACATGCGTTGGAGTTAAGCCTACACATTTTTTCTCAGACTCCACCCTACTGTATGGTGAAAAAGGGGTTTGAGACACGGCCATATGTGACGCCAATAATTTTCCCCCCAATAACATGCATGGATTATTCATTCTGAGTAATTTTCGCAGCAAATATATTTTGTTCCAATTTCTTGGCAGAACTTCACACCAATATATATAAAAGGGATGTTAGGGGTAATCTAGTCTTGATCAAAGAATGATTTGGATACCAAAATCAAAAGCAGATGGAAGTGGGTCAGTTGGTCCAAAAATGTCGCTGAAGCTTCCTACTTCCAAATCTGCATGTGGGTCTCTATTTGTCGTGGATTTTTATTTGTGGGTTATGGGGGTGGGCACCTAACCACTCAATGATTTTCTTTCCTACTCAATTGCAATGGCCCAGAGTATATATGGAGTTGGCATATCTTCCATACAGAGAGAGAGAGAGAGAGAGAGAGATGACCTTTTCTTAGGAGGATAAGCACAAGGAAATTAATGATTTTGAAATTGGGGGTTGTTTGAACTTCTGGTGTGAGGAGAATGTAAATCAATCATTCTTGGTGCTTCCTTACCCTTCATTTGTCAGATTTCAGAAGGGGAGAAGATGAAAATAAACCTAAAGCGGCCGGCCATTATGTTGAAGGGAATCACAGTTGCATAAACGTAGAACAATATACAAATCTGAACTTCGACTGCTGACTAAAATAAGATTTCGACCTCATGACATATATACATTGGCGACTCCAGAAATATTTGTCAGGGTTATCAATATAGCAAACTAGATATATCCATATACGAAGGGTTGCATTAAAATGTTCCAATCGTGAACTTCATTTAAGTACATTGAAAACGTGTAAATTTTTTATAATTCCACTCAACAAGTTTTAATATTTAGAAATAGTTTTCTTTTTGACAATACAAGCGTCTGGGCCAGTTTACGCACGCCCCAACTTTTGTTGCATAAAGTGGGTCCCACTAATGTGTGTTAGAACATTCAAGTATTCCGAAATAATGAGGGGAAAAAAAACAAAACAAAAAACAAATGAGCTCTGAGATACTTATGCGTTGGGAAGGTCCGAAGGACTATAAAATTAGGTATATATATATGGGTTGAATTTAAATTTGGTGGTTGGAGCAATAAAGTAAAGCGTGTTTAAAAAAATCATCCACTTTGAGTTTAAATAGCAAAAGATTGATGTTCAATTATTTTTCGGGTACTCAATTCTATATTAAATCATTAATAATTTTTTTTTTTCCCACTAACATGTTTTCATTTGAGGGCGCCGTTTATGTGCATACTCTAAGCTCCACATAAAGCCCGCGAGTACAACTTGATTCTCGAATTTGTATCAAGTGTCTACGCATGCACGAATATATTATATAAAGTCGTATCACAGTAATATCACTATAGTTGGAATAAGGCATTTTGGTAGATGGAGACAATATAGTTCATGAAAAGGAGGTTACTAGGTTGGATATATATGGAGATTCTCCATTACCCAAAAAAAAAAAACAAAAAAGATTCACCACTTCTCCTTTATGAAATCGGCTCTATAGTAATTAAAGAATTAAATGAATAATAATAGTTAAAGTTTCTCCGTAGTTTAATTTCAACCAAACAAAGACCTAAGGATAAAAAATAAAAATAAAAAACCAAACAAAGACCTAGCTAGCTAAACATTGAGACACTTTTTTCATACACTTTTCTCGTAATTAATAATTAGGTTAAGTATTCCCGCAGAGACCAAACGTTCCAAAACTTGTGGCCATTGACGGATTTGTTTGGTCGTTAACTTTAAGGTTTTGAAATTAGTCGAGGTGCGGTCAAGCTACCCTGGCCGATTATTAAAAAAGGCAATAAGTAGATTATTGTGAATCATGACTAAAAATTATGCTAGACCCAGTTTGAAATTGAGGCTAAAGTTTTTTTTTTTTTTGGCAAATGCGAGAAGTTGTATTCAACTGTAAGACAAAAGTCTACACAATAGAGAGGAACCCCATGGAGGTAAATGGGTGTCCACAGACCGGACAAACCATTAGAGAGGGCAGTCAGAGCACAGTATGTGCAGCCTAAGGGTCATCATCGGGCCGGGCCCGGCCGCCAATGTACTACCCAAGCCAACCCACGGGCTGGGCCGATCGGGCTTTTTCTTTTTTGCGGGCCGGACTACCTACTATAAATTGAAGCCCAAGCCCGGCCCGCGGGCTAGCCCAATTGACAGGCTAGCGGGCCAAAAACCGGGCGGGCCACCGGACGGGTTTAAATTTCCTTGGGAAAGGGAAAAAAGAAAGGATTTTGTGGGATTTGGGGCTAGTGGGCGGGCTTTTGGACGGGTACCACGGGCGGGCTACCGGGCGGGCTCACGGGCCGGGCTCACGGGCCGGGCCTACGGGCGGGCCGAGTAAAAATTTAAAGGCCCGAGCCTGCCCATTACAAACTATGGGCTGGGCCAGCCCGAGCCCGTGAAAAGCCCGATGGGCCGGGCGGGCTTAGGGCGGGCCGCGGGCCTTCGGGCCAAATGATGACCCTTAGTGCAGCCCTATTTCAAACTCGCCTAGGGAGATCAAATTCACAGAAAATAAAACTCATACCAAGCACATGACCAACAAACCACCGGACTAAATCCGGATAGAAACCGGACTAAGTCCGGACAAAAAATGAAATAAAGCAAAAAAATACACTCCCCTCCGTTATTGAGTAGCCCTTCTATTGCCTTGCTAGTCCCCTATCGATCAAGCTTCCAAGTCAGCGACCCATGAAGCCACCGGCGACCATACAACTACAAACGTGGCTAGAAGCGGAGCGGCGGCGAATAGCAAGTGGTTTTGGTGGAGAAGGGGGAAGGGAAATTAAACCAAATTTGAAGGCAATGATTGATCCCTCCCCTCCCGCCGCCCATATTTGGGTATAAACCCAAGGGAAATGAGGGAAATGAGAAGAAGTAATGTGGCAGCTGTTTTAGGATTAGAGAGAGGTGCTTCTGTTTTTTAGAAAGAGGAGGCTACAGTTCACAAGTGCATATTGAAATCTCTCCTATACAAAATTTATCATAGTTGGGTTTTTCATTCGAAACGAAAACTATAGACTGGGGTTGGATAAAAATTTAGTTGCTGAATTATTGCAATTGTTAAGGCAAGCAAATATCTGTAGTCTGGGGCAAAGCTAAAATAACTCCTTTTGGTTTGGGTATACGATAAGTACACATTTACCGCAAAGAGAAATAAGATCAGGCGAAAAATTTCATCACAAAGAGGCGTAACATTTTACCTCAAGAGGCGTAACTATGAGTGCTAAACAAGCCAAACAAGCCGAGCAGGTGATTGATCAAGCCTGATTTGAAAATTTAACGAGATTTAAAAATATGTTTAAGCCTGGCTTGTTTACAAGATGAGCCGATCTTAAACGAGCTTTACTCAGGCCAAACAAGAGTCTATCTCGAGTAACTTGAATTCGCTATATATAATAAGTCGAACAAGTCGAGTAATAGCTAGTTTGTTCACTTGGTTTGAAATCTTAACGAACTTCAAAAACATGTTCAAACTTAATTTGAAATCTTGAATTCGTTATACATCATATTTCGAACAAGTCGAGTAGTAGTAGGATGCGTATTGAAGCATTTTTTGTACTCTTATTAAGTACTCGAACATTTTTGAGACTTCATTCTCTCACTACGGATTTGGGTTAGTGGTTGCCACCTACTGGCCCACGATGACTTTTGTTCAAATTAGGCCCAATTTGAACCAATTTCCAATCAACGGGCCGGCATGAATAAGAGCCCGGTATAAATTAGTAAGAGCAGGGCTGCTAACAAAAGCCGGGCCGAGCTAAGTGAATCTCTATAAATGAGACAAGCCTTTATAAGTGAGTCGAGCTTTTTTGTAAATGAGTTGAGTTACAAATAATTAACGCGAGCTTCACTCTTTCTTACTAAATAAGCTTAAAGCTCGAGCTCGACTCATTTACTAATGTGTCGAGCCGAGTTGAGCCCATAAGCTAAGTCCCGAGTTGCTTGCGAACAGTCGTTTGCAACCCTAGGTGCATTTTTCCATTTTAATCTTAGGAGCGTTGATCCACTCTCTTATCACACACACAGTAATGCTCCAAGAACATGGAATGATTTCCCTTTATCCTCTTATTCTTTGACCGTTCAAAAAAAAAAAAAAAAAATGAACTTCTTAGGTCACGAAGTTTTTACTTCACTTATAAATCACAAAAATCTAGTCCCAAAATAATAACTTTTGTGTATATCTTTTAAATCTTTTGACACCAAATTACAGAAAATATAATGCAGGAGTTCTGCGCCCCCAATGGTTGAATTCACACTCAAATTGTGCGGCACAAAATCAATTTACGGAGTTATTAATTGCAAATTCAATTTGATCGATTTCTGTGATTAATTATATTCTCTATGTTCCTAAATGGCAGTCTGCTTCGAAAAGACATATAGTATTTAATGTTAAGTAATTTAAAATTTTATATCCAAAAGTACTTTATTTTTTGGTTAAAAAATTACACGTTTTTTTTATTGTAAACTTATCATTTAAGAACGAAGGGAGTGAGGGATATGATTTCATAAAGTTGTTTCCATGCAAGATAAGCAATGAAATACATGATATGTCGTAATAGTAGATAAATACATCTTCCCCCAACTTGATTTTTTTTTCCATTAAAGACGCCATATAAACGCTCTTGGCTCAACCCCTCCAATTTTGTTGGTTATTTTATTACACTTTCTTGCTCAAATCTAGTCCGCATCCCATGTTAAAAATACTTCTTCCGTCCCAAAATATTTGTCCAATCCGCAAAATGTAGTCTTAAAACACCTGGGTACTAGGCCCATCTCCTAATGTCCAACAACCCATGAGAAATCGGGTCAAGACAAACGGGCCTAACAGTATTTGATAATAGTATTATTCTTCTAGTGATGCCATATAGCCCAAATTAACATGACACCTCACAGAAACACTAGGCTAGTAGTAATAAGTTAAAATAAGCATAGATCTGGAGATTGTCCCAATCGGTCAATCTTTCAAACTGCTACTAAAATCACGCGAGGTCTCTTTCGCTCTCTATGTTTGATTCTCGAGGATTTGTTTTTCCATCTACTACTAGTATCACCGATGCACTCCATAAAAAATTGGGCCTTCCACACAATCTGACCCCGTACAATGCCTGTTGTTGGTAACGTTGACATAATTAGGATAGAAGGCGCTGCAAAGCCCGTTGTACTTTTCGACATCAAAGTTGTGAACCTTCATGAGTTTTTCTTGCTTCACCTTGAAACGACGTTGAAAGTAGCCTTCGAAAGAAGGCTCTTTCGACGACCTGAGGAAAAATCCATACGCGAGGGCAAAGTGGGCCGAGGTGACAAAGAAACAAATGGGCTCCATCACGTCCCAACTTAGTTCCCAAAAGGTTAGTCTCATGAAGCCCAGCGTCTGTAAAATAATGAAGCCCAGCCCACAGTAGAGTTCCGCTCGAACAAGTTCTTGGGCTTTCTTGTCGATTTGAGCCTTTTGCTTCTCCAACTGTTCAAGTTCTTCCCTTCTTGGATCGTTTGGGATGGCTATGGACTGGAAAATTATTTGGTCCATTGATTTCGCGACCTGTAATCAATTGTTCAGATTCACAAGTTAGATTAAAGCAATGGGATTAATTAGAAATATCTCATATTCAGATAATAATCCAATGCAGGATCAAAATCCAATGCAGGATCAAAATATTTTTTTTTGCACATAGCCATTTCGGTTGCTAAAGCCATTTTTCTTTAATAAGTCTAAGAAATGCTCCAATGGCTTAATTCTTTAGTTCAAAAACAACCCTATTTGAGAAAAATCTCCCAACCAAGATTTAAACAACTTGATGAATAAGATGTGTTGAGCTAAAAATGGTTTTGACATCAGTAGAATAAAATTTTATCAGAATTTGCTAAAATGTAGGGATACTAAAACAAGAAGTTGGTTTTTGTTTTGAAAAAATGGCTTGGACAACCATTTGTGATGCTCTACGCGAAATTATGCAGGAACTATACATTTTTTGGGGCAAGATTTTGACGAGAGAAATGCTACATATTAGAGAATTATGTAATGGCAAAGACGTTTCTACGCTCGCGTACGCAAATTTTGTGACTTAACATTTGGACAATCTAATCCCATATTCACAACAATGTTAACTAGCGGATAAATTATCGCCGTCCTTTTCAAATTATGCAAGTCCATCTCCTATTTGTCTCATTTTACTTTCATGTTATTAGAGCATATCGGTCATTTTCGTGTTCGTGTTAAAATCATTTTCGTGTTCTTGTCAAAAGAGGATCATGTTATCCTATCATGCCCAGAATGTAAAGGGCAAGACGTGCGAAACCTCCGATATACCTGTTCCGGCCGAAGGAACACGACGTCGCCCAAAACGATGACGTTCCCTCCCTCATCCAGCATCCTCGCAAATTCCAAACCTTCCTCTCGATTCTCACAGAAATCCACACAAGTCTTCACAAACTCCCCGTACGAAATCGAGTTCGTCGGCATCTCTCTAATCGCCGATCTCAACCTCTCCAGCTTCGAAAACATCAAAATCCTCTTTGCATCCTTCACCGACACTCCATCAACCGAATCCGTCGCCGGCGACGGCAGCGGAGGGCTCAGCCCGTTGAGGCGGAGCCGTTCGCCGGCCACGTTGATGGATCTCAGCGTCTCCTTCAGTTTTTCCCCGACGGGGATGGAGAGGAAGACCGGTGGTGGGGCCGTCGATTGGTTTATGCGCCGGCGCTGGAGGAAGCGTCGGAAGAAGCCGGTGTCGGCGGAGTGCTCCGGCGAGGTGAGGAACTCGCGGTGGAAGTTTGTTTTAGCAGCATTTGGAGACGGATTAGGGGAATGGTTGAGGGCTAGGGGTGGAGAGGAGTCTCTGTTTTTGTTGAATAAACGCTTGGATAGTGCTCTTCGAAGCGCCATTGATGAGAGAGAGAGAGAGAGAGAGAGAGAGAGCGCTCCGATGATTCAGGGGAGGCTGAATTCTCTCTATATATATAGGGTGACGGAGAGAGACTCAGAAAGAGAATATTTCCGTCATAAATGCGAGAGATGCGCTGATTTGGGTGTAATGTAAACGCAGACAAACGGAAATAAAATTAGGAAAAGTTGGTTTGCACTGACAAGGGGTACAGATCATGCACACGCATTTTTGCGGGGATGAACTCGAATCCTACAAAGATGATCCGAATCGCTCACAGGATATCGGTAATGCCTTTTTTAGAATTCCTAGGGCAAACCAATTTGTTTCGCCCCATGAATTTTGAATAAACCCTCACCGAAACTCATAGAAAAATATCTTAAGAAAAATGAGTGATTCGAAAATATCTTTAAGGGACTCGAGGTGGACTCCACAAAAAATTCTGTGTATGAGCTGTCGTCCTTCGTATTTGCTCATACAGAAATGATATGAGTACAGCAAAACTGGTACAAACAGCTTGCACAGATCCGTTTTGGATCTGTTTCGGGTTCCGCAAAGATGATCGGAGTCCCTCATTTTGTTCAAAATTTAATTTTTAGGATTCCTGTAAAAAATCATCTTAATCCGATATTGGTAAGGGTGTTTATGAATCACCCAACTTTGCTTCAGAATCTGCCCAAATTCTGAAGCAAAGTTGGGTGATTCGTAAACACCCTTACCGATATCGGATTGAGATGATTTTTTACAGGGATCCTAAAAATTAAATTTTGAACAAAATGAGGGGCTCAGATCATTTTTGCGGGACCCAAAACGGATCCAAAACGGATCTGTGCAAGCTGTTTGTACCAATTTTGCTGTACCTCTAGCACGGCTCTTGCTCATATCACAACTCAGAAAATTTACTAGTACTAGTATTACAGTATTTAACTCGTGTTATTCTTTTTCATTAGTAAAATTCTTTTTCATTAGTAAAACTAAACGCGTCAAGGGATAAGAATATCCAGAACCGTTTGGTTTCTTATTCTTTCATTCTCAACTGGGTAAAGGGAGAAGAATTTAGGCTTTTTAGCTTTATTTTCTTTTTCATTTCCTTTCATTATCATTTCACAAATGCATGGAATTTATGTTGGTTGGCATAGTGATAATGCAAGGTACGTAATTGAGGCTTCATTCTGCTAACATTATTATTTTTTAAGTACTTATTTTACATTTTACGTGACAGATCATTCTTTCACAATACATCACATTTAAATCAAAAAATAAATACCTATTTTTCTTAGTGAAACGGGGCCCGACTAATTGTAGCTTAACTATGGAAATGCCTTTGATGAGCTACAATTGCATAGATTATAGCCTAGAGGTAAGCTACAATTACATATCTACACTTACTAGGTTAAAGCAAACCTTTGAATCTAAATAAGTGCAATACTATTTATTAAAAAAGTCTAGTAACAACATAATTTTGTCCGGAACCGTTGGATCCATGAGCATCCAACGGTTCTAAACTAGGGATGGCAATCGTACCCTTCCCGCGCGCCCTGAACAGAGCGGGTTTTCCATCCCATTTTCGGGTATCGGGTCGGGGTAAAAATTTCCAAACCCGCCCGGATTCGGGGCGAAAGTGCCCCACCCATAAACCCGACCCCGACCCGGCGTATTTATATATATTTTATTTATATATGTATATATACTTATATACACAGCCTTTCATTTTTTTTAGCATTAATCCAAAAAATAATTTATCTTCACTGTCAAGTCGCCTAATTAAATTTAAAAAAGAAATAAAAATTGACATTTATTGGTGTTTAGTGGATTTTTTAAAAAGCTTTCTTAGAATATTTATAATAAATTCTACACATAAAGAAATGGAATGAAGTATCTAAAACATTGATTGCAATTAAAAGTTTAGATAAAACCGCGATACCAAAAGACACAAAAATAATTTCAAAAGTTTTATTTTTTGGATAATTTTTACTCTTATTTAGCATTTTTTTTTTACTTTTTTACTTATACTTTAATTTTTTTAATTTTTACATGGCAGGGCGGGGTGGGTAAACCCGATCCTCGATCGGGGCGGGAACGGGGGTACCAAAAAAACCCGGTCAGGGTCGGGGCGGGGCCGGGGTCAGGAAATGATTTTCGGGTCGGGGTATGCAAAAACCTGCCCCGCCCCGTTGCCATTCCTATTCCAAACACAATTTCAGACATAATCGTGTCCAAAACTGTTGGACTTGTGTGCATCTAATGGTTCTAAACACAATTGTGTCCGAAATTGCGTTTTAAAACTGTGCATGTAACATTGCTTTTTTTGTTTTGTTTTGTTTTGTTTTGTTTTGCGTGGGGCTAAGATGAGAATTTTTTAGAGACAAAACATTGTCTGATTTGCCGAATGATGTGGAGGCCATTGGGTTCTGTCTATTTAGACATTCCCTCCCACTTTTGATGATTCGCTAGTAGGATAATATCTTTTCTATTTATATCACAATTTGTTAACAAGAATTCTCCACGGATCAAATTCTTCTTTACCTTCTCTCTGTATAACCACTCAACCCCTCCCATCAGTGGCGGATTAAGGATTCAGACTTAACGAGGACTTGGACCACATGTATTTCTACTTTATAACAAAAAGTACATTCTATAATTATAGATCGCTTGCTAACTCTGACGAAGAAACGAAATTGTACATAATCGACTAACAAGTGTGAGATTACATGATCTCCACTATATTTGGAAAAAATTGTACGTAATCTCCCTTATATTTTCCCAATGATTTACAGGGTCATACAACTTTTTCCAAATTAGCGTGAAAAACTACTTCATGTAATTCAAATATTTTTGGAGTTGTGCAGGGGTCTAGGTGCACTCTGGCACCCCATGTGTCCGTTGCTGCACCTCGGGCTCACAATTTATACAGTTTTTTATAAACCATGATTGCTGAACCTTTGATCAGTTGATGAATAGATTCTATATATAGATGTACCGTTAGGAGCATCAATCCAATCGAATTGGAATTGTAAACAGAGGGAAGGATGGCATTTCGAATAAACTACTACTTACTTCTCTTCAATCCCATTTGGAACTCTACCGTCTTATTTGTCTGTCGTCATAGGCCATTTTAGCCACTTGACAATGTTGAACTCATTTTCTTTCCTGTTTCACCACAAATTCAAGATTCAAAATTTCAAATATAGAAACCAAGTTTGGTTTTTGTGGTGGGGTGTCTGGTCTGATTGGATCTCCTTCGCTTCTCTTGGATTCGAGTCTTCGCTTGATCTCGACCTGATTACAACTTCGACCTATAAGACAAGGAACCACCGTTGGTACCTTTCCGACTGGTGACAACCGGAGAGGCACTTTGATAGTTAAGTAAGTCCTTGAAAGAGATGGAAAAGCACTGATAAAAAAGAAGAAGAAAGAGATGGAAAAAGTACAGAGCTCAAGTGTAGAGTGATATGGAATGGTGTACCTCTTAGGCCGGGACGGATTCAGGAATGTAGTGTAGTGGGGGCACTTGTTAATTATAATGGTAAAAATTTATTTTTATAGTCAATCACAATAAGATCAAACAAAATTAAGGCGTGTATTACTAATTACAAAAGTTTATAACGCGCATTTTATGTTAAATTAGGTAAAAATGAGCACAAAATCTCATACAAAATTTTTAAAATATGTTTTAAATGAACATGAACATCGACAAGTTTTAGAATGTCGTCCGAGCTAGTTTTGTTAATGATTTTGTATTACAATATTTCTCTCAAATGGTTAAAAATAAAGAAAATCAAGAAAGAATATCTCCAAATAGACAAACGGCTCGTAAAGTAACAAGTATAAAATACACCATATGATGAAATTCAAACATAAAACTAATTTTGTATGTGTTTTTTTGAGATATATGCAAGTGTGTATGTTTATATATTAGCACACTTTTATAATTATGTTAATTTATACAAAAAATATATTTTAATTGTGAGGGGGGCACGCATTTGAGTGGGAGCATGTGTCCCCGCGTGCCCCCGCTTCGGTCCGTCCCTGCTCTTAGGGCTAGTGTACTTTTACCTTTTATAGGAATCACCTAACTTAACCCTCAAGTAATTAACCTCGTGCTAGGCATGAGCCTTAACCGCCCGGTACTGTAGCGTCATGCATGACGTACAGATCCCCTACGGTTACGCTCTCATTCTTGAACGGCTTTCCCATACGCGGGTTTGTCAACTGTACGTGCTTCGGGTTGTTCACATCTGACCCGGACTAATCCGTTTCAGTTCGGGCACATGGGTCGGTCGTGATGGACCCGGGGACCCTGCCGAGCGGCACCCCTGCCAAGCGGGTGTCGAGCGGCCAATCCGGCCGTTCATCGTAGAATCAACGGCCCAGATCGAAACATCTTTTTCCTTTTTTTTTTCTTTTTAAATCCCTTCAGTACCTTTACATCTGGACCGTCTAAAATACTTTTGGACGGCCGAAATGTGCTCAGCATCCCTGCCAAGCACCCCTGCTTGGCAGGGTCTCCAGGTCCCGGTCGTGATAGGGTACTCATTAGAGTCGCATTCGGCTCGGCCTAGTGACCCGGGCAACTGGACAGTCCGGTCCGGTAGGCCCGAAAGGCCTCGCGCATTTGGCCCGCTACAGTTCTTATGATTATAAATGAGTATCGATATACCATCCATATATATAGGATGGCCATATATCAGTTGGACATATATTCCTAACCTTATGGAAAAAGATTAAAACATAATATATTATTCCATCATCTAGAGAAGGAATAAGCAGGCCGGCATTGATGAAACAGGCAGACAGGCACCGAAAGCAAAAGAATATCAGGTTTAGAGGATTTTGTAGTGGGAACCCCATTGTCCCACTTGAGAACCTCCCCAAGTTTAAGGAGTAGCGTTCCTTAAATGCATGGTTCGATAATCAGAATCAGATGATTTCCTATTTGATTTGAATACCAAAAGAAGGAGATTTGGACGGTAAGTTTTTGAAAAGATTTGGACGGTAAGTTCGGACATGAATATTTATTCTTTCCAAATAAATATGATGGATCATACGCCCATGATTATCGATTCGGGCATTTTTTTTTTTCCTTTGATGATGTACACGTACAAATTGTGAGACGCAAGGTGTAAGAGCTGCTCATCCACAGTGGAATAATCAAAATCAAAAGGTTTCTAATTAAGATTAACAATGTTTGGTCAAAAAATAGCTGATCACAGTGGAATAACCAAACTTAAGAACCTCTTAAATTGGTATGGATAAGCAAACTTAACAACAATGCTAAAAAAACATCTCACATTGTAAGGCCATCCACAGTGGTATAATCAAAAAATGATAACCAAAAGTCGACACATCAGCTTTTGATTATTCATTTAAGAGGTTGTTAAGCTTAACAATGTTAAGCTTCACTATGGTCACTTCTAGTCCATAATCAAAATATGGGGTCCACTACAATTTCATTCTCTCTCCCTCCTGTTTTCCGTCATTCACTTTCCTCCATTTACGTTTTTTATGAGTTAAAATATATCGATTCCCTTTCTTAATTTTGAAAAAAAAAAAATCGGTGACTTCCTTGCCTTCTATTATGATTTTTTCCTTTTTTTTTTTTTTCGAGGGTGGGTAATAGAAACAAGAAAGAAGAGTGAAACACCTTAATCCGGCGACGATGGATTGAATTGTAGATGATCGAGAGATATGAGTTTCACTTTTTGAGGAAAAGAAAGAGAAATAGTTTGTTGGCGAAGTGAAAAAGATATAGAGTAGCGAAAAAGCTTGGCTACATAAAATTTTTATTCTTCAATTTTATTTTTTTAACCAAAAAAAAAAGAGTGGGCGAAGAAGGGAAGAAGAAAATACTAGTTGAAACACGTGTGTATACAAATTTTGGAACTAGTTAACTTATGTGGTGTAGGATCCACAAATTTTGATTATTGAAAAAGGTTGTTAGTTTTGGTTATCCAAAGCCCAAAATTTGATTATTTCTAAGGATGTTGCTAAGTTTGATTATACCATTGTGAGTAATCTTTTGCACCAACATTATTAACTTTAAAAACAATTGGCATTTGATTATACCACTGTGGATGGCCTAATAAGCAAAGTTACAAGTCTTTTAGCAAATAACCAAATTCCACCCATTCCATAACCAAACTTAACAACTTTTACCAATAACCAAAACTCAATAACCAAACCCAATAACCAAATTCAAAACTAAAAAATTAAAAAACGCCTCACATTAGAATCGTTTCATCAAGACGAATAATTTGGTGTGGTCGGGTGCGTGATTGGAACTCGTTTGCAATTGGATATAGGTGCATTGCGTATTGTGGGATTTTTTTTATAGGGATACAAAAATAACCAATGTGTAGGTCAAATTTGTTAAGTTTGATTATGAACTAAATGGATAATCAAATGCTGACGTGGCACATTTTGGTTATCGATTTTGATTATTCCCATTGCCGATGCTCTTAGCAACTCATCAAATTTTGGCTCTTGAATAATCAAAATTAGCAATATTTCACTAATAACCAAATTTAGTGGTCTCGATATTTTTTCAATCAAGTACACCCATCATTACATAAAAACCTTCTCTCTCTCCCTTTCTTTTTTCAACAATGTTTCTAAGAAAAATATTTTTAAAAATCATTTTTATTTTTTTGTGAAAACTATTTCGAAATTTTTTTTATTTATTAAAACATATTTTTCTAAACAAAAACTGTTTTATTTTTTCAAAAATGTTTTTAAAATTGGTTTTTTTAAACTTTTTTTTTTTTGCAAAAACAGTTTTTAAAATTGTTTTGATTTTAAAACATTTTTTTAAAAAAGTTCCAAAAATTTATTTATTTTTCTAATAACATGTTTTTATTAGTTTGAAAACTATTTTAAAAAAATTCTGTTCTATGTTCACAATTTTTATAGTTTGAAAATGTGATGTGACAAGTTTTGGTTATTCAATTTTGATTATACCACTGTGAACCTTTACATTACACCTTAGCAACCCTTTAAATGGATAACCAAAAGATAATGTGATAAAACTTTTGATTATTCACTTTTGGTTATTCCACTGTGTATGCTTTAAGGGTCGGAACTGCATCATCTAATCAAGTGCGATGTTCGACGTAGTGGAATATTGGAATGAAGCCTTGTCCATAAAATTGCCCCAAAGTTTGCAATTCTATGAGTTACTCCGTATTTGTCAAAATGTAGCTTGATCTATTTGGATCAATATATAGTTTGTATTTCAATGGGAGCCACAAAATCGGGAGAGAGAGAGAGAGAGAGAGAGAGAGAGAGAGAGAGAGAGAGAGAGATTGTCCCGTGCTAAAACCCACCAACAACAATTTTTGCTCATCCTTTATTGTGTGGGGGGAGTAGGAAAGTGGTGGAAATGTTAGATGGCATTTTGGTGACAAAAACTAACAAGATTTTCATCCAATATGTCCATTTAGACGGTAGACATAAATGTCAAAACAAGGGCCATAGTTTGCAGGACAAATGATGACGAGCCACAACTTGGAAATAGTAACAAACAAATTATAATAATGACTGCGCATTAGTTTTTTTTTTTTTTTAATGCAATATTATACGGGTTCAATCTCATCTGTCCCGAAAGTAGCGGTCCAATCTTGTTCGTTTTGGTATTTGGATTTTGAGTAGAAAGCGATAGAGAGAGAAATGAGAGTAATAATTAAAAAAAAAATTTATTAGAGACCGTGCACAAAATTCGACACAAGAGGCACGTAAATTTTTTGGCACAAAGAATCCTGCCTCGTATTATACACATCAGTAACCATCGAAACATTATTCATTCATGACATCCCAAACTTGTTTCTTTATGCAGACATTGGCAAACATAAGAAGGACAAGTTCCTATACAAATTGGTTTTATCTACTAGGAGTACATATTTATGGAACAACATGTACTAAATATAATGATTTCTTTTTGTCGTGTGCTTGTTTATTTTCGTGGGTGCTTAATTAGCTTGACTGAATGTATAGAATGAGATCATTGTATCGAAAGGTGCTACTAGAATACCGTCACGCACTAGTGCTCTAGAATTCTTCTCTACCACGCATTGGTATGGCCGCCGCACACTTCGTTTTGGAACCCATATCAATTTGCAATGGAAAAAAGCCTTGGAGCATCACGTGGCAGTGCTCTATGCTCCGGAAACACTTAGTATTTTTTCCTATTCCATGGTGATTATCGATAACTTGGATTTGTCAAGTTAATCTTGATTAATCAAGCTAAGTCCAGCTAAACTCGAGCTTTAGTCTATAATTTGGGATTTCTAAATAGTGTCACCCTTCACCATCAACGCGCGGTTCATGTGCTTAACAACAATGGACTATTCATCTTGGCTAGCTAGCTCATTCCTTTTTTATTAGTTCAAAAAATTAACCTAGTCATCGGAGTGTCTGCCGGCTGAGAGGCCAGACCACTCGCTTGTAATTAGTCATCGGAGTGTCTCCCGGCTAAGAGACTTGACCACTCACTCGTAATTTGTTAACCCAGGTTAACCAATAACCCGTACGTTAACCCCAGGAGGCTAACTCAAGACTGGAAAACCGGCCGCACGGTATCAATAAAGAGTCATATTGCATGCAACTTCAGAAATCACAAAATGTGGAAGAAATTAAGAGAAAAAAGGAGTTAGTGCAATCCTAATAATAGCGATTACCTCATCAAAACAAATGATTAGTAGTTGACAAGTGGGGAACATGATGCGTTCCTCGTCGCAAATCATTAGACTTTAATTTAGCACCAACTTTCTAATACACAGTTCTTATTGGTCCACCAAATCTCACAACAAAAAATATGGTGGAGAAAATATACAAAACATTTTTTTTATATAGTACACAAAATAGATATGTAGATAGGTCACTCAACACGTTCGTCGTGTAGCGTTGCACCTCAACACAGTATAACCATCTACAAGCTACTACAGTACCGTACCTATACGGGAACCGAAGCTTAGGTCTCATGTTATGCTCTAAGCGTTGAAATTAAAGCTATTTCCACCAAATACTTGAATTCAAACATATATTGCGTTGGAAATTGCAAGTACTTATTCATTAATTGAGAATATATATGACTTCATAAGATAATAGGGTGAAGTTGAAGTAAGTAAATTATTTTTCTAATCGGTGAATAATTTTCAACTTTTGTAAAAATTAATTAATATTTTGTCAAAACATTTGACTTTTAAAAATGAATGAAACTTGCAAAAACTTGAGAAGAGGTATTTGGTCATAATTTTGTACGGAACGGTTCAATGGACACCCTAAAAAAACACCTAAAAAAACACCCATAATCTCAATCTCATAGTTCCCGATCAAATTTTTATGATCCGAACCGTTCAATGTGTGCAGAATGTGATTTTAAGGGTACCCGCAAGAAATTAGCAAAAAAAATGACCGGGAAAGGTTTGATTTGAGCAGTTTTTATTTGAACCGTTCAATAAAAAACTGTTCGAAACTGTTCGGATCAAGTCCTTCCCGGTCATTTTTTTGCTGATTTCTCACAGGTACCCTTAAAATCACGTTCTGATCACATTGAGCGGCTCGGATCATCAAAATTTAATCCGGAACTATGGGGTGTTTTTTTAGGTGTTTTTTTAGGTGTCCCCGGAACCGCCCCGAATTTTGTATATTTTAAATTTCTCCCTTCAAGATGATAGTTAAAGCAAAGGTTTAACACAAAATTAACAAAAGTTCAACAACAAAAAAGTTAGGTTAAATTGGGACCAAGTCTTCATCTGTCCCTTTTGTACGGTCCAGTACGCCATTGTGGATTGGCTCTTAACAAGTGTTCATTTTGAAAAATTAGTGGTAAAAGTTAATACATTTCTAGTAAATTCCAAAGAATAAAAAGTGAATTATTATGTCTATGTAGAAAGTAATTATGAAAAATCATCCGTTTCTTATGTGTAATGATGATGTATTCATACAAAAGTTGAATTTGCAAAATTGACCAACTAAAAATGGAAAGAGAAAGTAGTTTTAAGCTAGAATGACAAAAGCCTCGATCAGTATCTCTAATTCTCTACGATAAATTCGAATCCCACGAACATAAAATATTTCAAACCTTCAGGTCAAAGGAGGTTTGCCGGCCCGGTTGTTAATTTTAAGACTCCGAAATTAGTCGAAATTAGTGCATGCAGACCTGGACATCCGCATCTGGTTATTTTATAAAATCTTTGCGATAAGTGGCGCAAGTTTAGTACCATTAAAAAAATCGAAAGTCACGGGATCTTAACTACTGAGGAAAAAAAAAAAAAAGATAAGAAGAAAAGGTGATTTAAACGTAATTAAATTGGCTTAAAAAAATGCCCAGTGTTTTGCTTGGTTGCAACGTCATGACTCGTGAAGATTGAGGAGGATTCCACATTGTAACCAAAGTGAGGTGGCCCAAAGCCCTAAACATCAAGCAAAAAGTCATTAGAAACACAGTTCCCCACCGCTTCCTCACCGCAACGCTCAATATCACCGTCCGTCTCAATAATTAATGGTCTAAATTTTAAAAGAACTCTTTCAGGGAAGAATTAACCGTCCAAAACACTTTTGAAAAATAAGATTGAAAACAATGGAAAGAGCGGTGAAACAGAACAGTGGAGTAGATTTTCTGTTACAAGCCAGCCATACTGAATTTTATTGGCATAAGCAAGGAAAGGGAACCTGTGGTGCCTAAGCTGTGCCCGAAAAACGGGCATCGTTCTAAGCTCTAAATGTGATATGAACCGTTAACTATATAGAGCTTAACGGGTAGAACAAAACTTTTGATAAATTAAGTTGATTAGATATCGGTAAATCAATGAACAAACCACATTCATCCATAGTATACTTTTTCGAACATTTACAGTTGCCCAAAAATGTGGCTCGTTCATTGAGTTACCGATATCCTAGCGACTTGTGTTTTTTAAAAACTGTTCAAAATATCAAGCTCTTTATAATGAATAGTTCAGATCATATTTTTGAGCTCGGAACGATGATGCTTGTTCTTTGGGCACAGCAGGCTCCCCCATTCCGAGGAAAGTGATACAGGCCACTAAAGTTTGGGTTTTAGTATTTCTTATGGAAATCTTCGTGGATAATTCATTACAAAAGTTTTGAGGCAAGATTGTCGAATAGGACCTCTGGAATCAGCTTCTGATTCATTGGCAAGGGAGCTGGGCCACGCGCAACTAACCCTCTGATTCGGATGCCTCAAATTGGATTATTTTTGTGATTCTTTCGAGCATTCCTGAAGTGGGTGCAATTTTGCCAACCATTTGATCCACAAAACAATAGCCACGCCCAACGTATCAAAAAACAGAGATGACAGGATGGAAGGGGATGCTGCCAAGCAACCCCGCAAAGCGGCTGCACAGCCGATTCGGCCGTTCATCTTGGCAATCAACGGTTAGGATCTTTGCCAAGCAATTGATAGCTCAAATTTTGTATGCGCTCCGATTCTATCCGAGTTGTCAGTGCCGAGATGAACGGCCAGATCGCCCACTTGGCACCGCTTTGCAGGGATGTCACTCAGCACATCCCCCTGTCCAGACCGTGTTTAGTCCATTTTGCAACGAAATTGAACAGATATAACATCAGAAATGGAACTATCTGTGCAAAAATTGGCTTCGCGAAAAACATGTTTAAACGTTGCGGATGGAAAAAAAAACCCTATTCAACGGTACAAGTCTCCTCTTTTTTGGAACCAATCAATTTTGTAAAGGGAACAAAACCCAAATGAGCAAGAAGGGAAACCTTGTAAACAAAGTGGTTACCTGTAGTGTTGGGGTGCAAATAAAATGCTATTCCCTGTCTTAACTTATTTTAATGATCTGAATCGTCTCTTGTTTATATATATGTAGAGGTGAGCACATTAAAAATCATGTTGAACAACTATCAATCAATCCATGATCGCACTTGATTAACTCAATCTCGATCTAGTGTGCCAAAATCTTTAGTCTTCAAAAACAATGTGTTCCAAACTACTATACTAATCAGAATTCGATGGACGTTACTTTTGACATGGATAATATTCTCGTCGAGCTCCCAAAATAAATCACCGCAATGAGCCCAAGGAAGAAGTCCTATACATGCCCCCAACTGAATAAACTGTCCAGTAATTCCTTTAGAAACCGGGAAGGATCCTTTCCAAAATACTACTCCAACTAAAAAAGATATGGCTCAAAATTTGCCATGTCTCCAACGAAATCGGATTCGTACTCTTGCAATAATAGAGTTGGCATTTCCTCACCAACTTGGGCCTGGGGGAAGAAAAGCAGCAACTTCCCAGGAATATATTTATTATCCATTTTGATTAAGCATTTGTCATCTCTACTGTCAATTACTATCTCAACTACGGCTCGGTATAAATGCCCACACAGTATGGTTTTTTTGGGGAATTTCTTGGGGAAGTCAATTTCTTCTTGTGTTTGTTGAGATTAGATTCTTCGAATAGCCGTACAGTATGTGAACAGATTATTAGAAAGTACAAACAAAGCGTTTCAGATGAAAATATCAATCCCTGTTGTCCCTAAGGTGTTGTCCCCATCCGGGCCATCCAATTTCGTCAATGGACAGCTCAGTTTTATCTCAACAATAAACAGATGGACGGCTGAGATGAAATCTGAGCCATCCATCGCCGAAATGGACTGCCCGGCTGGGGACCCTTGTTGGCCAACGTCGTTCCATTGACTTGAACATGAAACTTAACACATTGGCACCTTAGTGCCCACTCACGACCGCTTGAGCTACGACTCGGGTCACCTCTATTGGAAATTATAAGGGGTCTACATTTTTACTCTCACACATATGCTGTAGGCAGCGGCCAAGCAAATGAAAGTGACACACACCCATTCTTGCTTATGATTTTTTTTACCTCAATAATTTTGGCACCAATAACGCACTTTTGCGAAGCACTTCGCCAGCTAGTAAGATTTAAAGTATCTTTGGAGAAAGATTTATTAGTTTCTTTGATTCAGCTTCAGAGCAAAACAAGAATTGAAAAGGGAACTTGTGAGTTGTGACAAGGTACTCAATTTTTCACTGAGAGAAAGAGAAGCATGAGTGATAAAGAGAGCTAAGAATCCACCTGCAGGTTAATGCATGGGATGATGTAGCCACAATAGAAAGTGAGATGACGATCATTTAAGCCGACACAAAAATGAATATATGTAAGTATCCGGTAACAAGGTTATGAATCCCGTACCGGTATTGTCCATATCCGGTATCCTACACCTCTAATTCTGTTCCAGCTCAAATACCGGTTGGTACCGGCCAATATCGGACGGTACCAGAGATACCGGTTAGTAGCGGCCAATACTGGATAGTACCGGACTACTTTTAAATTTATTTTTTCTTCAAGTACCGGACAATCCTGGTCAATACTGGATGGACGGTACCGGACAAATACCGAAATATTTTTTATTTCTTTTGTTTTAAAAAATGTATATTATACTATAAATTCTTTTAGGTAGGAAAATAACACTAATAACGATCAATCCGAAACGGTACCCAGTATCTCACCGGTACCAGTATGTACCATACTAGTAAGAAAACCAGTACTCTAGCCGGTACGATATCCATAACCTTGTCCGGTAATAACAGCGGCTAAACCTAACTTAATTGACCGTTACGAGCATCTCCAACCCATGGCTTCAAATTTAACGCGGCGTAGAAACAGCAACTTTTGGCATCCTACTTTGATCCAACCATGATGTCAAATGGAGTGACGAATCCAACGTGGATCTGGCTCGACAGCCGTTTGCTTCAAATTTGACTCCTCATGCCAAATCTACATTTGGCATTTTGGAATTAAACAAGTTGGTGTTTGTACATTAATACTTAGAATTGGACATCAAGGTTGGAGATAAAGGTTTTATGGTGTCCAAATGCCACATAAGCTTCAAAAAAAAAAAAAAAAAGGTCATTCTATTGACAATCCACTAAGCTATCAATAAACAAAGAAAAAAAACAAAAAAACACATGTTCCAGTGCACTTTCACACACTTTTTACTTATTTCAATATATTTTTTGAACCTTAACAACAACTCAGTGGGCTGTTTATAGCATTTTTCTACTTAAAATTAAAGTGAAAATATACTTAAGTATGAAATTTTGCATATTGGTTGGAGTGAGTATATTAGAGATGCCAAATTCTACTTGTCAAATTCTCGCATAAATCTTTCCAAAAAAATTACATCCACACATTTGAAACCAAGGTTGGAGAAGCTCGCTAAAAGGCTCAAATTTTGATGCCAAATTTGATTTTCATTTCGTCTTCTTCCCCATTATAGGATCATTTTGTTTTGGTTGAGGTTTTATTAGGTTTAGTCAAGAAAATGCAAATTTTGACATGATTGATGTAGCGTCTCGTTATTGTCGTTCCCTAAATGATGATTAATATTCTATGAAGTACTAGTATTAAAGAACTTTTCCATTCCTATAGTCCGCATGTTTGGGCCCATAATACTTGGGCTATAAAAAATAACGAAATAGGAATTGTTTTGGGCTAATGTTAGGTATAATCTTTGTCTCTCCCCAAGTCCAGTATACAGTCCATTTTATAAAACGTACGGAAAGCAATGTTTAAGAGTGTTGCTATATGTACCGACCACGGGGAGGGAAAACGTACCGACGGCCGCCGGCGGGCCGTCTCCGGCCACCGGACGGCCGATCCGAGCCGTTCAAAAATTCTAAAAAATAAAACCGAGGGGGTCAACGCGGGAATCAAGGGCATCCGAGGTGTTTAGGGTGCTTGATCAAAGCACCCTTTTTTCGTGTATATATGTGTGTGTACATATATACACGAAAAAAGGGTGCTTTGATCAAGCACCCTAAACACCTCGGATGCCCTTGATTCTCGCGTTGACCCCCTCGGTTTTATTTTTTAGAATTTTTGAACGGCTCGGATCGGCCGTCCGGTGGCCGGAGACGGCCCGCCGGCGGCCGTCGGTACGTTTTCTCTCCCCCAATGGTCGGTACTCATAGATTTTTCGAATGTTTAATTACCCCTGAGCAATGTTTTAGAAATCGCTAGGCGCTTGTGGGGCGGAAAAGAGGCGCCTAGCGCTTAGGCGGGGACTAAACGCCCGACTAGTCGGCTGCCTAATCTATGCGTTGGACCACCGCCTAACGCCTAAATGGGAACTAATCGGCCTAGGCGGCCAACTTTCAAAACACTGCCCCAGAGCACTGAATAATCACTCGTTTAATCTGTCACTTTGACTAATTGTATACTCAGAGATCCTTATATGAGTATTTAACTCCTGTTAGTAATTGTTGACTTACTCGATACGGGTTGACTTATTCGATGGACGGTAACTTTTACATTTCGGTTGCGCACCTTGCACGTATGGTTCTTGTTTACACCCATTTTTGGCCAAAATCAAAAAATGAATTTATGGGTTAAAATGTGGCCTTGAAAGTCGGTCTCTGGCCTTGAAAAGCCTTATAACCAGTTGCCCACGAAATAGGACCGGTTTGGAAGCCATTGACTAAATTGAGTTTTGCAAAGGCTTGGGTCAAATTAATGTCTAAAATTTCGTTATCACAAGCCCAAGTCCAAGATTGGGCGAAAACTTGGGTTGACCCACTAGACCTTTGAGTGTTTTGTCTAGGTCTAGGCCAATTCTTAGAAATAATAAGGTCTTCTAAGTGGGCCTAAATCAGTTAAAGCCCAAGTTTTCTTTCCAGACTTGGGCTCGCATGGCTTACAAAGAGAAGAAGCCTATGATACTCCTCAAGTTCAGGGCCAAGTAATAGATGGCCTACTTCTTGAAAAAACGTCACATATGGCCTTTAATTGGCAAGAAAAAGCCTTAAGCTTCTCACAAGCAGCTCAAAAGGCCTAGAATGTTCTTGCTGGGTAAGTCTGGACAAGCTGCTGCTCACAAGCAGCTCAAAGGCCTAGAATGTTCTTGCTGAGTAGGTCTGGACAAGCTGCTCACAAACAGCTCAAAGTTTGAGTGGCCACCATCCTTCAGCATGAAGCAAGGCCAAGGACAGGTGACGTACATGCAGCCATTGGAGCTGTCGGCAAATGACTCATGCAGACCTAAGCAAGCTACTCACAAGCAGCTCACCTAGGTCTAGTTGATCCTTTGTTTCTTGATTCTTCTTCCATAAGAAATCAAACTTAGAGAAATTAAGGGCCCACAATAGAGGGACCAATATAATGGGAAGGCCTGGAGAAGTCTCGGTCTTCAGCATTGGTGGGCCCAGATGATGTCCATTTAAGCAGTAGCTTGAGTGTTGAAGCAGCTCAAGAGAGCCACATGGCAGCCATGCATTGAAGCATTTGAAGCAGCTGAAGACCTGGAACTTCTGCCTATAAATACTAGAGTTGAAAGCATTGGCAAATGTCCACGACCATCAAGCCCACGGCTTATCCAATTTATCTTTCAATTATATTTACTTTCCCGTTCAATCTAGCCAAGCCTAAATTTTATTTCATTTCCTTATAACCAGACTTTGTTAAACCATTAATAAAGTCCTTTTAATTCTGTTTTAGGCCTTATTCTACTTTTCTTTCCATTTTCTAACAACGCTCTTAGGCCGTGCACTTTCGTCCAGTTAAAAGTCAGATTGAGGCTTCCAAGCCTTGATACAAATTTGGGCAGCAATTCTGCCTCAACACGCCCGCAATTCCTAGCCAATTTGGTTTGACACTTTTTGTGGAAAACAGTTCTATACCCGTCTTACCTTGAAAAGAGATCTCCTCTTTAGCAGAGAACATGCAAAGGGGTGCTTGCTTCAGCTTTTGAGCTACAATCCGTTTTCCAAACCTTCAACTCCTCACGCCCCTAATCCACTAACCGTCTTTCTAGATTTTTCGATTTTCATGTCGCTCTCCAGCTTTCCCGTGTCTCTCTTCAACCGCCATTCGCCCAGCTAGTCTAGCAAGGCTACGCCAATGATGGTACGGTGGTGTACCAGCTCAGGTAATTACCATCTAGCCCACCGAGCTTCCCTTAGACCTAATTGTCGACCAACTTTCTTCACTATTCTTAGACTAGTTCTCGACCTGATCCTGCTAAATGGTAATGCCCCCTAGCTGGCCTTCGTCTGGTGGAGACCAAGTTGACCAACCCCAAGATACCCTGAACTCAACCCATATGTGGCCCAATGCCAACGTGGGTCGGGTCCCGCATTTATCCTCAGCTTAGAAACCTAAAAAATCTTCCAATCAATGCAATACAACCACTGGGAAAAAGCTTGATCCTGTACTACAGTAAAATTCAGTATCACATAACAGGGGGATTTTACACAATAAATCTATTGGAAACAAAATACAGTTAAATAAGTTGCCACAAAAATAAGTTCAAGAAATGTTTGCACAGTCAAACTGAAGCACAACAATGGATACATACAATGGTAATCACGATATAATATAAACATCATTTTTTCTGAGGATGAATCATGTGATGTTACATTTGATGATCAAACGAGGTACGAAAACAAACCCTCCTCCAGAGTCAGAATACCTTAGAACTTACACTAGTATACCAATGACTTTCCTCCCTTGTTTTCCAACCTCCTCTTCTCTACCTTAAATCCCCAATTCATAAGAAAATCAATGTCAATCTCCCAGTTCTATCTGAGCCTTTTCCTCTGTTTCTGACCCTAGACTACTCAGTGTATCAGCTGAACAATATAACCCATAACTGGAAGAACCTCCTTAGAACAGACTGCTTATCACCAGTGTTGATCTACTTAAATATTGCGCCTATTTTACACACCCCTATAGCCAGAATAATGAGAATTTTTTTTTTTTTTTTTCTGGGATCAATGGATAATGTGGATCTAAAATGGCATGAAACACAGATACTTATTCCTTAGTTTTTTCATTTTTTTAACTCGAGCATCCTCTTCCCCTTCTGGGACTGCTTTATGACTGCTGGATGATGACGCCACATTACGGGAATTGGATGTACCTACGTTTCTACTTTCCACCTTTTGGATTTTGATAGCATTCTTTAGATCCATTTTTTCCGGGACTTTCTTGTCTGCATACCCATCAGGTGGCTGCCTTCCATTGCTGCTAATAAGAGATCCTGCAAAGCAGAAGTTTTAGAAAAATGTTTCCCAATTTCAAATGTCTAAGAGTTCACGGAATATACTCCTGTTATACATCAGCATATCATATACGGAAACAAACTTATAGGACAAAGGACAATGGGGTACTGCTGCTGTCGAACTAATGAGATCCACTTGAACAAACCCAACTTTTTTTAAGAAACAGTTTCACTCAGCCAACAAGGGAGGGATTTGCGAACGGAAAAGACAAAGAAAGAAAAAAGATTAAAACTCAACTGTCAGATCTATTAGCTTTCCTTTTCTTTGTCCACCACCAAATCCTTAATCCGAAGTCCAAACACAGCCATAGGCAATGTCATGGCAAGTTTTTATGATTGATAATCAACAAACCCAATAACATTTAGGCAATGCCAAGGGCAATGACTGGATACTATTCACGTAAGTATGTAACAATCAAACTCACAAAAAGGGAGGGACATAGATCAATATAAACATCGAAGTCCGATTGGTGAGGGCTATTGACATTTCTTGTTAAATTCTGTTCATTAAGTTGTGAGATATTTTCCATACTCCTAAATTACATTTTCTTATGGAAAGTCAAATACCAAAAGAAATTACAGGTCTAGGCCAAAGGAGATCAACATTATTTTAGCTCCCCAGTGCTTATCTGATCTAGACTTCTAGTATTCCTTATTTACAACATCTTTGCAGGGCTAGCAAAGCAGAAAGCAAGGAAATAAAGAGACTGATAGCCATTGCTACACAGGAAAATAGATTTTAAAAATCTGGACCATACCTAAATTTGCTGGACGGATAACCACTTCGGTTGGTCTGGCTGAGGCAGCCACACTGAACTTGAAATTGGCATCCTTACCCTGCTCTTGTCGATTAAATTCATCTTCTTCTATGTCTTGTAAGAGGGCCAGCGAATCAAAACATTCCTCTGATGAAATGGTCACACAACTTGTGTTGTCCGAACTGGAAGACCGTGATTCTCCATCAGGAAGATCATCCAACTCCAAGTAGTCACCCATGTCAAACATGTTTTCGATGAGAATATCAACATGTCCCCCATTTTCAGCCAACGGTCTCATATTGTCATCCCTGCCCCTTGCCTATAAGTAGTTAAATGCAAGTTAGAATTTTGCAAACCCCATAAATCCAACATAAACAACATAGGCCCTGCTTTGTTTGACTGGACCAATACTGAAAGGAAATCTAATCCCATAAGATAAGCAATCCCATAAGATTAATAATTAACTGGGCAACATCCTCCGATATATTGTATATCCCATATTGTGTACAATATCATATCAATTGGATATTTAATCCTGAATGCGTAAGTTTCAACAGAACATGGGATATGACGTCCCCTCAGATTAGTAGCCCAATAGAAGGCTTTGATCCAGATAACCGACCAAGACCAAATTTTGTGGCTAATCTCATATTTAGGGATTATTACACTAGTCCTGATGCTATTGTAGGTAAAAAATTTCCCGGTATGCAGGAGATTAGTACTGACCAAAGTGATCCAATACTGGAGCCATATGACAATCTAGAGTGCAGTTACATTTGTCCAGACAATTACTTAATCCAACCGATAAGCAAGTGGAAGAGTTGATAAAGACAAGTCAAATCCATATACATACTTCTGGTGATACGCTTATTGCAATCTCAATGAAAAAGCTAAAAGTTGGAACTCTAAGCTGAAGCCAAAAATGCAAAAAATACGCAGCCAAAAACACAATATCAGACAGGAGCAAACCAATAAGTGAATATCTAAGCATAAATACATTCACCACACAAGTTGAAAAAGAGGTGATCCAAGCTTGATATACCTGGGACTCACTCGTGGAACCCTGTCCAGTGGTACTGCCAGGCTCTTGGATAAGAAGAGATGATGATCTTGGATGAAGGCGGTTTCCCTCAGAATTTTCCAAGCCTCCTAATTTGCGCCGAACTTCTGGGTTTGGACCACTAAGGAAGACTCTGCATAATAAACCTGACACCTGCATTGTCCAACCAAACCGGCAATTGACTGGCAGGTGGGATTAATGATGAAAACAAAAGAAAAATGTCAGAAAAATAACATAAAGTGATAGCATATAGTGTGATTTACCTTTGAGTTGCCATTACTGCGGTGTCCTTTAGGATTAATATGGTACTCTTGCATCACCCAATCAGTTCTTTGTCCATGATCATAAAATTCAAGTGTAGTCCTCCAACCGGTGATGCTAGAGTTTCCAAATATCTGATTGGCCTCACCTCTGGCATTCCAGGATCCGTGTTCTGAATCCTTTTTCTGCTCTGCCCGCATGAAGTACCAAAAGTCCTCTGCATATACCACCCAAAATCGTAACATTCATTAGATTATATTCATGCTGACCCTAGAATTTGTAGTATCCGAATTCCCAAATAAAGTGTCGAATCTGTAAATCTTATTGGCATTGAAGCAACCAAAATATGTAAATCTGAACCTGAAGAATATCCTTGATAACTTGAAGAACAAATCACCTCAAGTTCATTATCTTTTGGACAGTAGAGATGATCATAGATGGCCTGGTACTTTATCAGAACCATATATCAAATTATAGTTTTTTTGATAAGCACCTAATTGGGATATAGTTTTTTCATTTTGACAATGATGCTATTTCCATTCTCCCTACAGCTACTTGTTTTAAAGCTTTAAAACTCAAATTTTGAAAAAAAAAATCTTATCAATAAAAATATAAGATGTAGCTATGTGTGCTTATGTTCCAAATATGCACTACGTCATATCGGAAATGAGAACCCATATCTCTGGTTTCAACTCTTCCAAATCAATTTAAAACAGAAAATGATAACTATTGGAAATTGGAAGTGTGGCCCAATTACATGAGCCAACCAATAATGTCTGCAAACCATTAGTCTCTTTATGGAAATGATGAAAGTACTTAGATTACGATTACAAGTTACAGCATCTAGATCTAGACTATTAATCAAAGAAGTACGGAACTTAATAAATGAGGATACAAAAGAGAGAAAATCAATCTTGATGAGGACAATGAGACAAGAAGACACAAAAGAACAAAGATAATGCAACAGTGAAATTTGTCAGAATCACCAACACCGTAATTGAAACTTACTACCGAAATCACAGAGACAGATGTCATAAATAACAAAAGTATGAACTTGTATTCAACCATCAAGATCTTCAATGAAACTAACCAGGTAAATTTGAGGGGCTGTGCTGGTAAGGATTAACATCTATAAGGACATTTTCAGGGATAGAGGATCCCTTTGTTAGTCTCTCCAAAGACGTAAAGATCTCTTCATCAGTCCAATATAAACCAATATTAGCAGGAGGAGGAACAGGTGCCAGAGGACACATGACCCAGTTTCAAGTGAGAAGAATAAAATTGCAGTCCAACACCTGTCTCTGCATAGATTGAGAGTGCAATATCATTTACTATTGAGTCCCACGGTTGTCGTAAATACTCACAGATAGAGAAAACAAAGCACGTTAAAAGCTAAGAAAAGGTTCAATACTCAATCAGACAAAGAAAACAAAACTTAGGTGTTGGCTAGGTGACCAAGACAAAATAACAATCAGATCCATGGTTCGATAAAGGTAAGAAATTAACTTTTATCAACGCTTATCATAGAGTTAAAGTAAATCACAAAGTCTCAGCATTCATTGATCAAATTGGAATACGCAAACCCAAATCAAGGGCCAGAAAGCCCACAAATTGTAAATTCATGCTGGCATCTTTCTAATGTGAGAAGATCAGTTCTACATTTACCGGCTCTCACAAACAAAAATGCAATAAAATTCTAGGTCAAAGCTTCCTAAGTGTAGTTAGATGTCATTTGAATACATCACATGTGAAAGCAGATACACAATCTTACGCACTTAATGTATATTGTCACAATCCCATATACAATCATATGTTTGCATACTTAATGCGTAGGTGTATAATCTTTGTGCCCCCCCAAACCAACCGTACAGAGTTACAAACCCTACAACACCCACAAAAACCCACGAACCCTTGATCCATTGCACAGAAGAAACTAGCATAGAACATCGATGAACTAAGCAAGAAATCCCTAAATTTCACGCCATAAACATTTACAGATAGAAAGTCATGACCTTCATTGACTTCCCCTTGACCTGAACATTTACAGATAGAAAGTCTAATCACAGAGCGAAGCGAAGATCAATTCATCGTTTCGTAGTTACAGACACAAACCATCACACTGTTATAAAATATTTATTTAAAAAAAAAAAAAAAAAAAAGCAGCTTCACCATCAATTCCGAAGAACCGACCCACACACACCCACACAAAGATCAAAAGATACTCAAAAGAGATACAATTATGGCTTTCAACAGGAAGAAATCAATCATCCAACCGCAAGAACAAAAACCCAACTTGATTTTCAATGAAAATGATCATTGGACTCAGCAGATTGAATCATTCAACCATACCCAGAAAAGAAGAGGATCAACACTACAACTACAAAAGACCAACAAGATTCAATTCAAAATTAAAGTTAATGATTGAATGCACAAAATTCTAACCTCTGTCGAAGAACCAATCTTCGACAGTGCGTGCCCTCCTCTTTCTCTCTCTAAGCTTGCAATCCTTCACCCGCGGTTAACTTAGGCACTACTCAAAGAGATGAAGCGAGCCAAGTGGGAGTGTGGGGGGTTTTATAGGGAGGCTGAAAGATGGGTTTGGTTTAAACCTTACCATGGTTAGCACACAATTACATGTCTCCATAAGATAAAAGAACCCCACCCCTCTTTCGAAGAAAATTGGACCGGTCCAATTTAGCATTTTAGCATGATCATCGAAATTGTTCTTCATTTTATAAAATGTATCGAAAACTGTTGTTATATATTTTGTAATGAAATTTATCTTGACAAAAACATATGAGGACACCAAATCCAAACATATTTATTTAAAATAAATACGTATCAATTAATATTAGTTTAGGGTTTTTTTATTAGAAGTTCTCGATGCGCTTTACAAATTCACAATTTCGAATTTTCAAAATCGAAATTGTTTCTTATTTAAAATTGGACCAGTCAAGTTTTGCGTTTTAGCGTGATCATTGAAATTGTTCATTTTATAAAGTCCATCGAAAACTGTTGTCATATGTTTTTTAATGGAATTTATCTATTGACAAAAACATACGAGGACACCAAATCCGAACATATTTATTTAAAATAAATACATATCAATTAATATTAGTTCATGGTTTCTTATTAGAACTTCTCAATGAGCTTTACAAATTCACGATTTCGAATTTTCGATCATTAAAATGAGCTCAAAACGAGATTTAATTTTGGAGAAAATCGGAGGGATGGTCAGTTTCCTGAGATAAAAGTGATCCAAAAAGAAATACTCTCCCATCTTGGTAAATCATTTTTTTAAAGTTTGTGTCACTTTTAGTTTAGATTTTATTATTTATATTGATTTACGTAATTTTGAAAACTTTAATCACTATAATCAACCGAGATCCATCAAACAAAATCTATAATTTATACAAAAAGTATTACCATTTATATTATATAACTTACTATTATTTATCTAAATAACGGACCAATTACATAAGAAGTAATAATTTATAACAATTGTTTTTTCATCTCGCACATCTGGGGGCAGTTGTGCCATGGTTACCATAACACCAAGTCAATAGTGTGCCCAACTGATAAGTAGTATTATAAAAAATAAAAAATTTGATTTTTTTTTTTAAATTCAAATGTTTGGATCAATTTACGCACACATCGACTAATAGAGTGTACCATCAATAAGTACGTAATGACCAGTTTTTCTAAGCTTTTGCTATCTTTGGTTTCACTAAATAAATTCTTAGGAGTATTTGTTTCGATTTTTCTGTTTATATTTAGGTATGTTTTTTTAGATTTTAGAAAGCTATTCTATTTTCTCTTCACCTCGTTTGGCTCTAGAATGATACACTTGCAGTGTCCTTACTGGTTGAGTTATGTAATCCCCAGTACTTTGAGTGGAGCCCCCTTTGACTCTTTGAAAGGTGATCTGAGCCGTCGACTGAGTGATCGGAAAAAAAGACATTAATAATTTATAGATAAAGAACGATTAGAATATAAAAAAGAAATGTTTTATCATGTTAATGGAGGTATTCTAAGGTTGTGTTCCAGAAACAAGTTAAGAACTTATTTTTTGTTGAATAAGAAGGGTTGTTCCGGAAAATAAGAAGGGTGGTAATTATTTTGGAAGAATTTATATAGGTACCAATGGGTGCCGGGAGGAAAATCGTACCGGCGGCCGTGCCTGGCCGTCTCTAGCCACCTGACGAACGATCCGAGCCGTCCAAAAATTTAAAAAAAAAAAACCGAGAGGACTTGCGCAGGAATCAACGGCATCTGAGGTGTGTAGGGTGCTTGATCCGAGCACCCATTTTTCCGTGTCTATATGATAATCCGGTGCCTATTATCATAGCAACAGTCTTATTTTTTTGTATAAGGCAACTTCAAGCTCAAAAATCATGTGTTTATACAAATAATTTTCCTATCACTATGGATCTTGTTTGATAGATCTCATTGAGATCTTTAATACGGTGCAAAAAAAATTGAATTTTTTTTTCATTTACATTATTTTTGAGTTTGAAAATGTGAAAGGAACCTTTTATTTGGATTTTGTGGAATGACCCTTCTTATTTTTAAAAAAGAAGTGGCAAAATAAGTATTTATTTTTTAAGAAGGTTTCCGGAACGGAGCCTAAATTAGTAGAAACTTGGCAATATCTTTGGGACAGGTTGCAAAAGAGAAATCTCTTGCGAATTCTTTAGTTCCGACATAGATAACTTGTCTTTGATCGGGCTGCGAAAGAAAATAATCGAGATATGTGTAAACAGACACAAATATCCCTGACTGTCGAAACAATATATATATATATATCTCTTTCAATTCCCATAGAGTGCCTCTCTAAACTTAAAGATGTCATCTGACCCAATGTCATGTTTGAATTGAGTTACAATTGTCCATTTTAAACACAATCGGCCTCATTCTGTTAAGATTTTTATTTTTTTAAGTACTTATTTTTCGTTTTACGAAACAAATCATTCATTCACAATAAATCACATTTTATTCAAAAAATAAGTGTTACTTATTTTAGTTAGCGGAACGGGCCTCATGAGTTATTCAAAGGAGGGAGAGAGAGAGAGAGAGGGAGGGAGGGAAATTGGAATGTGAGTTGGATGGGTGAGAGAGAGAGAGAGAGAGAGAGAGAGAGAGAGGGAGGGAGGGAGGGAGGGAGAGGGAAATTGGAATGTGAGTTGGACTGGTGTGGCCGTGTGGGTGTGGGGGTGGGTATAAAGAAAATAGATGGAGGAAGAAGAAAGTGTCCATCATTTTTCCTAGTTTATTAAAAGATTTTAATTGAGTACAGTTTATCAACCTAAAACTCTGGATTTTCTTTTGTAATTTTGCAAAATAAAATTTTGGACACTGTACAATAAGTCCTTGCCAGACGTGCTTGAAGTACATATTGATCGATTTTTCTAAACTTTTTCTATTTTTAGTTTTACTACAATAATTTTAACTTGTTCGGGGTTTTATTTCTTTTTATTGAGCTTTTTCCATAATTTCAATTGTTATTGTTCCTTCAGTTTATCTCCAAAAGGGAAGTTTTTTCTAAATGAAAATTGAAGCTAAGAGTATAGAATAAAAAATCAAATTTGATTCAGTGACATTTGAAGAAAGCAAAATTTCGAAATATTTATATATACATATTGCCATTTAAATTTAATCACCCAAATAAAAGATCCTCCCATTCTCTGAAGATAATAGAAGAAATCAGACTTTTGTAAAATATTTTAATTAAATTGATGTACTAATCCCCAAAAATTTGCTGGTAAGCACCCAGATAAACCGATAGAACAAAAAAATGACATAGATGAGAGTACTTTATTTTCCAAGGAGAATAGAAGAAATAAGAATTATTTGAAAGATGAGAGTATTTTCCATAAAAAAAAATTTGATGAAATTAGTATTACTCGTATTCAAGAAATCACTTTTAGACGTTGGAGTATCCAGTATCGAAAATCCTATATGTACCGACCAAAAATGTAGGGAAATCGTACAGCGGCCGTCTCTAGCCACCGGATGGCCGATCCGAGCCGTCCAGAAATTTTTTAAAAAAAAACCGAGGGGCCTAGCGCGGGAATCAACGGCATCCGATGTGTGTAGGGTGCTTGATCTAAATACTTTATTTTTTTTTAAAAAATTTGAACGGCTCGGATCGACCGTCCGGTGGCCGAAGACGACCGCGCGCGGCCGTCGGTGTGGAATGATCGGTGCAAATAGCACCACTCTTGGAGTATTGTCCTGTCTGGACTGTCTATTGGCCACACATATCCAAATTTTTTGATTTCCCATTTTGGCTCCATGAGTATGACACGTGTCCTCCCACTACTGGTTGAGTTATGCAATAAGCCAACCCGTACGAGAATTGTGGAGCCCACTTTGACTGGAAAAGGTGATCTCAGCCCTCCGATTGAGTGCCGCCCTTTCTTGGAACCTTCCCTGTCCAAAAAAACGCGGAGCAATGACGCAATCGGAATTCTGCTGCGAAGAAAAAGAGAGGAAAATATGACGCAATCGAATCCACCCGAGGGCTCCGTTCAGTTGCCAGGAATGTTGTATAGAAAAGTTATTCTCAGAAAAAGTCAAGTAAAGTAAAGTAAAAGAAAAAGAAATCTATTTTCCTGTGAGTGTTCATTTGACAAAATTTCTTTGCAGGAAAACTAAAGTTTAGTGGTTCATTTGTCGAAAAAAAACACTTATGAGAAACTTTTTTATTTCCCATGGCTAAAAGTAACTTTGAGCACTAATACATACCAAAAAATGTATTTTATCTAATGCAAAGCCTTAACATGAAGCTTAAAAATAAGTAGATGATAACTAAATAAACAAATGTTAAATAACTATGTTTGATTAGTTGCCGATACAAAAACTCATTGATAAACTGATGATTAGTAAGTACAAAACAAAACTGAAGATTAATGACAAGATAAATAAATACTTCCAAAAAAAAATCAATTACTAATTTTTTCTACAACAATTATCTTAGAAAGCATTACAGTAGTCGAAATTGTTATTACTCACGTAAATTTCAATGTGCCTTTCTAAAAACCTAATTCGTATTTTTTTTAGTATTGGAGTCATTCGTTTTTTTTTCTTGCCCTCCAATTATTTTGGCCCCACAATGCAAAAAAATTTCCCGCAAAATCCTATGCTTTTGGTCGAATCACTTTTGCAAGAAAGTAAATCTTGTAGAAAAACTTAAGAACATTTTTCTCACTACTTTTCTGGCAACTAAACACTACAAAAATTATGAGAAAGTTGATTTTCCCATCCTTTCCTACACTTTCCTAACAACTGAACGGAGCCGAGAATGTGAAACGCTCTAGCGCCCTAGCGATTCAGCCGTCCATCTCATTATGAACGGTTCGGATTTAATATGAGCTTCTACAGGTTTGAGCCGTTCATTATTCGGATTAAAATTAGAGCCGTCCATCGTCGGAAAGGACGGCCGGATTCGTCATACTATACATGTAGTGTGAGTGGTGCACTATAACACCCCTGGATCTCATTATCGATACCGACGGGGTTTGCACCGACGTTCCGAGTGTTACAAAAATCATCCAAATTGTTCATTAATTTCCAAAAAACTTTTGAGTAAATTTATGAAAATTCAATTCAATCGTATAACTGATATAGTTTTTCAGTTTCCATTTAGAATTCATGATCCTACATTTTGAATTACTCCTAACAATTTGATACATTGGATTAAGTACTTTTAATTATTTGATTGAGCTGATTTTTTTTTAAAAATAAAAATAAAAACTTAGTTTAAATTTATTGACCTATTTTGATCATTTTTGTGAGACCTTAAAATGGGTTTTTGACCGATCTATGCACCATCAGTGCCGGGGTGGTTAGTACCACAAAATTATTGCAATTCACTTCAAAGCAACCAAGTCTTGCCTACCCATTGTGGTTTGCGTGCTTGACATATGGTGTAGACCCATTGGGCTCTTTGTTGTGGTACCACTCTTTAGTGGCGAGGTTTTTAGGCCTGCGTCAGTTGGACTAGCTCCTACATCGAGAGTTTGAGATATTGTGTGTGTGTGTTTAAAGGATCTATTATGTTTCTCTCTATTCAACATTCACCTAGATAAATTAGTATGTGAAATTACATTCTTGCCCTGCTTTAAAGTTCAATTCACTTCAAGGCTGCTGATGAGAGAGATTTTTAATGGATCCATTAGAAAAGGCATGTGGACGCAACATGATACTCATAAAAAATTAGAAAAGCCACATGCTTTCAAAAAGTGATCCCGGTTTCTCATACGTTAGCATGGAGACAAGTCTAGGTTGCATTTTAGTACCTATTTATTTTGAGTACCACTATTGGTACCGACGGGATGGATATCGAAATCGTATGGACGATCGCGTCCCATCTCCGGCTACCGGACGGCCGATCCGAGCCGTCCAAAAATTTTAAAACAAAAAAACGAGGGCGGGGGGGGGGGGGGGGGGGGGGGGGGGGGGGGGCAAGCGGGAATCAACGGCATCCAATGTGTGTAGGTTGCTTGATCTGAAAAAAGGGTGCTCGGATCAAGCACCCTACACACCTCGGATGCCGTTGATTTTCACGCGGGCCTCCTCATTTTTTTTTGTAGAATTTTTGGACGGCTCGGATCGATCGTTCGGTGGCCGGAGATGGCCTGGCGCAGCCGTCCCTACGATTTTGGTACCGACCCCGTCAGTACCAATATCATTTTCGATTTATTTTGGGACCCGGCCGGCCCTATGCCGTTACATCATAATCCTTCATCTTTACGGCTGAGTTCGTTTTGGGCTTTTTAAATCGGGTTTCGGGTAAAAAGCCCATAACCCGTATTCGGTCCCAAATTCAAAACCCGGTTTCATGATGGATAAATCTCGGAACCACACTCAAACATTTTCTCCTCTCTCGCCTTTAATATACGATTAGACGCACCGACTGTAAACCCTATCTTCCACCCGTTTTGAAATCTTACAGCAACCAAACCCTATATTCAACCTCTTTTCTCTTCAATTTCTGCAGAGGATGCAGACCGAATCTCACGCCTCTCTCTCTCTCTCTCACCCACCGACTTTTACTCGTCTGTAACTGTGCCGAAGAAGCCATCTCTTTAACACTCAACCACTCGCACAGATCTCAACCTTGTCTTCTCTCTGCACAAAGCTCTCTATACGATTAGTCACACCCATCATTCAAGTAGATTTTCAAATCTCATACCTATACCAGGTCTTCTTTATCTTCAAGCAAACAAGCCCCTTTCTCTATAAAATGGCCCCAATCCGTGCTGGTAAAAGCCATAAGCGATCGAAGAAGAACACCACGGAAAAGGTTGGGGCAAACGTTGTGAGGTGCGGAAGATGGGTTATTCGACAGACAAAAATTCGAAAAGCTAGAGGTATTCAATTGACAATGCATGTGGTAGTTTGATTTTAATTTATAAACTTGAACAATTTGTAAAAGTGTTTTCTGATTTGAAACTATGAATAATTTCTTCTGATATTGAAAAACCCTAACATTCAAGAATCAATCAATTCAGAGAGAGAAAGAATCTTGAGTTTCGTATTCTATTTTCCTTGATCTGTTCCAGATCCGATTACAAGCTATATATGAAAATACACCAAACTCAGTTGTTGTTTTTTTTTTTTTTGGGTCAAACGGCCAAACTCATAACTGACTAATCACCACAACACCATTAACTAATCACTAACCACCTTCTAAACAGACGTGAAAACTCTAACCAATTTCTAACTTTAATGCCTTTGCTTGTTTCTATGTAGCCCAAATTTTTTCTCCAAAGACGCCTCCAAGACAAGTTCCAAGTCAGGTTTCAGTCAAGAAGAAGAAGCATTCATCTTCTCCCTTCCCTTCAGAACAGTCGTGCACCGGCGAGAATAGCATACCAGTGGTATATGACTCTTACTTGTTAACTAGATGACTCTTACTTGTTAACCCGGAATAAGTGTCTGTTGTGTGCTTTTTTTTTTTTTTTTTTTTGCTTTTTACATTATTGGAAATTATCTATGTCATCTATGTTAAGGTTTAAGGTCAAGCCAAGGTTAAAGTGATATGTGGAATATGTTATTAGTTTTGGATCCGCTAAAATCAAAATGGACCTCCACCTTTTTTAAAAAGAAGTCAACACTATTTTTATTGCTCTCTTTCATTACTGTGTGGCAAAACAGTAGTAGGGGAGACTTTTTTCTATTTGGCTTCAAACTAGACTATAGAGAATCTTAGTGGTAACTAATGTGTCATGTTCTGTATACCCTTTTGTTGCTTGAACTAGGGTAGAATGGCTGATGATTTGTCGGATATTGGGATGTGGGGGTACTCCACTGTGGAGACTTTCATAAATATAATGCTTGATGAGGTGAAGAAAGAGGGACAAACTAGTAGCAAGAAAGATAGAAACTTTACAGCTAGGCAGTGGACATCCATTGAGGGAGAGATGACAGTGAGGTTGAGGAGGAGGGGATATACTACGAAAAAATTGCAGGGCAAATTTGCGCGTTTGAAGAAGGCATATAAGGCATTTGTGGCACTAAAAGTCAAGCAAACAGGGCTAGGATGGGATGAGGCTACTGGAACAGTCACAATGTCAGACACTGATTGGCAACTTTACGTTCAGGTACCTTCACATTAGGCAACCCAATCAACAACAAATTTTCAAATTCTACAATCTGTTTTTTAACTTTAGGCCCTTTTGATTTCTCAACTTATAGGCACACCCTGATGCTAAGCCTTTCCGTACCAAAGGACTTGAACATTATGACCTTCTTGCTGAATTGTTGGGCAACACTATGGCGACTGGAGCATATGCGCCAGATTCAACTGTAGGACCCATAACGACGGATGATGAGGATGAGATGGAGGCACTCATGCATAGGATGAGGAAAGGGAAAGGGCTGCAAGGTGATACCTCTTCAGGTTCTAAGGGCAAAAGAAAGTCAGATGATGGGCAAAGTTGTGGTAGGAGTCATCCTAGCAAGATGGTTAGGAAGGAGCATGCATATGAGCAAATAGCATTCTGTCAGAAAGCTAAAGGAGAGTGGTACCAAACTGTTAAGATCCAAAACACTGAACAAGTTGATCCAAAGTCCGAACCTTCGGCCATTGAGATACTAAACTCATTCAAGCCGTTTGTCGAACCAACTCAGTTTCTTAAGGCTTTCAACAGGCTTGCCGAGAACCTACAACTTAGGAAATCATTTGTTCAATTGGATCCCGACATGAGGCGCTTTTGGGTCGAAACCCTTGAGTAGTGGTTGTTGCTTAACTAGGCAGTTGGAAGTCTTGTGTACCAGTTGGAAGTTTGTTGTAGGTTGAAGTTTCTGTTGGTTGTTATTTTAAGTTTTAGTTGGACGTCGTCTGTTGTAGGATTCGTATGTTTGCCTTTTTGTTTGTGCTATTATCCAGTTTTTATGTTTTAGGTAGTAAGAAGGATGCCACAAACTATGTTAGTCCCTTTTCATTCAAAGAAGTGGTTAGGTCAGTCGCTTTCTTGTTGTAGGAAAATGCCAATAGCATGGTGATTTTGTCATTTCTTCTTTGTATGAATTGATGAATTCCAGTTGGTTATTAATGCTCTACTAGTACTTGTGTGTTGAATGCTTCTTTTTTGTGTGAAAAATGGATATCCCTTGTCATATTTGTAAAATCCTGAGAGAGGCAAATAATTAGCATTGTATTAGTTTCAGTTTTTGTCCATTGTCCAAACTTGATTAAAATGTGCATTATCAAAGAAACTTAGCTATAGACTTTGAATTCACCTGATGTAGTTAAATGGCTCACATGACTCACCAAGTAAGAGAAACTACATATTAAATTTCAGTTGCATAATTATAAGCTCAGTATTTCAAGTGTTGAATACTGATAGGTGCAGACATTGCTCTGACCCATCTGATGCTTATCAAAAAATAAATTTTTTTAATCTGTATGCTGGCCCATGTGAGTGTATGAGTTACAATAGGAAGGATATCTTGACTGGGCTGCTATGATTTTTTTATCGTCAAGAGAGAAAAAGAATAATCAAGAGAGAAAAAGCATGGTGGTTAAGGCAGTCCCAAGTCTCCTAATTTGATTGGAGATGGAATAATGTATGATTTCAGGGTCAAGGCTGCTTTCATAAGTATATACATGTATTCTACCATAGTGAAATATGTGACAGATGATAGAAATTTTTTCCATTTACCATTTTATATTCTTGTAAGCCTTCATAAAAAGTCTTTCACCTGATGTTATACTTAAGTTTCATTTTTTGGAAACATGTTTCAGTTTTGATTCTTGATCAGGAAAGTTTTTGTGGTCCTGTTTTTAGCCTGCAGTTTTGTTGGAAAACTTAGGTTGTACTCGTAAAGAATCCACTGGTATGTCGTCATCACATGGTGCATCATGGCAATACCAATACGAGCAGGGAAGTAGTAGTAGTGATGGTGATGACATGATGATAATGGACATGCTTTCGTCTTCGGACGACGAAAGGCAACCACAACGCAATGCCCCCTTCACTGGGCAAGAATATGTAACACATTTATTGAATGGGCATCAAGATACCATACAAGATGTCTTGCGTGTAGATGCCCCAACGTTTAGGTCATTGGTTGCTGAGTTGGTACTTAGAGGCAACCTTAAATGGGATCATATGCATTTATCTGTGGAAGAGTCATTGGCCATATTCTTATACATTTGTGGGCAAAGCGGAAGGCATAGAACTGTTGCAGATCGTTTCCAACATTCCACAGACACCATATGCCGACACTTCAAGTACATGAGGCGTGCCCTTTGTACGTTAGCTCCATTCATAATTCCACCGCCTGATTTGAATGTTACCCCTCCTGAAATTATCAATGATCAAAGATTCTATCCGTGGTTTAAGGTAATTGTACAGTCCAATAGTAGTTAAATACATGTATTCCTATACGACATCTTTGTAATTATGTCAACTGTTACAGGACTGTATCGGTGCCATAGATGGGACACACATCGAAGCTTGGGTGCCTACCACACAAGAAACAGCATATCGTGGAAGGAAGGCTACCAAAACTCAAAATGTGATGGCAGCATGTTCATTTGACATGAAATTCACATTTGTTTATCCTGGTTGGGAAGGTAGTGCCCATGATTCACGGGTGTTCTTAGCTGCGGTTACAAATCCTAATCTTAACTTTCCGCACCCACCGATCAGTAAGTACTACACTTTCATGTTATTTTGTTATAGTAGATTATTGTACGCGCATGTATGTCTCACTAAATTTACTTACGTTTAGACAAATATTATGTGGTGGATTCTGGATACACCAACATGCCTGGGTACCTAGCTCCATATCGTGGCGAAAGGTATCATTTGAATCAATACAATGGTCCCAATCCTGTCTACAACTCCCATAGGGAGTTATTCAATCATAGACACTCGTCGTTGAGAAATGTTATTGAAAGATGTTTTGGGGTATTGAAGAGACGATTCCCGATCCTTAAAAGTATGCCCTCGTACAAGCCAGTGAGGCAACCTTCAATTGTTACAGCTTGTTGTGTTGTTCACAACTGGATCATAATCCAGCGTCAAAGAGACTTGTATTTTGATTCTTCGGATGATGATGACGATGAGGAAGAGGATGGTGGAGATATTGAAGTCGTAAACATGTCCCGTGGCGGTTTACAGCAAATGGCCAATAGGCGTGATGAAATTGCGACTCAATTATGGAATGCACACAATTGGTAGGTTAGTATGCTAGATATCTATCTTTTTGCTCTTAATTAACCCCCTTTGCCCTCCTTTTTTGTTTTTCAGTTCTGCCTTATTAAGGTTAAGAATTAATGTTAACAAAATAATTTTTTTCTAGGCATGGCTGGAAAAAGTTCCTATTATGTTGTTTTTGTTGGAAAAGTCCATGGAACAAGGTCCTATGATGCATGGAAGGTGTATGTGGAGCATCAATCCCTTTGCTCTTAAATGTTCAATCCAACATGGATGGTCGTGGTGGTTCAAATAAGTGCATTTGTTTCTCACCTGGAGCAGTAATGGCATTTCTAATTTAGTAGGTTGTCATATTTGTTTTTTCGAAGACACTTTCGTTCGGGGTATGTAATGGTACTAATATTTGCTGGTGTTTAGTGTTTATGAATGGTTCTGTTATAGTAATATTGTAATAGCTTTAAAACCAGGATTTGATTTTGCTTATGTTGAATCGTTGGGACTATGGAATTGATTTGCTTTCTTTATGCAATGAATATGTACCTGATCTTATTTGATATTTGGGCATTCGGATGTGGGATGCCAAGATCATATACAGGTCCTCTGCTTAAGACAATCCAGTAGGGGTTTTTGCTGATTACTAATGCTAGATTGCTTGTAGATACCTCGAGCAGATTATGTCAAGATGTTTTGCTGCTGTTTTGCTGCCTTATTATGCAGTTTTCTGCAGTTTTCTGCTGCTACTTCGGGCAGGCATCAAGCAGCTGCTGTTACTTCGAAATTGTTACTGTTTTTGCTACCTTTTATGCACATGCTGCTACTTCTGCTGCTACTGTTCTTGCTATTGTTTTCTATCAAAATGGTATGCTGTCAAGTTAATTATTCTGTCAAGATGGTTACAACTTTGGTCAATGTAGCCACTTTGGTCAATGTTCTTGCTGTTGTTTCCAAAAAAAAAAAATGTACTGTTATTTTTATTGTCATATTTTTTTTCCCCTTTTGAATTTGATTGTGCCGAGTACTCTTTTTTTTCCCCTTTTTAATTTTAATGCAATGGCTTTTAGCCGAAATTTTTGCAAAAAATAAAAAATATAAACAACTTTTGAAAAATTAAAAAAAATCAACCAAACAGCATCTCAGAAATTTAGTTTTATAATTGCTCCAGAATTTTGAAACGAACAAATTTTTTGAGAGAAGTTCAAAGTCAAGTTTCTGAAAATATTTCAAAATTTTTTGTCAAAACCAACAAACGAACATAGCCTACATGTTTTTAAAGAAAAAGTCAGATCATGTTTATTGTTTCTTATACACCCTCAAAGGTTTCTTTCTATCAAATTAAGTATCAAATCCACTCTTTATGTTATACATGTATTTCGCCAAATCATATTTATTTTGTCTAACCAAAGTAGTTGGGGCTTCAATTACAACGACAAACTTAATGAATATATGTTAGAGGACATAAAAATATAATTTGTGGGGATGAGGTAAATGTAGAAAAAATGGTTAGCTTTTGGCATGCAATGAATAAAAATTTTCTTACTCGCCTATATATTTTCTGAATAATTTCGGCTCATTCTTAGAGAATCCACAGTGGAATAAGCAAAACAAAAAATTGTTAAAGTTAGCAATGTTTGATCAAGAAAGTGCTCACATTGAAATAACCAAACCTAGCAACCTCTTAACAACTCATCAAATTTTGGCTCTTCAACAATCAAAGCTAACAATATTCTGTCAATAACTAAATTTTATCTCTCAATCAAATACACCAACATTACAAAAAAATCTACTCTCTCTCTCTCTCTCTCTCTCTCTCTCTCTCAACAATGTTTTAAAAAATTGTAATTTTCAGATCTCTCACTCTCAACAATGTTTTCAAAAAATAATTTTAAAAAACTGTAATTTTCATATTTTTTTTCTGTTTTTTTCAGAAACATTTTTTTTACAAAAAACAATTTTTTTCAAAAACTTTAAATAACTATAAGTAAATAAAGTGTGTTTTTCAAAAATTTGTTTTTGAAATTTCAAAACTCTTTTATATAAAACTGTTTTTTACACAAAATATATTTTTAAAAAACTGTATTTATAGTTTTTAAAATTTCAAAACTATTTGTGTAAATATAATTCTTTCAAAATTTCTCAAAATTGTATTTATAGTTTTTAAGTGAACAAAGTGTGTTTTTTGAAAAACTGTTTTTTGTTTCGAATTTTTTTTTTAACTGTTTCTAACATAAACTGTTTTTTTCTCTTCAAAAACCACTTTTTCATAAAATATGTGTGAAATGAAGTGAACAAGTTTGGAGGGCCCATTGGTTTTGATTATGGGCAAAAAATAACCAATGTAGGATTTGACATTGCTAACTCTAGCAACCTCTAAATAGATAATCAAAATCTGATGTGGCATGTTTTGATTATTCACATGCTTATTCCACTGCTGATGCTCTTAGTTCTGTTGTTGCATGTGCTTAAATCCTAAGAGTTTCCTAAAGAAAAGAAACCGATAAAGAGATACATTAGCGAAATGTATATTTATATATAGTAACTAGTGCATGCCCGTGCCTTCAAGCACGGCTCGAACGATTGGCACATGTAAATAAACACCGGACTCACATGCAATATATCAATCCCTGCCCAACAAATGCAGCTATGCAGAAAACAATAACCCAACTATATCCATTGACTTGTGTAACTTGAATCAACAATTAAAGAACAAACAATTTTCGAATCTCTAGCGATTGTGCTTGTGCCTGAAAGCACTTATTAAAAAGCAACACTTATGGAATCAAAATCGTTTCAAAGCTGCTATTCAAATCACAAAGCATTACTAAGTCAAAATAAACTACAAAATCCCAATATTTCGAAGAAAAAAAAAAACAATGGATATAACGGTTGTTTATAACACCATCCGACATGTGGTGAATCCCGTATATGTGTAGATCCCACCCCATGTAAGACGAGCATTACAAATAGCGATTAAGCGATAAATGAAAACTTTTCCCTTCTCCCTAAACAAAATCTAATTGTCGAAAGTTTATGTTTTAAGAATAAGCCTCAATATGGTCCATCTAACCGAGTTCGTAAAGTAGTCTAACACCACAAATGTCACCAAACTTGTCTAATTCCATTAATTGCATTCAGGGATACTGGGATAGCATCAAAGAGACTTCCGGTCAAACCCTTGCATAAAAAAAACTTCCAAGTCGTTCAGCAAATCACATGGAACCTAACCGAGGAATTGATGTATTTTGGTGATTAGTTGTAGGATTAACATATGAAGAGTTGTACAAGAACATATATTCACCAGGCTATAGAATGCAAAGCAACTAAATTTTTGCTTTTTAAAACGAAATGCCCACATTTCCAAAACAACTGAGCTATTGAGTACAAAAAACCTTGATACCACAATGCAAGAATTTCATTAACTCGATCTAAACTGTGTACACTCCCCTTTATCAGAAGCCACATGTGTTATCACCAACATACACTTCTTTAGGGCTTTTACTACAGCAGCCTAACCTTCTTTTTTAAACAAAGATATCAATAGAATGGCGCCATGATTTGGCTGCTATGTTTCATTTGTAGTACCTGAGATTGACTGAGGAGAGGCAACGAGCTGTCCTGAATATAATCGAGTGTTGTTGGTGCTTCCGACACAAATACATCATCTGCATCAAACACCCAAATACAAATATGGAATGCTAGAAAAAAATACGTAGATGCAGAAAACAGAGACAAATTGTGTGCTTGAGGATATATAAAGAAAACACGGGAAATTTTGTCATATTCACAAAAAGAAACAAAATAGAAAAAGAAAACACAAATAGTCTCCCCTGAAAAAGTCAATCCACAAAAACAACTAACGTGATCTACTGATCTTCTCCAAACATCCTCATACACGTCCTTGGATCAACTTTTACATACCAACTCCGAGCATATGCGCAATGACCTAGTTACGTAAGAGAACACCAAATTAGAATATAGATATGAGAATAAGCATGTATGACAAATGTGCAAGACTATATAGAGCTTGCCCTCTGCTTTTCCCGAGCCATTACTTCCATCCTTGTTCCTTTTTAGAAAGAATGTGTATTAGGAAAAAATTACAAAGTTGGCAAGGACAGAAGATAAGAAATACCTCTCAAATTTGGGATGTTGATATCTCTCTCATCACGAATCATGACCCTAATGTCACTTTCTTGGAGAGGCTGTACCTGAAAAAAATTAGGGAAATGAGGGTTTAAACTTTCACACTAAGCAGATAAAACATAATACCGAAGAACAAAAAAGAAGCATGAAAAACGTGAGGAAACATGGTCTATGCGGATGCCGAAGTGCTTCTCAACTTTGTCAAAGAATTTGTACGTTTCTGGGTTTAGTCTCCGTGTCTTGGCTGATCAATTCCTTGAATGGCTGACCGGTTAAGTGTGCGTAGTTGAACACGGCAATATCTTTGGCACCACTGCATGTGGGGGGGGCATGGCTTGGCGAAGTGGCCTAGGGGATGGACACGTCACGCTAAGGACCAATTAAACCCGTGGTCACAAGGGTTGGACAGACCGGCGTTGTACCTTCGCCGGACCAATCACCCCTGGCAGAGGTAGGAACCAGGGACCAAGGCGTGGGTTAGCCTTTCTTGGATGTATTTGTCTGTTCGGTGACATTCCACCGGATCAATCAGTAACACGAGAGAAGCCCAAATGTAGCCTAGCTATCTCGATCGGCAGAACCACCATCCACCGAGCCACCCCTGCTCCCTAACTTGGAGAGGAAGTCGGGTAGGTGTGGCAGGTGGCATGATGGTGTGAATCCAACAGGTGGTTGGAAGGTGGTGTGACACCGTTCCCCCTAGTGAACGAACGGAGTGCAGACCTCATGACAGGCTTTTGACTGCAGGCCTAACTTAGTGAACCAAGTGGGCACCAATCACCGAGCACATGGTGTGTACGCGTGGGTTGGGCTCCAAGTTACCTTTGCACCTATAAAAGGAGTACTTTACTTTACCTTCAGAATAAGGTAATGCATTCTCTCCCAAAAACCCTAAACACATCCTAAAAGCTTCATGTCCCTTTTTCTGACTTGATTGTCGGAGTGCCTATCCCGGACTCCCCACGATCCGAGCTTGGCACTAACGCGGGTGCTAAGTGTGCATGTCCATGCCACGCTCAAGATACACCAACCGAGCCACCATCTAAGAAGGTTCAACCGGAGAAAGTGCTGCACCACACTGCAAAACAAAAATTTATTTGAGATACGTTGAATTTTACATCAAAACTTCTTCTTGCGTATGCACGACTTTGTCAGAACAATTGGACAAAAAATAGAAAATATTAGAGCTTTACCCTTAAAACTGCTATTGACATCTAAATAAGAAAAGTGGCATCCTGAGCTTTAGGATGTGTTTAAATCATAGCTTGACGGAAAGACATAATGAGAGTAATGGCATAGATAGTACAACCAAAGAATTATTCTCTTAGCGTTTCATTTATCGTTGCTTTTTCCTCCCACAATTCCATGATTCAAGGACAGTTTATATGCAACTAATGCACTGTTATATACTCCGTATTAGGTTCTTCATCACATTCCTACATCTCTTTTTTTCTTTTTGCTACCATCATCTTTCTTTCATATCCATCTATCTAGTCAATGAATCACATATCAACTCAAGTCAAACATACACTAATCCAGACATTGAAGTTTTCAAGAAGTTTCATTATAGAATCACTGTTTACCAAGTCTAAGGTCTTCCTGCAAAATGGAAAATCTCTTTCATACGACCATATATTCTGTGAAACTGAAAGGACGAAAGATAGTCTTCATAACAGAGAATATCAGAAGTGACTTGACTTCATTTTTATTGACCGCCAAATAAGTTACTCTAGTTCTATGGGTTTGCAGGAAGCATTATTTATTTTTTGGATACGATTATTAGAATAAAGTAATCCCAACGGATGCATATTGTTATCTTTATTGAAATATCCAAGGTTTTCCATTTTATCTTCACATACAGCTAGGTGACTATACAGTACTATCAAAAATGATAGAGGTACAGAAATTTTGGGACCGAATCCGGACCGACGGCCGCCGGCGAGCCATCTCCGGCCACCGGATATACATATACACATACGAAAAGGGGTGCTCCGATCAAGCACCCTACACACCTCGGATGACGTTGATTCCCGCGTTGGGCCCCTCGGTTTTTTTTTTTAGAATTTTTGGACGGCTCGGATCGGCCGTCCGGTGGCCGGAGATGGCTCGCCGGCGGCCGTCGGTCCGGATTCGGTCCCAAAATTTCTGTACCTCTATCATTTTTGATAGAACTATTATTCCTATCCTGAAAAACTTCTTTGTCTTATCACACCATCTAATGCTTGTTTTACATTTTCTTGGCAAGTGAAAATGAAAATTGCAATTCTTTTCAAATAATAGATTGGTGTATACATGAAACTTTGGCCTATGTAGATATCACGAAATAGGGAATTATTTTGACTTATCTAGATCAATCACAAAAATAATCACATGTAGCCAAAGAGAGATTTTCATAACTCCCTTAGCGGTTGTAACTTCAAATTGAGACGTTTCCAAGCGACAGCATTAAAAAAATTCAAAGGTGGAGGGCACATTTTGAAACTAAGAGTATGGGGGAAACCAACTGAGCCCATAGGATTCGGTATCAAAGAGACATTTCTACAAACATCCTATGCACACTACATTTAATATTTGAGGAAAGACAAAGAAATAGAAAATGCACAGCTATTAGATGTTACAGTAAAATATGGTGTGGGAATTCTAGGTTTGTGTTTAAGCGAAAAAAAAAAAAAGAAGCAATAGAAACAGAGAGATTCCAATTCAAGAAATGAGGAAAAATATACCAATGCAAAAAGATCCGTAATCGATAGAAGAGAACCAACGGTGTGAAAGTTTTCGAAGTGGGTTTCAGAAATGGGACTAGCATCCAATCCAAGTGCTTTAACACTCTTCGCTGTTTGAGATACTGTTTAAAGTGATTTGCAACATATTCACTGCCTCACTGTTGCCCATTTTGCCATTACCATTCAGTTGGGCATTTCTCCGAACACTAATTGTGTTCGTGCTAGAATGGGTAGAAGAAGATCGAAGTCCCCAGTTCATCGATTCAGTACAGTAATTTCTTTAGTGGAACAATTAGTCCACCCATCTGCAAAACAAACAAGAGAGAGAAAGAGAGAGAGGTCTGCTTTTGTTATGGAGGAAAACAAAAAAACCGCCGTTGCCGGGGATCGAACCCGGGTCACCCGCGTGACAGGCGGGAATACTTACCACTATACTACAACGACTTCGGTGCTATTGTTTCACAAAGAAAGTTAATAGTACTAACATTGACTATTGATAACAACCTCAATATTTTCACTCAAATTCTTTTTAGTAATTTTTTAAAATTTCTACTATATATGTTATTTTTTATAGCTATAGCTCGTAAACAAGTGACATATATATCATGATGATGACGGTATAGCTTATTCTTGCATCTCACGTACAATGAGACATGTCCAAAATTATGTCCGTGCTTCAAATTGTGCAATTATAGTTATTATTATTATTATTATTATTATTATCTATATATTATGGAAGAGTGATTTTTGAATCCTAATATAAATCTAATGGTCTAGAATTGTTGTGCTCTAAATCAATGATTCACATTAATTGTCACGCAACATTCAAGGGCTTAGATTTGGATTCACTTCAATCAAAGGCCAAGATCTTTTTCGACCACTAAAGATTTGCAGCCCAGCAGCACATTGTAACTCCCCCGTCTCCCGCGTCCTCCTGTCACAAACCCACGTCCCCTTTTACTAATTATAACAATTAGGTTCCGTTCCAGAATATTTTCTTAAAAAATAAGTACTTATTTCACATTTTCAAACTCAAATATAATATAAATGAAAAATTATTTTTCAATTTTTTTTTACCGTATAAAAGATCTCAATGAGATCTATCAAACAAGATCCATATTGATAGGAAAATTATTTACGTAAACACATAATTTTTGAGCTTGAAATTGCCTTTTTAAAAAATAAGTACTCATTTCCGTTTTCGGAACGGGCCTCATGCAAATGTATGACTAAAGACGAGAGATACGCAAATTACTACAAGAGAGAATGATTTTCTCACTCCCTTTTTTATTATGACACTCTTTTTCTTGTCTTATAGTGAAAATATGCACACAAAAGGTTCACTAAAAGACGAAAAATTGTGTGCCATATTAAATAAAAGGAATGCGAAAATCATTTTTCCCACAAAATAGTATGCAAATGGATTGAGAGAAATTATGATGGACTGCAAATGGACCGAGAATTGGACAAGGTGGGCTGGCTACTGGGCTGTGGAATGAAGCCCAATACAATGTTGCCTAGTTTGCTCAAACAGGTAAGGTGTCCAGTGTGTAGGACCCGCCTCTATTATGAGTGAGTGTGTGTTTATATACTTATTATTTGAGGGATGGCTTTGTTTTTTGCTTTTGGCTTTTTGCCAATATTGTATACATCCGCGGAGGTCGGAGCGACATTAGTATGTTAACAAGCAAATAGGGTTCGACGACTTTCCGTAGAGTCATATATGCACATTGGTTTGCTTCGCTCTAACCATGGTTAACTGTCATCATCTGAAAGCACGACAAACAAAAGGTACCTGCAATCACAAATTTGGTTGGTCAACGGGAGCCGAAAATTTGCTTCTGTATGCTCAAGAGGTTTGATCATTCATACAGAGGTTTGATAATTCGATTGGCGTCCACCTCCACTTCGACGCATACGATATTCTGGTCTATGCCTCGTTAATAACCATCTCGCAGCGCCCATGATTCTGTTGCTGAGACCGAGCAGTGCCCACCTTTCCGTTGAAAACCTACCATGCACGTCCCATTTACGTCCCTGATCGTACCACCTGCAGCAGCGGTTTTGACCATGGCGACAGCCCCATCTGTATAGATCTCGGCCCACCCCACCTTAGGCGGCGTCCAACCCAGCAGACTTGTTAACAGTCACCTGACCTTCTTCTGATCCTGAGCTATAAAAAAACAATTCAGTCGTGCTCGCACGGCCAACAATAGATTGGGTGGCGAACAACTTTGAACAAGAAGGATGAATACCGTGAGGTGAATTGAAATGGAGTCTATTCCGATTGAGCTACAAACACCACCAACCGACCGGGAATACCATATGCTAAGGAATGCCCGAACCAAAAACCACAAGAACTCTTTGATTCGATATGAACTTTGGCATTCAACTAGTGAAGATATTTTTTAATCAATAACATTCAAGAACAGAGCAAGTGAAAGATTCATCTGCCCCTATCTAAAAACCCACTGCTCTCACCCCACCATGTATCTAATCTCTAAAAAGAATAACTGTAAATATTACAACAAAATGTATCAACCAAAGCCCCCGGCTCTCCGATCAAAAACCTGCATCGACGGTGTCGCGAAGGGTATTAGCCAGCGGTGACCGTACTCTCGGTAAAAGTACCATGTGGGTGGTGGTTAATTTTGCCTATAAGCAATGTAATTTGCCAGAGCTACCAACGGAGCCGCCTTGCCCGAATCAAACCCAGATAGCTGATCTTTAGCCTCCTCGTTCAACTTCTCTGCAAATTCCCTCGACTTCTCTAGCCCCATCAGCTTCGGATACGTCGCCTTTTCCGCCACCAAATCCTTCCCGGCCGTCTTCCCGAGTTCTGCAGACGATTTTGTCACGTCTAGTATATCGTCCACCACTTGAAACAACAACCCGATACACCTAGCAAACTTCCTCAACTTTTCTACTTCCTCTTTGTTTCCGCCGCCCAATATGGCACCGAGGACAACGGACGCCTCCAGCAGCACCGCGGTCTTGTGAACGTGGATGAACTCGAGCTGGTCTAGTCCAACATCAGAAACTCCGGCGGAAGTGATGTCCACCACTTGCCCTGCTACTAGGCCTTCGGCTCCGATTGATTTTGCCAGTTCAAAAATTGCGGCAAGGATTCGGGACTGTGGGACACCGGTTGTCACGGTGGCAACGTACTCAAAGGCGAATGCGAGGAGGGAGTCGCCGGCTAGCACCGCTACGTCCTCGCCGAAGACCTAATTGTTATGCAATGAAACAAGATGAGTCGTTGGGTCAATTCAAATATATAAAAACATAAATAAACAATCACAGAAGAATTCACGAGATTCGAATAATTTTCAGGCATGCCGGTAAGAGATTGTCTCACAATGTTACAGACCAATTTGGTCTATTGGGCTGCACGTTGCACCACCATCCTCCAAAATAGGAGCACAAATTGATCATGAACATTATTCATCATTCTGGTTTGAAGATGGAATCCCTTCAGATATGGTTGATTAAAAAAAAAAAAAATTGTTTGAAACTGGAGTGGCAGCCACCCCACCCCCGGTTATGAACTTTTTTCGAGCACACTTCAATTATACAAACCCTTCACTTTTTGAAACTCGTCAAGAATATCATGCAAAAGTCAAGTCTATCGCCAGTCAATACAAAATCAAACTATACTCCTTGAAATGCAAAAAACCAACATAATTTTCAATGTGATGATGTTCAAGACGAATTTTACAAATGTCCGATTTCGATCACCAAGTGAGTCCGAAAAGAATCTAAAAAAAGCCGAAACTAGCCTAAAGGAACCAAGCCCCTGTCGTTTCTGGTTTTGCTCTTACTAGCTTTAATATTGTAACACAGTGGCCACAAAGAACAATATCAGAAAGTCTACACACAGCAGATCTGTGTGCACAAATTTCGTTATGGGACCCACCACGGGTCCCATACAAATCATCTGAGCCGTTCATTAAATGTAAAACATTTTTTTAAGGGTCTCAGAAAAAAATAAGCTTAATCTGATAGCTATAGGTACTCGATCCAACTATATAACTTTTCATTATCCGAAAATCTGAATGGAAAGTTAGATGATTGGATGAAATACCTATAGGTATCGGATTGAGCTTATTTTTTTCGGTGACCCTAGAAAAAATATTTTACATTTAATAAACGGCTCGAATGATTTGTGTGGAACCCATGGTGGGCCCCACAATGAAATCTATGTGCACAGATCTGTTGTGTGTGTAGCAGGACTCGAACAATATATAGTACAAAAATACAAGAACTTGTTGTTTACCTACTTTTAAATTGAGTAACTAAGAGTAGCGTTTTACAATACTAGGAAGATACCAAAGGGAACCTTCCCCAGTCTAGTGCTCCTGAGAAGTTTTTGGATGCTGAGCAAGTATCATGTGGCGGTACCCGTCGGCGATACGGGTCGTTCTAGTAGTGATCCAATGGTCTAGATTTATTTCTTCTATCTCCCCTCACCTTATCACTCTCTCTCTCTCCTTTTTTCTCTCTTTAAAATCCAGACCGTCCAAAATACGCTAGAACGGTCCGGATCACCGACGGAATACACGCACATGGTACCCTACCGGCACCCAAAAATTTCTCAGTGCTCCCCACCTTGTGAAATGTAAAAAAATGTTCATCGCTTTTTTTATAATTATATTTAGAGAACTGGGCATCTAAATAGTTTGGGCGTACTCGACCAATTGAATGCCTTTAAATTAACGGCTTGTTTGGAACTTGGAGAAAACAAAAGAAAGGAAAAGAAAAAATGCTAGGAAAATTTATTGTGCTTGATTATTTGTTTAATTATGTTTTCCCTATTTCCTCTCAAACCAAGGAGAAATAATTTCCCCCTCCTTTATTTTATTTTCCCAGGTTTCAAAAAAAGACAGTTTGGATGACATTAATTTTGAAGAGGAATGAGAATCTCATGCCATATTTCCATGATTCCAAGGTTTAGAGCTGAATGGAATGGAAATGTTGTTCCGATATATATTGAATCATGAATCACATTTCCAAACTAAGTAGAAATATAATTCCTTCAACGCGTCATGAGAATCCTTGATTTCTAACTCTGAAATAAGTACTTGTTTTTGGGAAAATGACGGTTTAAGACATGTTTTTGATAATTAATACCCTTCAATGATAAGCTAAAAACATTTGTTAATACTGAAAATGTCCTTGATAAGTATTAATTATCAAAACACGTCCTTAGCCGTCATTTTTCCCTTATTTTTTGAATTAAATATGATGTATGAAGTATTATAAAAGAATCACTTATCTGATAAAATAGAAAATAAGTAACATTGGCGGGTAAGGAGTGCTAGGTACCCCGAAAGAGTACCCATAAATTATTCCGAATTTGAAAATCAATGGTTTAGATTCACTTGAAGTCAATCTGGACCATCGATTTTCAAATTTGGGGTAGTTTCTGGGTACTCTTTCGGGGTGCATAGAATTTTCCTTGGCGAAACAGGACTTCACAATACATAAAAAAAAGTGTTGGACTCTAGTAAATGTCCATAATAAATGATTCCTGAATTAATAAAAAAAAATGGAATTGAATTACTTCGTGTATCAAATTACTACGAAAAGTAATCAAATTCCTAATCGTACAAGAGACGGCAAAAAAAAGACGAGAGTAGACCTTATGATTGGTGGGCTTGCCGCGGCGTAGGTCGTCGTTGTCCATACAAGGCAGGTCATCGTGAATCAACGACATCGTGTGTATCATCTCCACGGCGCACGCCGCCGGCATTGCCTGCGACTCGACGCCGCCGACGAGCTCGCAGGCGGCGATACAGAGCATCGGCCGGACCCTCTTGCCGCCGGCGAGCAGAGAGTATCGCATGGCCTCGTGTATCTTCGGCGGGTCCCTCAAAGAAACGGCGTCGTCGAGGGCCTTGTTGACCGAAACCGCCTTGTTAACCATGTAGGCCTTGAAATCGAATTGGGTTTCTTGATTCGGGCTCTCTTTTTCTTCTCTGGTTAGGACAGCGCAAATTGGGGCGTGAGGAGAGATGAGTCGGGTTTGTTTCAGGGTAAACGGGTGGGCTGGGGAATTGGGTGGTTTCTTGCTGTTGGGTTTGTGGGTTAAGCCGAATAAAGATCTGAATCGGAATGGTTCATTGTACATGGAACGAGAATGAACCCATGAATCCACTAGATTCATGGATCTCATCTTCCACAGAGAGAGAGAGAGAGAGAGAGAGAGAGAGAGAGAGAGATGGATGGGGGATTGTTTACACAACGAAGGAAAACTTGTGTGAGTATGAGAGTATCCAAAACCAAAGGCTCTTTTGGATTGCATTATATGGGGATTGGCCTTGCAGAAATGACCTTAGTTGTTGTTTTTTTTTTTTTTTTTCCCAGTATTCAATTTCTTTTTTTCTATATTTGTTAGTTTTGCATCAAATTTATGCAGATCACTGATTTGTCTAGATGTCAGAATTCAAAAAAATAAAATAAAATTATGATTCATATTCAAATTTTTTGGATAAAGACAAAAATAATTTTACTTTTTTTATTCTTCTCAAGAAGATGAATCAACAATTCACAGAAATTTAACAAATTTTTTTGAACGGTGTCTTATTCTTTTATTTATACTTTATTTTAAGTTTGAATTTGGGACGATTACATACAGATTTAGAGTTAAAATTTGACAAGTACAAAAGGCCAAACATGACCTCCATGTCATCCTTTATTATTAGAGATTCATATATTGCCTTTTCTGGATTTGTATGTTGACGTTTGAATTGGCTACACTATACGGTGTAATACAACAGTAACTCTCGTTCGATTGGTACATGATAGAAAATTTAAAACGCATTTGTTTTGACAAAACTAAATTTCAATATTGCATAAGCGTTTACTATTTTTAGTAAAAAAAACATTCTAAAACCATATCCGGTCGACAAGAAATTTCAAAAAATTAAAATGTTTTTAACAAGACCTTGGAAAATAAACCACTTCGACCGACTATTTAATGAGTACTACAAGGGGAATCCAAGGTCCTTTTTCTTTACTTGAGACTCTTTTTTTTAAAAAGAGATGCTACATACATTACTATCTATTCACTGCACCATCTATTACATTTTTTATGAAGCTCACCCCGGCTCCCAAAAAAATATAGAAAAATGTCCATAAATTTTAGAATAATATTTTATGGGACCTTGTAAAAAATTAGCTCCAAAGAATATCGGTAAGTATTATTTCTGGATTTGTAGGGACGAAACTGTTTAACTGCACAGTTTCGCCCCTACAAATAAAGAAATAATACTTACCGATATTTGTTAGAGCTAATTTTTTACAGGGTCTCATAATATATTATTTTAAAATTTATGAATATTTTTTTGTATTTTTTTGGGACCCAATGTGAGCTTTACAAAATATGTAGTGGATGGTGTAGTGGTTGGATGTAGTGTATCTAGACTTAATGTTTTTTAAAATTGATTTCCACTCCCCTTTTCTTTTAAGTGCCCTTCATTTTTTTTTGACTTCATTCATGAAGAATTACAAAACTACCCTTCATATTATTACAAAACAAAAAAAGAGTGCAAGGGCTGAAACTATACAATTTCATCATTTGGATAAAAGAGGAGTATGAAAATCAATTATTATTGTTATTATTATTATTATTTTGTGTGTTGAAAGACTACTTTAAGAGTTCAGACTTTAGAGGGTTGAAAAATGGACGGATCTGAAATTGCAGGAAGAGATAGGGTTTTGGATAAAAAGACAAGTTTGTATGTGATAGAGACATGTGAGCAATGGGGACGGTGGAAGATAAAGGGACAGGGTCCTAACCTGTTAGGCTCCAATCAGTTCGGTCCAGTTTGGACCTGTTGTGGGCCTTTTCCGGGCTCGAAACAGTGATTGGAATCGTTCATTTTTTAGAGCTCATCGAGAATGTTGGTCACCCTAAAAATCAAGTTGATCGGATATTGTTTGATATGGTTTCAAAATGTATTAAGTTTGGGAAAAAAAAGTATGTAACACTGGATTTTATCCAAAGATAAATGCATTCCGAAACCATATCAAACGATATCCGATCTACTTAATTTTTAGCGTGACCAACATTCTCGACCAGCTTTGAAAAATGAATTCAAACTCGGACGGTAAACTCACCTCAAAGGGGCAAACGAATTCTATTGGCCTAGCGTCGGTTTTGTTCTGGGACGTACAGGTTGACTACTGACTTGGCTTCGTTCACTCAACAATCATTGAATCGGGATCCAGAAGTGACTGAACGCCCTTTTGAGCTTAACTGCATCGGCTATGACGACACCAGCTAGACAGTCAATCCAGCCGTTTTCTTGCTTGGTGCGCCTGACTTATCAGTAGGCGTTTTCTTATATCCGCCTCTTTTTATACAGTACTAAAACCCAAGTCCCGCCCGCCATAGTCCATTTCCTTTTCCTGGACTAGTGGGTCTCTTCTTCCTCTTCCAGTTGGGTTTTATTACTACTACTCTAAAAAGACCGTTTGTCACAATCTTTATTTAGCGTCCATAAATAAGATTGTTTTATGTGGACGTTTTCTTTCAACTTTGGTTTGAAATTTTTTATACTCTTCAGATTATTCTTTCTGAGACAATTAGCCAACCGAAAATCGCTACACATTAAATTAAACTCACTATACTTGGCAAAGATTAATTTTGCCCAATCAATGACTCCACTACTAGATTCATGAATCTTCTTCCTGTTAGTTAGATGGAGAGAGAGAGAGATAGAGAGAGAGAGAAATTGCTAGTTGTGGTTGTACAAAAACGTATGTCATTTTATTGTGCAACCACAATTAGCAATTTTCCATGTGTACTTCCTATATGTATATTAGGATCTGTGTCATTGTTTTCATTCAGATTTCAGAGTCGTGAAAAAATAAAAGATTGGATCGAGCATCTATACATATCGGATTGAGTTGATTTTTTATGGACCCACTCAATTTTTTTTTTAAATTATTGAGTGGCTTGAATCATCCGTTCTGGGCCCAGAATGGACCCCCGTTGCCGTCGGTTCTCCCGGTCATTTTCCTTAGAGTTTTCGAAGTACTAATAATTTACAGTTAGGGAAGTACGCAAGAAGAAGATTGCGGATAAAAAAAAGTACACATATCGGATTAAGCTGATTTTTCCATTGTTTGTATGTCCTATCGATTCTAATGTACCCATGTGTATGTATGTCCTATAGATCCTAATCGAGTTTTCCATTTTTCCACAAATCCGAAATATAAATGAAAAAAAATAAAAGATTGGATCGAGTGTCTGTACATATCGAATTGAACTAATTTTTTACAGGCCCCCACACATATTTTTTATTATTGAACGGTTCAGATCATTCGTGCAGGATACAGAGTGGGCCCCACGTCGCCGCAGTGCAAGATCGGTAACCCCGGTCGGTTTCCACAACAGCTTTGATTATTACTTGCACTTTGGTATGTGGTTCCCACACATTTGTGTGATTCACTAGCTACGTGGCTTCCACACAAATAGGTGATAAAAAAAGGCACTTGAAGCACTACGTGGTAGTGCTGAAGGGGCACTAAATAATCATTCGAATTGGACCAGATGGATTCTAGGCCATCTTCTACCAAAAGCAATGGAATGCAGTGGAGGCCTCTGTATCCATATGGTCACAGCTTTTGAAAGGGTGAAACCACCATCAAAACATCAACAACACACTCCAATGCCCCACTTATCTCACCATACCAATGAACAAGACCCAGTAAAATATGCACCTCATTTTTAACCAAACAAAAAACAGTGCAGCCCAATTCGAATTTTGGAGCTAAAAATTTAGGCCCATAATTTTCCTTTGTAGAAAATCCAACAGATCCATCCAGCTGCCATTTACTTATGAATGAAGAATAATTCTGGCCCAATAAGAACGAAGAGGCCGACAACAAAAGTACTCCTATTTAGTATTTTTTGGGTCCAATAATTTTCTCACAATGCATGCAAGAGATTCTTTAATTACCGGTTAGAATTATCCGTGGAACCTAGACACTTGTGAGCAGAGGTGGCAATCTCAATTCATATTTTTTAAACCCGTCCAACCCGCCCACTTATAATCCAACCCAACCCGCCCATATTTGTACACATTTCTCTAGAGAAGAGGGAAAGCAACTGTTTTCGGCAAACTCTCATATTATTGTTTTCTTCGAGCAGACTTCCTGTCGTTGTTCCCAAAATAATAATACTAGAAAAGTTTAGTTCGTGAAAAAATTAATTCAAATCCTGCATAATATCAATTGATTTCTTTAGGACAAATGGTGGAAAAGTAGTTCGAAAAGTGGTATTTTGGTTACACAATGCTACTTTTTGCTACTGCTCTAAAAGCGTACGTGCGGAAATTGAGCAAAGAAAGTTCAATCGAAATTGAATTATTAATTCGAAGGTTCGACTCAAATTCACCTGTTACATACTACTTCCTCCGTCCCCAATTGCCTGCCTCAACGAAAAGTCGTACAATTTTTGGATTGAAAAAAAGGTACTTTCAAGCATCATTTTTAAAGTTTCGTTACACCAAATTAAAGTACTTCATGAGCTCTTTAATATGTTGCAAGGAAATTCAAAAAATTTATACCCAGACGTAAAAAAAGATTATAAGCGACCTATCTTGGCTCTGTTAAATGCAAGGAAAAAAATTGATTAGTACAAGGATACAAAGACATGGTTGCGTGAAGTTTTGTTAATTACTTTCCATATTGCATCTCTATGAACTACAGCTTAGGGCTTGTTCGGTTAAAGGTTTTTGGATTTGGACCAATTTTTTAAATTTTTTGATCCCACCTTTTGAATAGAACCAATAATCCAAAAAAAATTGACGCAGAACATACAATTAAAAAAAATTAAAAATTGGCTTATATAGCCGAAAGACCCCACAAAGTTTTGCCCAATTGTGAACATGTTTCAACCATGTCGGGGGGAAGGCAGTAGAGAAGGAAAAGAAGGAAGGGGGAAACGGGGACAGGGGAGAAGAGAAAAGGAGAAGGAAAAAAAAAAAAAAAAAGGGAGGGGGGGATGGGTCGTGTCGGGTGGTTTTGGGTTTAACTTGACCCATATTCAACCCGACCTATTTCAAACCGTTTACTATTTGACCCGTCCATATTTGACCAGTGACCCATTTCATGCCCGTCCAAACCCGCTCATTTACTACCTCTACTTGTGAGATAACTCCACCAATTATTCGGGATAATTGCTACAGATGATTCGCTTCTATTTTTTCACAGAAGTTGAAATCTACATAAAACAGATTAGAAAAAGATGAAGGTTTTTTTTTTAATGTTTGGGCTTTAGAAGACTAATAATTGGGTTCATCTTAGTTTTTACTCTTTCAACTATTTTCAGAAAATGAAACAATTTGACCGAAAATGAAACAAAAAAACACAGAAGATACTAAAAGTATAGAGTTACTATTACTTTTCTTTTTTGAATTTTTTCTCTCCAGGACCTTGACATCCTAACTACAGCCTCGCCTTGGAGCTCCCTCTCCCTCTCAAAATACTAGCCACTACAAATATTTTTCTTCTCCTCTCCCTTGGGGTTGGGGTGTCACTACCCTTTTACAGCTGTGGGAGGGAAAAGCTGTGATACTACTTCTAAACCACTTCTTTTATACTTTCAGTATTTGCTTTATTTTTCTTCCGCTTCTTTAGATTAACGACTTATCGTCTATCTGTAAGAGTTTTGTCTCTTGTATTTGCGAGAGTAGCAAGTTTCGTCTTTGAACGAATAATTCGTCTCTTTCAAACGATGTTGCTCACAACAATATCTTGTTCCAAGTGCCAACAATGATCTAACCCTACATGATGTCTTTCACATGCAACTCGTGATGGTTTGTCAAATCTGTAGCTTTCGAAATTTATTGGTGCGTTCATATTTGGTTGGAATTCATCCGATTGTCTGGGTACTTGTTGTCTTTTTGTATTTGGCTAATACTTTATCTCTTTTGAGACTGCTATTTTTAGATATGAATTTTCGGTAGAATATCGTCAAGCGTGATGCCTGGGTTAGAAAGCATCGATTGCCTTCTAATTTTATCATTGTGCATTAATTGGATGATTAGTTTGGCTTTATCCAATAGTATTATTGTAATTGCATTAATTATGTCAGTTGACAGAAAAAGAAATACAACCTCAGTAGATATTAGTTCAAGTAAATTGGTGCAGCCTATGGTCCCGTTCTGCTAAGGAAAATAATAAGTATTTATTTTTTAAATAAGTACTTATTCTTTGAAATAAAGGCGATGTAATGTGTGAGAATGACATATCTCGTAAAACAAAAAATAAGAACCTTAGCGAAATAGAACATGTAATTGGTGACAAAAAATTTTTGTCTTCAAAGGGTTAGATTTCGTATTTTTGTCGCCAGGTTTAGTCACTAATTGTTACCAATTGGCGACTAAATTTTTTGCCGCCAAAAAAAAAATTCATCGCTAATTCCGTTTCCGTATGGAAAAAATACCACTTGCACCTCTTGGGTTTCGACCAATTGGCACTAGACATACTTTTCGACATATATTTGGAATATCTAATATATAACATATATGTTCAATATTTATTTTTAGTATTTTTTTGATTTCATTACTATCAAATGTGAACTAAGAGGAGATCTATTAATATTCTTTTATTTGTTATGTTTTTTATTAACTTTAAAACAAAAAATTTATTTATTAAACCTCATTATCTTGTTGTACAAAATTAGTATTGGTGCAATACACATTAGGAAAAAAAACATTAATCAAAAAAATTAATTTAAAATAAATTATTTTGATGAAATAATCAAAATCCATCTATATTCGGACTTGGATTTGAAAAAATGAGAAGAAATTGACTCGTTAAAAACTGATTACTATGTTTCTTTTGTTCTTTTCTATACGTTTCGTTGGTATAGGTCTATGGGGATCACTATGTCTCTTAACTTGCTTTAATTATTTATATGCAACCTTTCCATAAATTTTGTGGTCATAAATTATATGTATTCATGAATAACATGTTAAGTTAATTGCATTGCAAATAGTACATATTGACGATGAAAAATTAATTTCGTGGAAAGAAATTGGTGACGAAATTACTTTTACATTTCGTCGCCAATTTGTTACAAAAGATGGCGAAAAAGTAATTTCATCACCAATTTGGTTACCAAAGGAGACGAAATTACAATTTCATCGCCTTTTGTAATATTGACGAAATTGTGATTTCGTCGCCAATTTGTTACCAAAGGCGATGAAATTATTATTTCGTCGTCAATTTTGTTAAAAAGACAACGAAATTATTTTCATCAGCAATTGTGGCGACGAAATAATTTCATCGCCAATGTGTACTATTTGCGACGAAAACCAATTTCATCTCTATTTTTCTTCACCTATTACCTGATTTCTTGTAGTGATATCATGCGAAAATCTTTCTAGTATATATAATTTAATTGTGTCCGTTAGAAGTCCGCTATCAAGAAATAGAACCTAATTAATTTACATGTTCCCTATTTTCATCTCATTAAATCACCAATATCGGATTGTTTATTCTTTATTAAAGGTAAAGAAAAATAATATACAATTAAGTCGGGCAACATAATTAGCAAACCATTTCGAATATCCTTCAAACCGCGAGGATCACGTTATTTTTTATTTAGTCCAACAAGTTTCAGTCACCTTTCAATTTCTTCACCGAACTTGTTTATTTATTGAAGGATGCTTGGAGACCTATAAAAAATGCTATTTGGGTTTTAGATCCTCTGGGAAAATCATGAGTAGATCGCATCACGCCACTTGTTCTTTTATCAATTTACAATAGAAATTGGGTACTAATAGAGGGCGGTAACATTTTGGAGGTCGAAGCAAACTCAAAGTCAGGTCTCTTACGTACTTTTATGAGAAGATAAATTAAGCTAAAAATTAAAAAAAATGTATTTATAATCAGATAAAATCTTCAAAAGTAGTGATCATTACAAGAAACTTAAAATTAAGTACCAATAAAAGGAGAACAAAATTTAAAGAATAGGCGAAAAAGAGATCGATTTCAAAAAATTTACAACAGATTCAAACCCAAAAAAACTTGAAATCCATGATGGATCACCAAATTAATTTAATGGAAATAATATTATTGCTTAATCTAAGCATATGGGGACGAAACTGAAGAACGATTGAACGAAGGGGATGAAAGCTTTAGTGAACAAAAATGCTTTTTTCTATCCTTTTTTGTTTTAATGTTCTCGATTATTTCCCAACACTGTATACTAGAGTTTGGCCACGTCGAATGTAATTGGTTTGCTTCGAAAAAATGAGCCTTTTTTTTTCCCATGCGCTTACTCATAATTCTTTTTTTTTTTTTGCTTTACAGACAAGCCAGGACTTGAATCCCTGTAGACTTGTTTAGATCGAAGAAGAGTTCGGATAAAATTTTGTTCAATAAAATTGCTTGATATATATAAGTTACAAGGGAAAATGAGGGTACAAAAGCTAGACAAACATGTCAAAAAGCAATGCAAATCCTAATGTTCTAGTTGAATATTCACTAACTGCTCCCATTTTAAAATATTTTTCTGACGCATTACATGGGAAAGATAAGAACTTTTGAACAATTTGGTCGAAAACGTTAAAACTTAAAAACTGATTGGATTTGCTACAATTCAGGACTTTTGGTGGGAAGGCGGGTTGGTGTAGTGCCTCTTAAGCGCCACACCTTATCTCACTGTTCAAAAGTGTTTTGGACGGTTTAGATTTTAGAAAAAAAATTATGGGAAAAAGTTTTTTTAAAAAAATCTAGACCATTGATTACCGAAATGGACGGACAGGATCAAGTCCAAAGGTCCCTTTTGGTGGGACTTTGAGGTGGAAATTTGTTGATAATTCAGGACTTTTGGTGGGACTTTAAGGTGAAAATTAACAAAATAAGTACCACAATTCAAAATGGCGAGACATGGTTTTAGTACTACGAATTGAAGTATGAAGCATGAATATCGATCCCAAATATTACTGCAATACGACTCAAACAAGAAAATTGAAAGAAAAAAAAATACAGGTAAAAGAAAGGATACGACAAACGAAAAAATATTTTTATAATTTGCTTGCCTCGAATTACACATAATATCAAGAGTATTGAGAAGCCATTGCGCTTCTATGTATGAAAAAGTGTTGCACGCAAGTTTACTTGATTACCATAGTCGCCAAGCTCGCCACCACTAAGGCGAAATATTGGCTCCGCCCATGCTTGTATGAAACTCATGATACTTTAAAAATCTAAAAATAAAAAATATGAGAATAGCTTCTTTATCTTCTTTGTTTATTATTGTATTTGTCAATTAGCAAGGGTGGAAAGGCAGTGGGTCCGGGGGGAAGTGGGGGTGCGAGAAGAGGGTCTCATTTCCTAATGTTCTAGTTGAATATTCACTAACTGCTCCATTTTTAAATATTTTTCTAACGCATTACACATGGGAAAGATTAGAACTTTTGAACAATTTGGTCGTAAACGTTAAAACTTAAAGACTGATTGGATTTGCTACAATTCAGGACTTTTGGTGGGAAGGCGGGTTAATGCAGTGCGTCTAAAGCGCTACACCTTGCAGTGCTGCATCTCATCGTTCAAAAGTGTTTTGTACATTCCAGATTTTAGAAAAAGTTTTTCGAGAAATTTTTTTTTTAAAATCTAGACAATTGATTACCGAGACGGATGACAAGATCAAGTCCTAAGGTCCCTTTTGGTGGGACTTTGAGGTGGAAATTTGTTGATAATTCAGGACTTTTGGTGGGACTTCAAGGTGAAAATTAACAAAAATAAGTACCACAATTCAAAATGGCGAGACATGGTTTTAGTACTACGAATTGAAGTATATATGAAGCATGAATATCGATCCCAAATATTACTGCAATACGACTCAAACAAGAAAATTGAAGGAAAAAATACAGGTAAAAGAAAGGATACGACAAACGAAAAAATATTTTTATAATTTGCTTGCCTCGATTTTTTTTTTTGGGTAAATCAACTTGAAATTGAAAGAAAAGAAAATCAAAAGGAAAATAACAAAAAATTTGCCTAAGCCAAATGGCAACAAAGGTAAATGAGACACACTATTTTCCATCCATAATATCAAGAGCATTGAGAAACCATATATTGCGCTTCTATAAATGATGAAAACATGTTGTACACAAGTTTACTTGATTACCATAGTCGCCAAACTCGCCACCACTAAGGTGAAATATTGGCTCTGTCCATGCTTGTATGAAACCTCATGATACTTTAAAAATCTAAAAAAAAAAAAAAAAGTATATGAGAATAGCTTATTTATCTTCTTTGTTTATTATTGTATTTGTCAATTAGCAAATAATTACAAATTAGAGGAGGGGTGAAGGGAGGCATGCGATGTTTCCACGAGAGAATTTTTGTAGCTATATCACGTGAAATCACATACTCGATATATACTAGTAGTTTTTTTTTTTTTATCAGCTACTCAATATATACTACATTATATTAATTAGCAATAACAACCGCGATATATATTATAATTGTGAAAACAAAAATGTCACTTTCATTAATTATCTTCGCTAGTACTAGTAGAAGATAATTAAAGCAATATAAAAGACAAGATTACAAAGCAGGGCAACCAATTTAAAATGCAAACGTGAAAGATATTTCTAGTAGTATAAAGTTTTTGCTTGTCCCACAATCATGGAGTGTATCGATTGAATATTGATAAAGGTGTAACATTCATTGATAATTGAACAATAAAATAGTGAGTATGCGTACGTGATTGCAGCATTGCTGGGATATATAGTAATTTCACCGTCTATCCCTGCCTATATATAAATATATACACAAGCACATTGTCTCCATCTTCAACAAAGCTCTTGAGCTCTATACAGATCAGAGTGGAGTGAAGTGATTTCAAAGTTCAAATCCTTCATCACAGAAGGAAAACCATGGAAGTCGGCCAACCCACAAGACCCCACATCGCCATCCTCCCAAGCCCGGGCATGGGCCACATAATCCCCCTCTTCCAGCTTGCGAAACGCCTTGTCACCCACCATCGCCTCCGCGTCAGCTTCCTCGTCATCACCACTGCCGACCCCGCCCCCGCCGCCCAGAACAACCTCCTCCGCTCCGACGCCGTCCCCTCCGGCCTCTGCGTCGTCGACCTCCCGCCTGTCGACGTGTCCGAGCTCCTCGCCGGCGTCCCGCCTGGGCTCACGCCCCTCTGTGTCATGGTCGAACACTCGCTCCGGCGTCACCTCCGGCCCGTTCTCCTCGAGCTGGATGGAGTCACTGCCGTCGTTATTGACCTGTTTTGTACTCAAGCTTTCGAAATCTGTGGTGAGCTTTCAATTCCGGTTTACTCGTTTTTCACGGCGTCGACGGCGTTGTTGGTGTTTTCTCTGTATCTTCCGACGTTGGACCGGGAAACGGAGGGCGAGTTCGTGGATCTGCCCGAACCAGTTCAAGTACCTGGTTGCAGGCCCGTACGCACTGAAGATTTGTTGGATCAGGTTTGATGTGGCCGAGGCTATAAAGTGTGATTTTCACACTTCATTTCCTAAACTGCATATAGTAATTTATGGAGTGCAAAAATTATCTCATTTTTTAAACTTTTTTTTTAGAAAATGAATTTTACACTTCTTTGTTATCCATATTCGATCTAATTTTGTCTTTATTTGTATGAAATTATATGCCTATAATTCTAATTGATCTCTTCACTCATGAAAGACAATCTTTTAATTACATGTGAAAGAAATGAAAAAATGAGTGCATGTGGATAAATGTGAGGTATGGAAATCACTTTCTTGGTGATCACATTTGAGTACCATGTGATGTGCATGTTATCAATGCATTGGTAAAATGTGCTTTACCTGCATGTATTGAAACGTATTTTATCAATACATCGGTGACACATGACATGATACTCAAAATACGATATTCAAATGTGGTCACTATAGCATTGCTCTCCTTTTAAATACTCCTTCTATCCCCATTTTTTAGTCTCAGTTAACGCTTTTCGTTGTTCCAAAAATATTGTCCAAAACTTCAGAACCAAAACGGTAATAGGTCATAGAGTTATTATTTTACTCTTCAACGGTGTACTTTCAAAGTATCAGTACTAAAAAAATTTAAAAAACGCAAAAGGACAAATAGATTTAAAAAACGCAAAAGGACAAATAGTATATGCAATGATTGAAAGGCGAAATGGAAAAATATGTTAATCAAATATGCAATGATTACGTTCTCTTATTAGAAACCAAAAAGACTAGAAAAAATGGGAACTGGGGAGTATCCTCCAAAAGTAAAGTGAAATGACTTTGTTCGTTGAAATTTGTAGGAGATTAAATTTTACACGGACCCTCCGTGTGTATAAGGGAGGGTCCGCCCAACCAATTAAAAGAAAACACCTCAAGCTTTTGCTCAATTTTGCCAGCACAGCCGAAATATTTTTTTCATTTAGGATTTTATGGAATAGAAATTTGATTATGAGAGCTGTAAAGACAAAATTTAACTATGACACTTTAGAATAATATGATCAGAATGACAAGATCTTTGTATCGGTTCAAACAGATTGAAAATTGGAGTACTTAACTTTTTAACCATATTTTTTAATATAGAAATAGTTGACAAAAATTAAGTATTCTAATTTTTAATCCGTTTGAATCAGTGTGAAAATCTTATTATTCTAAAGGAGCATAATTAAGTTTTATCTGTAAGGCTCTCATAATTTAAGTATGTGCTCTTTTGTTTGGGACTCTATAAAACAGAAACTTGATTATGAGAGCTCTAGAGACAAGAATTAATTATAACTCTTTAAAATAATATTATCAGAATAATAAGATCTTCGCATTGATTCAAAAGGATTGAAAATTGGAGCGCCTAATTTTTTTAGATTGTTTATATATTAAAAATATGGTTAAAAAGTTAAGTGCTCCAATTTTTAATCCGTTTGGACCAGTGCAAAGATCTTATTATTCTAAAATGTCATAATTAATTTTTCTCTCTAGAGCTCTCATAATCAAGTTTCTGTTTTATAGAGTCCCAAACAAAAGAGCATATACTTAAATTATGAGAGCCTTACAGATAAAACTTAATTATGCTCCTTTAGAATAATATGATCAGAATAATAAGATTTTCACATTGATTCAAACGGATTAAAAATTAGAATACTTAATTTTTGTCAACTATTTCTATATTAAAAAATATGGTTAAAAAGTTAAGTGCTCCAATTTTCAATCTGTTTGAACCGATGCAAAGATCTTGTCATTCTGATCATATTATTCTAAAGTGTCATAGTTAAATTTTGTCTCTATAGCTCTCATAATTAAGTTTCTGCTCCATAGGATCCTAAATGGAAAAAAATATTCCGGCTGTCCTGGCAAAACTGAGCAAAAGCTTGAGGTGTTTTCTTGTAATTGGTTGGGCGGACCCTCCCTTATACACGGAGGGTCCGTGTAAAATTTAATCTCTTAAATAAATTATCTAAAGTTTTCAAATAATAAAACTTGTCGGGATCAGTAGTAAAATTAGTGCTCCAAAATAGTAAGTACTTAATGAAAGTATGAGAATTAATTTTCACACTTTCTTTTTTAATATTCACATTCTTTTCTTCTTCTTCTTTTTTTTTTTTTTTTGATCTTTTCACAAAAAAAAAAAATGTGAATATCAAAAAAGAAGCCTGGATATCAATTTTTTTTATTTTCAGACTAATAAGTTTTATTTTCTCATTCTTTTTACAACAGGTTCGGGTTCGAAAAAGCGACGAGTACAAGTGGTTCTTTCTCCACGTGAGCCGCTTGCAGAAGGCAGCCGGTATCTTCACAAATACCTGGAACGATCTTGAACCGATCTCGCTTCTCGCTTTGAAAGAAAACCCTTTCTTCCTGAACATACCCACCCCGCCGGTTCACCCGATCGGCCCGATGGTCAAGGAGGAAGAACCGTACACTGAATCAGACAAAGAGGTATTAACATGGCTAGACAAGCAAAAACCCGATTCAGTGCTATTTGTTGCTCTGGGGAGTGGAGGAACCTTGTCAAGCAAGCAACTCACTGAGTTGGCTTTCGGGTTGGAACTCAGCCAACAATGCTTCATCTTGGTGGCGCGTACGCCGAACGACGCGACTGCCATGGGGGCGTTTTACAGCGCGGGTGGCAGCGAGGACGACCCGATAGCCTATTTGCCGGAAGGGTTTGTGAAAAGGACGGAAGGGGTTGGCCTGGTGGTGAAGTTTTGGGCCCCGCAGGTGGCGGTACTCCGGCACGAGTCCACGGGGGGTTTTCTGTCGCACTGCGGGTGGAACTCGACGTTGGAGAGCGTCCTCCACGGGGTGCCGATGATCACGTGGCCGTTGTACGCCGAGCAGAGGATGAACGCGACGCAGCTTGCGGCGGAAGCGAAGGTGGCGGCGAAGCCGACTGTGGAGCCATGGAGGGAGGTGGTGGGGAGGGAGGAGATCGAGAGGGTGGTGAGGGCGGTGATGGAAGGCGAAGAAGGCAAGGTTATCAGGCGGAGGGCTAAGGAGCTCCGAGATAGTGCACGGGTTGCTTTGGATTCGGGCGGGTCGTCTTGTGATTCGCTTGCCCGTGTCGTGAAGGCTTGGAAATTAAATTCAGCATAACGCCACATAGGAATTATCATGATACTTCCAACATTTCATTTCTTGTAATAAAATTTCTGACTCTGTTCCTGCCCCAATGTATTACCCCCGTATTTGCTAGGCTTTGAGCCCTTCATGTATTCGAACATTAAGCCCTTTTATGATTTTTCAATAATCCCCCCTCTCCCTCCCTCCCTCCCTCCCCCCATTAATATGAGAGAGAGAAAGAGTGGTGGTGGTGGTTTGAGCAGCAGCGGTGGTGGCGGTCTATGGGTGGTTTTGTCGACTGGGTTGTTTTTAGGTTTAGGGTTTGTTTTCTACTGTTTTGGGCTTAAGTCTTTTAGCAGTGGGCTTTGTCTCACTGAGCGTGGGTTTTGTTCCAATTGATGTTTTTGGTTAGTTTTTGCCAATCAAGATTTTGGATCTCGGACTAGACATAAGATTGTTCTTTGAATATGATATTGTTTATTTATTTTTATTAATTTTTATAACAATTTCAAAAATTAATAAAACGATTTTTGCCGTTGGATGGAGAGATTGATTACAAGAATTTTAATAAAACGATCTTTTGTCTCAGACACGAGAAACAGAGAAATAATTGCTTATGAGGAATAATTCTGGCCCGACAAGAACCGAATAATCTAGAGGTCAACAGAAAAAGTTTAGCTATTATTAGTATTTTTTTTTCAGGAAGAACATAGCGAAAGTTTTCTTTTCGATTTGGATTCCTCCATTTATTGTTATGCATATATAGCTCCACTAATTAACTATCCGGATACCGTAGTCTGTGGATGATTTCTTTCTATTTTAATCACAGAAGTTGAAATCATCATCCAACGGATTAGAAAAAAGCTGGAAGTTTTTTTAGTTTTATTTTATGTTTGGGCTTTAGACGACTTTTTTTTTTCAAATTGGGTTTATTTATTTATTTATTGTTTTTACCATTTGTTAATGCTAGTATAAACTATCCTAGGGGAATTGGAGGAGGGGATGGGGCTTACGGGAATCGAACCCTGCCCATGTGTATGCGAGTACGTAAAGGAGACCAACTGCACTTCACCCCACTTGCAAATTAGATTTATTTCCTCTTTCAACTGTTTTCAATGATGCATATCCAAAAAGTAGAACAATTTGACCAGAAGATGAAACAACAGTCACCAAAGATGAAAAAATACGGATTTCTTCTTCTGAGTGTTTTTCTCCGGCTCTGAATGTAGGACGTGTTCTCATTGAATCGGATGCGGAGTCGATTGTCCGGAGCTGTTTTATGTCAAAAGATCCACCCTTTGATATCGCAATTTTGGTACAAAATTGTTTAGCATTGAATGATTCGTTTCAGTTGTATGAATTTAGTTTTGTCAAATGTGATTGTAATAGAGCTGCACACGCTTCTACAAAGAAAACCCTTTCTTGTAGTTTGTCCAGTCTGTGGACAACTACCTTGCCCCCATGGGGTTCCTCTCCCTCTGATGTTTAGGCGTTTTTCCGTCTCTCAGATTAATAAAATCTTCTCTCTTTTGTCAAAAAAAAAAAAAAAAATTACAGCCTTGGTAGATAGATACTAGTTCAAGTAAATTGTTGCAGCCTAAAATAAAATATAATGCGAAAATATTCCTCATATAATTCATTGTCTCCGCGAGAAGTCCGTCGAGAAATAGGAGAACCTAATTCTACCTGTTCGATATTTTCATTCCATTAAATCACCACAATGTATCAAATTGTTTATTGGTCAAGAAAAATAATATAGAATTAAGTCGGGCAACATATATAATTAGAAAACCATTTCGAAATTTTCCTCAAAACCACAAGGACCAAGTTATATATTAGGACCATGTCAAAAAAGAAGAAGAAGTTATATATTAGGAATATTTAAATATCCATCATCTTTATTCATGCCATGTAAGAATTCATCCCGCTCTATTTTCATGCTTATGTTTTCATCCTTTTAGTGTGTGAATTACCTTTCTTACCATTTTCATTATGATACACATATATTATGTTATATTGCTTTCCTAATTTAGTGGGATTGAATTGGATTGTTTTCCCAATTTAGTGGGACTGGATTATTTTCCTAATTTAATGGGATTTGGTAAATTTCAATATGATTGATTTTTTTTTTTAATCATGGAATGTATTTGAGGAAATCGATATTTTTGAGAATATAACATGATAAGTTGACCACATCTTTACATTTTTTCTTCATTCTTCGAGTTAGCCAACTAGGCTACAAAAAGTCATATTTTTCATTGATCTTATTAAACAGAACTCGGCTAAATTACCATAAAAAAAAATATAACATGACATACTCAAACCGTTACATGATTATAGGCTTATTTACTTTTTTAGTCCCCAAAGTATTTCCGTCGTGCCACTTTGGTCCCCAATTTTCCAATTGTAAACATTGCATCCCCAACGTATCAATTTTGTGTTTAAATGGTCCCTGGAGGTCACGCCGTTCCTTCCCTCCGTCAAAATGAAGGGCAAACTTGGTATTTCACCACACCTAGCTTTATTTTCTTTTTTGGTCCCTAAAGTATTTTCGTCGTGCCATTTTGGTCCCCAATATTATTCCAATTGCCAGTCAAGAGTGGTGTAAGGACTGATGTAGAGGTAATGGGTGGTGGAGACTACGATACATAGATCTGCGAGTTTTGACGAAATACTCCTGTCGACACAACACAACACAAGTGCGGGATACGTACGGGACCCGGCAAAAAAAAAAATTTCATCGCCGCAGTCGTTGCAGAACGATGTTATTCTACTGCGCTGTTTTTTTCCTCCTTTTCAATTAGGGTTTATAAAAAAATATTTCAAAAAAAAGTTATTTAACGTATCTCCGCACCTGTGTCTAAATCTAGCTCCATATCCACGTATTCCCAATTTTTGAATTTTAGGTATCCGACCCTTAGATATGCACTTGCACCCGATACGTGCACCCGTCTCCATGTAACATAAGATAGAAAGGGTGGTGCAGGAGCTGGGGAAATACCAAGTTTACAATTGGTACATTGGGGACCAAAATGGCATGGCGGAAATACTTTGGGGATCAAAAAATAAAATAAAGCTATGGAGTGGTGAAATACCAAGTTTGCCCTTCATTTTGACAGAGGGAATGAACGGCGTGTCCTCTAGGGACCATTTAAACACAAAATTGATACGTTGGGGATGCAATGTTTACAATTGAAATATTGAGAACTAAAGCGGCACGACGGAAATACGTTGGGGACCAAAAAAGTAAATAAGCCCATGATTAAATGGTTAAATTACCATGACGATTACAACGTGGACACGATAAATATCTCATGATTCGAACAAATATTTCATGGTAAATGGTTCAAATAATTTATTATGAAATGAAAATAACAGAGAAGCATATTTCATGGTAAACAATACAAATAATTTACCATGAAAACTAAAATCTGAAAAAAAAATCAACCATGTGTTGACAGAGCCGATCAGGGATGGCATGGTGGATTCGTTGGGCGGTGCTAGCGATATGTTTTTTGGGTTCCATGGGCACTCAATCTACCCACACATCTCAACTGCATGGTTGCAAAAAGTTACAAAAGCATTGGACAACCTAGTAGCCAAAACGACATCAATTAACGACTAGTAATACAAATTAAATAGAAAGAAAATTACCCAAGTTAACGTACACATCCAATTGAAGCAAACGAAAAACAAGAAATGCAAGAATCAGAGGTCCCAAAATGCACCGGTCACGGTATATACGAAGCTGTCTTTAAAGGTTATGTTCTTCAAGATGAGTCAGATTGGTTCGGTTTCCATCATAGCTAGAGAGAGGGAGGGAGAGAGGAGAGAGAGAGTGAGTGCTTTTGCTGGATCTTGAGCCGTGCCACCGACTGTCGGTTCAGCTTGTCGGAGTGAACTCGTGTGGGCTGGCCACCGGTTGTAGGTTCAGCTCATCGCTGCTCACCACTCGCTGCGATGTGGGGGGAGGATATGGCCGGCGAGGACCGCCGGTGATGGGGCTGAAGGCATAGACTAAGTTTTGCATGCGGGAATGAATGTGCTGTTCTTCTTTGCCGGAGTTCACACCAATGGAGGATGGACTAGCTGGTCTCGGTTTTCGCTTATTAGTATTTGAGGAAAATAGAGTGTCCAAATTACAAATGGAAGGGGTTTCAGTTACAGATGGAAATATTAATCAAGATCCTTGCCGAAATTTTAGGGATTTAATGGCAAAAATAAGTGGGGACTGATTACCGGTTCTTTCGCGAGGACGAGAAGTTTTATTTTTCAGTCCCAAATTTCGGTGTGTGTGTGTGTGTGTATAAGGGTACTTTTGGGATTAAAATAGATAGAGGATGAAAAAATAAGTGTTCCAAATGAGCAGGATGAAAACATAAGTCAGTTGGGTTCTGAAGATGAATATTTAAGTCTTCCTATATATTTCTATATTTTTGTCTGAGGATGACGTTATATTAATTATCCAACAAGCAAGTTTCAATCACCACTTAATTAATTTCCTCACCAAACTCGGTTATATAATATAACTAATTACAAGTGAAAGCGTCGTGCGCAAGGCGCGTAAAATTAGGCCCACTACACTCTAAAATTTAATTTTGAGGTGCAAAATAAAAATATTAAAAAATTAAGTATT